>NW_020664447.1:5338531-5369162 GCF_002925995.2 Terrapene triunguis
AGCAGAACTTCGTTCGAAAAGACGAAATGCCAAAACTTTTGAAAAAATCTCCAAGGGCATGATGGAGAAAGGCCACAATAGGGACTCAGAGCAGTGCCACGTGAAAGTCAAGGAGCTCAGACAAGCCTATCAGAAAACAAAGGAGGCAAACGGTCGCTCCGGGTCAGAGCCGCAGACATGCCGCTTCTACGCTGAGCTGCATGCAATTCTAAGGGGAGCCACCACCACTACCCAACCTCTGACCATGGATTCCGAGGCGGGGGTAATCTCATCAGCCACACCTGAGGATTCTGCGGATGTTGGAAGAGGAGGAGGAGGAGGAGGACGACGAGCTTGCGGAGAGCACACAGCACTCCGTTCTCCCCAACAGCCAGGATCTTTTTCTCAGCCTGACTGAAGTACCCTCCCAAGCCAGTACCCAAAACCATGATCCCATGGAAGGGACCTCAGGTGAGTTTACCTTTTAAAATATAAAACATGGTTTAAAAGCAAGCGTTTTTTAATGATTAATTTGCCCGGACTTGGGATGCATGCGCGGCCAGTACAGCTACTGGAAAAGTCTGTTAACGTGTCTGGGGATGGAGAGGAAATCCTCCAGGGACATCTCCATGAAGCTCTCCTGGAGGTACTCCAAAAGCCTTTGCAGAAGATTTCTGGGCAGTGCAGCCTTATTCCATCCTCCATGGTAGGACACTTGACCACGCCATGCTAGTAGCAAGTAATCTAGTATCATTGCATGACAAAGCCTGGCAGCGTATGGTCCCGGTGTTTGCTGGCATTCAAGCAACATCCGTTCTTTATCTCGCTGTGTAATCCTCAGGAGAGTGATATCGCTCATGGTAACCTGGTTGAAATATGGGAATTTAATTAAGGGGACAGAGGTGGCCCTTCCTACTGGGGTGTTTGCCTGTGGCGGAAAAGAAATCCTTCCCTGTAGTAAGCCAGGCGCCGGGGGGGGGGGGGGGGGATTGGCGCTGAGCTTTTCACGTGTGGCTAGCAGGGATCTTCCCTGATACCAGCCATGCGGTGGGGGGAGGGATAAAGCGATCATCCCAGAGAATTGGAGGGGGGGGGGTTAGTTTGTTTTCTGCTGCTGAAGGTTAACAGGAAAACCGCAGCACTCAACGGGCTTTGCCTTGGTATGTGGGAAAGGAGGGCGCAGAAGCTGAAAGACAATGGCTTACCATGGCCGCATGCAAGCCGAATTCTGTTGCCCGGACCTGCATCTGTGATCTCTAGCAGCAAAGCCACAGGCACTCAATATTAAGAGGCAAAATGCGACCTTGCACAGAAATCACATGTGCTATGTAATGTGAATAGTGTTGTTCACCGTGAAAGAGTATAAGCATTGTTCTGTAAAATGTATCTTTTTAAATACTTCTCTCCCTTTTTTCCCTCCATCCAACAGCTGCAAATTTTTCAAGCCTCCCTCCTCCGTCCCTAAGACTATCTCAGATAAGGTGTCGGAAAAAGAGGACGCGAGACGAGATGTTCGCGGAAATCATGGAATCCACCCACAATGAAAGAGCTCATCTGAATGAGTGGAAGGACACGGTTTCAAAGTATAGGAAAGATGCCAGTGAACGTGAGGACAGGAAGGACCAACGTGAGGACATGAGGGACGCTCGAGATGAGAGATGGCGGCAGGAAGATCAGAGGAGGCAGAATGCAACGCTGGGGCTGCTGCATGAGCAAACAGACATGTTCCGGCGTCTGGTGGAGCTTCAGGAATGGCAGCAGGATCACAGACTGGCGCTACAGCCCCTGTATAACCCCCCTCACCATGTTCCATAGCCTCCTCACCCAGAAGTGTAAGAACGCGGGGGGGGAGGCTCCGTGCACCCTCCCATTCCACACCAGTGGACAGCCCAAGCAAAAGGCTGTCATTATTTTAACCTTTTTTTAGTGGCCTTTTCCTTCCCTCCGATCCTCCTCCCAAACCCCACCCGGGCTACCTTGTCAGTTCTCTCCCTCTTTTTATACATATTAATAAAGAATACATGATTTTTAAATGAAAGTGACTTTATTTCCTTTGAAAGCATGCTGTGATCGAAGGGGGAGGGTGGGTTGCCTACAGAGAATGAGTCAATAAAGGGGGCGGGTTTTCATCAAGGAGAAACAAACAGAACTTTCACACGGTAGCCTGGCCAGTCATGAAACTGGTTTTCAAAGCTTCTCTGATGCGCCACGCTTCCTGGTGTGCTCTTCTAATCACCCTGGTGTCTGGCTACGCGTAATCAGCAGCCAGGTGATTTGCCTCAGCCTCCCACCCCTCCATAAAGGTCTCCACCTTACTCTCTCAGAGATTGTGGAGCACACAGCAAGCAGCAATAACAACGGGGATATTGGTTTGGCTGAGGTCTGAGCGAGTCAGTAACGTGCGCCAGCGACCTTTTAAATGGCCAAATGCACATTCTACCACCATTCTGCACTTGCTCAGCCTGTAGTTGAACAGCTCCTGACTACTGTCCAGGCTGCCTGTGTATGTCTTCATGAGCCATGGCATTAAGGGGTAGGCTGGGTCCCCAAGGATAACTATTGGCACTTCAACATCCCCAACGGTTATTTGCTGGTCCGGGAAGTAAGACCCTTGCTGCAGCCGTTTAAACAGAGTAGTGTTCCTGAAGACGCGAGCGTCATGAACCCTTCCCGGCCAGCCCACGTTGATGTTAGTGAAACGTCCCTTATGATCCACCAGTGCTTGCAGCACCATTGAAAAGTAACCCTTGCGGTTTATGTACTGGGTACCTTGGTGCTCCGGTGCCAAGATAGGGATATGGGTTCCATCTATCGCCCCACCACAGTTAGGGAATCCCATTGCAGCAAAGCCATCCACTATGACCTGCACATTTCCCAGAGTCACTACCTTTCGTAGCAGCAGCTCAATGATTGCTTTGGCTACTTGCATGACAGCAGCCCCCACAGCAGATTTGTCCACTCCAAATTGATTCCCGACTGACCGGTAGCTGTCTGGCGTTGCAAGCTTCCACAGGGCTATCGCCACTCGCTTCTCAACTGTGAGGGCTGCTCTCATCTTGGTATTCTGGCGCTTCAGGGCAGGGGAAAGCAAGTCACAAAGTTCCATGAAAGTTCCCTTACCCATGCGAAAGTTTTGCAGCCACTGGGAATCGTCCCACACCTGCAACACTATGCGGTCCCATCAGTCTGTGCTTGTTTCCCGGGCCCAGAATCGGCGTTCCACGGATAGAACCTGCCCCATCAACAACATGATCTCCAAAGCGCCGGGACCCGCGGTTTGAGAGAATTCTGTGTCCATGTCCATTTCCTCATCACTCTCGTCGCCGCGCTGCCGTCGCTGCCGCCTCCTCGCCTCGTTTTTCTGGTCCTGGTTCAGCATAAACTGCACGATAATGCGCGAGGTGTTTACAATGTTCATGACTGCTGTCTTGAGCTGAGCGGGCTCCATGCTTGCCGTGGTATGGCGTCTGCAGTGTTCACCCAGGAAAAAAGGCGCGAAACTGTTGTCTGCCGTTGCTTTCATGGAGGGAGGGGTGAGGCTGTACCCAGAACCACCCACGACAATGTTTTTTTGCCCCATCAGGCACTGGGATCTCAAGCCAGAATTCCAATGGGTGGGGGAGACTGCAGGAACTATGGGATAGCTATGGGATAACTACCCACAGTGCAACGCTCCGGAAATCGACGCTAGCCCTGGTACATGGACGCACACCGCCAAATTAATATGCTTAGTGTGGCCGCATACATTCGACTTTATACAATCTGTTTCCAAAATTCGAATTCTGTAAATCTGGATTAATCCCGTAGTGTAGACATACCCTAAACTGGGGGGAGAGGTAGATATGCTGGAGGGTAGGGATAGGGTCCAGAATGACATAGACAAATTGGAAGATTGAGCTAAAAGAAATCTGATGAGATTCAAGAAGGACAAGTGCAGAGTCCTGCACTTAGGACGGAAGAATCCCATGCATTACTACAGGCTGGGGACCGACTGGCTAAGGGGCAGTTCTACAGAAAAGAACCTAGGCATTACAGTGGATGAGAAGCTGGATAGGAGTCAACAGTGTGCCCTTGTTGCCAAGAAGGCTAATGGCATATTGGGCTGCATTAGTAGGAGCATTGCCAGCAGATTGAGGGAAGTGATTATTCCCCTCTATTCGGTACTAGTGAGGCCACATCTGGAGTATTGCGTCCAGTTTTGGGCCCCCCACTACAGAGAGGATGTGGACAAATTGGAGAGAGTCCAGCTGAGGGCAACAAAAATGATTAGGGGGCTGGGGCATATGACTTATAAGGGGAGGCTCAGGGAACTGGGCTTATTTAGTCTGCAGAAGAGAAGAGTGAGGGGGGGATTTGATAGCAGCCTTCAACTAACTGAAGGGGGGTTCCAAAGAGGATGGAGCTAGGCTGTTCTCAGTGGTAGCAGATGACAGAACAAGGAGCAATGGTCTCAAATTGCAGTGGGAGAGGTCTAGGTTGGATATTAGGAAAAACTATTTCACTAGGAGGGTGGTGAAGCACTGGAATGGGTTACCAAGGGAGGAGGTGGAATCTCCATCCTTAGAGGTTTTTAAGGCCCGGCTCGACAAAGCCCTGGCTGGGATGATTTAGTTGGTGTTGGTCCTGGTTGGAGCAGGGGGTTGGACTAGATGCCCTCTCTCCATCCCTAATCTTCTCTGATTCTGTCTGTATAGGAAAGGAACTGTATACCAGCCAATGGGTGATAAGTGGCAGAAACTAAGAAGCAGGTAGAGACAGTAGCATAACTGTAACTGTGTAAGGAACAGAGCTCCAGACCCACTAATTAAAGTCAACTAGAGTTAAGAGGGGGTCCCCCTTTATATTTTATTTAATTAATTTCCCTTTCTGAAGTCAAATGTTGCCTGAATCAGCTCTTCTTAAGGCAGAAATTTCTGTCTGAGGTAACGTCTACACTGCAATCAGGAGTTGCGATTGCAACACATGCAGACATACCCCAGGTTTGATCTAGCTAGATGAAAGCTAGCTTGAGTTACAACAGCTCCAACTGCCTGGGATCCTGAGTACAAGGCAAGCCTGTGCTACCACCTGCAGCGCTACAGCCTCACTGCTGGTGTTATTTGAGTTCACTTGGACCTAGATACACCAAAGCTAGCTCAGGTATGTCTACATGTGCTGCAAATCACACCTCCCGGATTACAATGCAGACTTATCCTGACTGACAAGAAGAATTCCATCTGTACCTCTTCTTTCTTCTCCTGTTGTCTCATCCTTCTTAGATAATGTTATACTCACCCCCTCTCATCTGTGTTGAAAAATTACTGCTCCTTTTATATCCTCTTCCTGTGAAGACCTCTAGCCATAGTCAAAGAGCATTGACACAGCTTATTCATGCAACTCTTTAAGATACCGAATCATTAGGAACCAAGCAAGAAGTCACCTGGAAAAGGCCTTCAGGTAACCCTTCGAATTTGTTGAGAAATTAATTGCATCTGTAGATAACCATGCTCTATCTTATGTTCTGATCCAATACTAGGTTCAAAGGCACTAATAAAGAAGCAGCTAATAGCTAAATGAATTAATGAAAATCAGGAGATCTGATTTTACCCTGTGGTAACTTTTTTATTTTAAATATTAGTATTTAGAAGAAAAAATTGTCTTTTTTTACTTGCTTGGTATCTCAAATGAAGCAACTACTACTTGCTTGGTATCTCAAATGAAGCAGAGCAAGTCAAAAGCTTCCCAGAGAACTAAATTTAATTTCCTATTGACAGATGAGTTTGGAATAACTTACGCAAATAAAAGCTACTTTTTCATAACTAAGGAAAGCTCAGATTGAAAAGGGGGAGTCCATCTCACTAGATAAAAATTAAGATTGCACGGATCTCAAAAAATTGGAAGAGAGGAATTAAATCTGGCAGACTGACTTGCCTTCAGAGTTTCCAGCATTTTTGTTGCAATAGCCATGCATTGTTTCCAGAACATTTTTGAAGCCCCTGACCGCAAAAGGGGAACCAGATAAGATTCCTGGCTACTTATTCCTTGTTCACCATTGGGTCTAACAATTTAATACATTTTATAAACATTGCTTCTGATGCCCATTCCCACAGAAATATCATAATATCTTTGCCAGACAAAAGGATTACATTTAGAACAAGAAATAATACTCCAGACTAAAATCTGAACTACTGTTTCTCCTCCTATTTAACAAACAGATATAACTGGTAAGAGGCTAAAGTTGTATACACCTTCTAATTCAATCTGTAACGTTCTCTAGAAAAGGTAGGTTATACTTTCATAACTTGCTCCCAAAAGAAAATAGAATCACGTGCAGGAAAAACTATCCAAATCACTAGAATAAAAGGATTTAGAAAATCTGGAAATCTATAATGAATTGCCACATAAATGTTTTTCTCCAACCTAGTGAAAGATATGCCTAAGTGAATCTAGCAATAGGAAACACAGGGAGCAAAAGAACAAATAAAAAAAGTTGGGAGAGTGGGAAAATACAACAGCATTCTTCAGTACTTTAAATTTGAAGACAAACATAAAAAGTTCAATTGTAATGTTTCAAGAAACTATGACCAAGACTTAATTCTGAACACACATAAGGTGACTGTACAATACTTAAAATCCCACCACTATAGTGATTTTCAAGATAACAGACACTTAGGAAAACCTGAAGGCAGAGACTGATAAATTGATCTATCAATTCATCAGTGGCAGATAAGAAATTTTCCCATGTGAATGGGGGCTTAGACATCAGTTTCCAAGGAAAAGAATCATTACTTACCATACAGTAAATGTGGTTCTTCAAGATGTTGTAGTCAGTGTGGGTTCCACTGTAGGTGTGTATGTGCCTCATGTGTGCAATATCAGAATCTTCTGAATAACTAATCCCATCAGCACCACACATGCGCCCTGCGCCTCCTCACATTCCTATACAAGAGCCTAAAGGGCAGAGCCACCATGACCCTCCCTTAGTTCTCTTGCGATTCAAACCTTATGTTACCTAAGGACTTTGAAAGATGTGAGGGAGCATGGGCAGTGGAATCCACACTGACTACAATATCTTGAAGAACCACAGTTACTACAGGATAATTGTTATTACTTAGCGTATGTGTCAGTGTGTATCCCACTGGAGGTGAATGGCAAGCAGCATGATCTTCAGGACGGTGGGAATAAGGAGTATCAGCTGCATCACTCGAACAGAGACTGGAATATTGCTCTCCCAGATCTGGCATCTGATCTAGCAACTAAGTCACATGCATAATGCTTTAGAAACATTAGCAGATTGCTCCACATAACAGCCTTGTAGATTTTGGATATCGGCACATTTCAGTAACAAGCCAAGGATGCTGCTTGGGCTCTGGTGCAGTGAGCCTTAAAAGCTGGTGGGAGAGGTACATCAGCCAGCTGGTAGCATAGTGAGATGCAATGTATTACCAAGTTTGATAGTATTTGCAGTTAAATAAGCCTGGCCTTTGGATCAGTCGGCTACAGCCACAAATAGAAGTGGGAGCCATCTGAAAGATTTGGTCCTGTTTAGATATAAGAGCTCTAGATATGTCCAGAGTATGCAGCTTCTTCTTCCCTTGTGTGGAATGTAATTTTGGGAAAACTCACTAATTGGTTTAGGTGGAACTCAGAAACCCCCTTGGGGATGAATTTTGCTTGAGGTCTTTGTTCCATAAGGATAAAAGTGGTACTAAGTATATTAGGATTCTGGCTATTATTGCCTGAATCTTGCTCACTCTTCCAGCCAAGGCCACCAGAAAGACCATTCTTAAAATAAGATAGTGGATGAATCACTCACAGAGGGCCTCAAAGTGGGAACTTCATAAGCTTCAGAAGGACAATGTTGAGGTCCCATGCTGGAGTAGGTTCTCGAAAAAGCAGGTAAGCATGAATCAGGCCCTTAAGGAATTTGGCTATCATTGTATGAGAGAAGACCAAAGAGCGACTACCTCCCTGGATATTGCTACCAGGTGAACATTTAATGAGCTCAGAGTCCAGAATGCTTTAGCTGCAACAACTATTCCAAAATCTTTATTATGAGTGCTTGGACTGGGTCTAGCCCATGTTGGGCTGACCATAATCAAGAATATTTCCATTTCTTGATAGCTCCCTGCTTTGTGCCAGGACGTGACTCCTAAATTTGTGAGGAGCAGTCCCTTTCCATGGTGCTCAGCCAACAAGCATCTGGGCTATTGGTTTCAGCAACTTCGGATCTGGATGGAATATCTGTCTGTGTTCTTGCAACAACAGGTCTGGATGGTCTAGGAGCCTATTTCGGAGTTGTGTGGACACTTGGAGCAGGTCAGCAAGCCAAAACTGCCTTTGCCAGTAGGGAGTGATGAGGATGAGCTTAGCCTAATCGCCTCAGACCTTGGCAAACACCCTGGGGATCAGTGAGATCAGAGGAGAGGCATAAAGGATGCCCTGATTTCATTGCAGAAAAAAGCATCTGGCAAGGATCCTGAGTTCATGCCTCCTCCAGAAGTTTGGACATTTGGCATGGTTCCCTACTCCCAGATTCCCCTGTTGATGGAATATTGATTCAGTAATGGATTTCAGCAGTGACACTTGTGGTTGCTGACAGACTGTCTGCTTAGGAAATCCATCAAGTTGTTGCTGGCTCCTGGAGGTGTCGGGTTATCAGAGTTATGCGATGAACATGGCACCAGTTCCACAGTTTGATTGCCTCCCTGCAGAACTGAGGGGAAAAGCAAGCATCCCCTTGCTTGTTTCCATAGTACACCACTGTCGTCTTGTCTGTCAATATCTGTACTACAGAGTGTTATAGGATCAGGAGGAATGCCATACATGCCAATCTGATGGCTTTGTGCTCCAAGATGTTCATGTCCCTTGTACCTACAGGCGGTCCAGCTGGGCTCCCAGGCTGTCCCCGATGCATCGGGGACTAATACACTAGATAGAGACACTATAGTATCCCTTTTTAAGACTGCCAGGATGCAGCTAAAAGGTCAGTACTGCAAGAACACGAGATGGAATTAAATCTGTTTTGTTCATCTGATGCTCTGCAGGGAGTAGCCTGATCTGAGGCAGTTGTAGGAGCCTCCCGTGAAGTCTGGCAAAGAACGGTTACTTACCTTTTCGTAACTGTTGTTCTTCGAGATGTGTTGTTCACGTCCATTCCACATTAGGTGTGCGCGCGCCGCGTGCACGAGCGTCGGAAACTTTTTCCCTTAGCGGATCCCGGTGGGGCCCCCGCCAGAATGGCGCCACTGCGCCGTGCATATATACCCCCGGTGGCCCAACCCCCTCCAGTTCCTTCTTGCTGGCGACTCCGTCAGAGGGATAGGAGGGTGGGTGGTGGAATGACGTGAACAACACATCTCAAAGAACAACAGTTACCAAAAGGTAAGTAACTGTTCTTTCTTCTTCGAGTGCTTGTTCAAGTCCATTCCACATTAGGTGAATCACAAGCTTACCTTTGGAGGAGGGTAGGAGTCACGAAACAATCGATCGGAGGACCGCCCTGCCAACTGTCGCGTCCTCCCGTGCCTGCTGGTTGACCGTGTAGTGGGTCGTAAAGGTGTGCACCGATGACCAGGTGGCCGCCCTGCAGATCTCCTGGATCGGGACCTGTGCCAGGAAGGCCGCGGAAGCTGCCTGTGCTCTGGTCGAGTGGGCCGTGACCGCCGGAGCCGGGACACCAGCGAGGTCATAACATGCCCGAACGCAGTCCGTAATCCACGACGAGATTCGCTGCACTGACACCGGAAGGCCTCGCATCCTCTCAGCTACGGCCACGAACAGCTGCGTGGATTTACGAAACGGCTTGGTGCACTCCAAGTAGAATGCCAACGCTCGGCGGACATCTAGGGTGTGCAGGCTGCGGTGACTCGGGTCTGCATGGGGTTTGGGAAAAAACACCGGCAGACAAATGTCCTGGCCCAGATGGAATTGTGAGACCATCTTTGGGAGGAAACTAGGGTGTGGGCGGAGCTGCACTTTGTCTTTTTTAAACACAGTGTATGGTGGCTCCGAGGTGAGAGCCCTCAGCTCAGATACCCTTCTGGCCGAGGTGATGGCCACCAGGAATGCCACCTTCCAGGAGAGGTGGAGAAGGAAGCAGGTAGCCAGGGGCTTGAACGGGGGCCCCCATGAGCTTAGAAAGGACTAAGTTGAGATTCCATGGAGGGACTGGGAGGCGTGAGTAAGGGAACACCCTTTCCAGACTTTTGAGGAATCGCCCCACCATTGGGTGGGAGAAGACCAAGCTACCTGAAAACCCTGGGTGGAAGGCGGAGATAGCCGCCAGGTGCACCTTAATCGAGGATGGGGCCAGCCCTTGCTGCTTGAGGTGCAGTAGGTATTCTAGAATGACCAGCACTGGGGCTGGTGTGGCTGCACCTGTTACAGCTCACACCAACACGAGAACCTCTTCCACTTGGAAGGCCGGGGCGATGAGAATGATCGACGCCCTGTCCCTGCGCACCTTGAGCAGTACCTTGTGCACCAAGGGGATCAGGGGAAAGGCGTATTTCAATTCCCTTCCCCACAGGATCGCGAATGCGTCGGCTATTGAGCCCGGGCTGCGACCCTGGAACAAGCAGAATTGTGGGCACTGGGCGTTGCCCTCGGTAGCGAACAGGTCAACTGGGGAAACCCCCACTTTCGGAAGAGCAAAAGCACAACGTCCGCTCTGAGAGTCCACTCGTGCATGCAGTAGGACCTGCTAAGGTAGTCCGCCAGCTCATTTTGCTCCCCCGGGAGATACACCACCTCGAGGTGAATGGCGTGGGCTATGCAAAAGTTCCAGAGGAGGAGAGCCTCGTGGCAGTGCGGGGAGGAACGGGCTCCGCCCTGGTTGTTTATATAAAACATGGCAGTTGTGTTGTCTGTCAGAACTGTCACGCTGTGACCACTCAGAGTGGCGTGAAAGGTCTGGCATGCTAAACGAACCGCCCTGAGCTCCTTCATGTTGATATGGAGCAATTGCTCCGCCCCCGACCACATGCCCTGAGTCCTGAGGTCCCCCAGGTGAGCCCCCAATCCGAGGTCTGACATGTCTGTTACCAGCATCAAGTCCGGCTGTTGTGCGGCAAAGGGAATGCCTTCGCAAACCACAGTCTGGGACTGCCACCACATCAGGGAGTACAGCACGTGCCCCGGGGCTGTCACTATCAAGTCTAGGGGCTTCCTGCCTGGGCGGTATACACGGGCGAGCCAAGCCTGCAGAGTCCTGAGTCTCAGTCTGGTATGCTTGACCACATGTGTGCAAGCTGCCATGTGGCCTAGCAGCCGCAGGCAACATCTGGCCGTTGTAGTGGAGAACTGGCACAGGGAGTTCATTGCTTGCTGGATGGCCAGGAATCGTGATTCTGGAAGGCTCGCCCTTGCCTGTACCGCATCTAGGACTGCCCCTATGAATTCCACTCTCTGCGTTGGAACGAGAGTGGACTTGGGAACGTTGACCAGGAGCCATCTGCACGTGGAACCGAACCTCTTCTTCGGACCGACCCGCCAGGAGCCAGTTGTCAAGGTATGGGTAAACTTGAATCCTCTGCCTCCGCAAGGATGCCACCACCACTGCCGTGCATTTTGTGAATACCCATGGGGCTGCAGCTAGGCCAAACGGTAAAACCACGAACTGGCAATGTTCCTAGTTCACGGTGAAGCACAGAAATCGGCGATGCGCTGGGTGGATGGCGATATGAAAGTACGCGTCCTTCATGTCGAGGGCAGCGTACCAGTCTCCCGGATCCAGGGAAGGGATGATGGTGCCCAAACAGGTCTAAGGGTACTATCTGTACTGCCCCCACCTTTAGGAGCGAGTGAACCTCCTTTTCTAGGAGATGCTCGTGAGAAGGGTCCCTGAAGAGGGACGGGGAAAGGGAGGTGGGGCGTAGGCAGGGAGGAAAACTGTAACATGTACCCGCTTCGCACCGTGCGTAACACCCAACAGTCGGACGTAATGCTGGATCACACACGGGAGAAGCGGGACAGGCGGTTGAGGAAACAAGGGGATGGATCCGGTAGTTGATCTGGTACGCTGTTCTCGAGCGCACCTTCAAAAGCCTGGCTTAGGGCCCGGCTGAGATTTATGTTGGCCTTGGCTCTGGCCCGGCCTATTGGAGTAGTAGTTATTATTGAGCCGCCTCCTGTTGTCTCCGCCTCACCTGCGGTAAGGCTCCTGTTGAGGACGAGGCTGGTACTGGCGCTGGGAAAGAGGTTGTGCCTTAAAGGGCTTCCTCTGAGTCGCCGGGGTATGCATACCCAGCGTCTTGAATGTAGCTCTAGAGTCCTTGAGTCTATGCAGCTTTGCATCCATCTGGTCCGAGAAGAGTCTGGACTCTTCGAAGGGAAGGTCCTGGAGCGAATTCTGGACCTCAGGCAGTAGACCTGACTCCTGAAGCCACGCCCGACGCGATTGTCCTGGCTGCCGCGTCCGCTGAGTCCAAGGACGCTTGGAGGGAGGTTTTCGCTATGGCCTTGCCTTCCTCCACCAGGGCCGTGAAAAAACGGTTACTCACCTGTTTGTAACTGTTGTTCTTCGAGATGTGTTGTTCATGTCCATTCCAAGCAGGTGTGTGCGTGCCACGTGCAGGCCAGCCGGAAGATTTTATTATAGCAGCGTCCGTAGGGTCGGCTTCGGCGCCCTCTGGAGTGGCACCTTCATGGTGCTGTATATAGGGGCCAGCCGACCCTCCACCCCCTCAGTTCCTTCTTGCCGACACTCCGACAGAGGGGCAGGAGGGTGGGTATTGGAATGGACATGAACACCACATCTCGAACAACAACAGTTACAAAAAGGTGAGTAACCGTTTTTTCTTCTTCGAGTGATTGTTCATGTCCATTCCAAGCAGGTGACTCACAAGCCTGAACCTAGGCGGTGGGGTCGGAGGTGACTGCAGACTGGAGTAGTGCGCCGCCAAAGGCTGCATCATCTCTGGCCTGGTGCGTGATGGCATAGTGTGCCGTAAAAGTGTGGACTGAGGACCACGTGGCCACTCTACAAATTTCCTGCATCGGGACCTGGGCCAGGAACGCAGCGGAAGAGGCCTGTGCTCTTGTGAAGTGGGCCGTGATAGGCGGGGCTGGAATGTTAGCCCGACTGTAGCATTCCCAGATGCAGGTTTTGATCCAAGAGGAGATCCATGGTGAAGAGACCGGGAGCCCCTTCATCCTGTCGGCCACGGCAACAAAAAGTTGGGATGATTTCCTGAAGGGTCTTGTCCTTTCAATGTAGAACGCGAGGGCCCTGCGAACGTCCAGGGACTGCAGCCTACGCTCCTTAGCTGAGGAGTGCGGTTTCAGATAGAACACCGGGAGAAAAATGTCTTGACCCATGTGAAATGGGGAAACCACCTTAGGAAGGAACGCTGGGTGCGGCCTGAGTTGGACCTTGTCTTTGTGGAAGACGGTGTATGGAGGTTCAGATGTCAGTGCTCGGAGTTCCGACACCCTCCGGGCTGATGTGATAGCCACCAAGAACGCGACCTTATATGAAAGATACAACAGCGAGCACGAAGCCAGCGGCTCGAAGGGGGGCCCTGTGAGGACGGACAGGACCAAATTGAGGTCCCAAGCAGGGACAGGTTGACTAATGTGCGGGAACAACCTGTCAAGGCCCTTGAGGAAGCGACCAACGAGTGGGTCCGCAAACACTGAGGTACCCCCCGCTCCAGGGTAGAACGCCGAGATTGCAGCAAGGTGTACTTGAACCGAAGAGAGAGAGAGAGTCCCAGGTGTCTCAGATGTAGCAAATAGTCCAATATGAGAGGGACCAGGGAGAGCAAGGGAGCCTGACCCCGTTGTGTGGCCCAGAGGGAGAAGTGCTTCCACTTGGCCAAGTATGTGGTCCTTGTTGAGGGCTTCCTGCTACCGAGAAGGACCTGCCTGACCTGGTGCGAGCATTGCATCTCCACAGGGTTTAGCCATGGAGCATCCAGGCTGTGAGGTGGAGCGACTCCAGGTTCGGGTGACGCAGGCGACCCCGATCCTGTGTGATCAAGTCCGGGAGTAGGGGCAACCTGAGGGGTACTCGTGTAGACATATGCAGGAGCGACGTGTACCAGTGCTGGCACGGCCACGCCGGCGCTATCAGGATGACACGAGCGTGATCTCTGCGGGCCTTGAGGATTACTCTGTGAACCATAGGAACCAGGGGAAAGACGTAAAATAGCCCGTCTGCCCAAGAAAGGAGTAAGGCATCTGTTAGAGACCCCGGACTGCGTCCCATGAGGGAGCAGAATTGGCGACACTTCCTGTTCTCTCTGGAGGCAAACAGGTCCACCTGGGGATGACCCCAGAGCTGGAAAATTGAGAGTACTATATCCCAGCGGATAGACCACTCGTGACCTTGGAACGAGCGGCTGAGGGCGTCCGCAAGCCCGTTCTGCATCCCCGGGAGGTAGGATGCGGTCAGGTGAATTACGTTCTGTACGCAAAAGTCCCATAATGTAAGGGCTTCCTGGCACAGGGGAGAGGAGCGAGCACCACCCTGTTTGTTGATATAGAATATCGTTGGAGTGTTGTCCGTGAGGACAGAAACGCACCTGCCCGCCAGCTGGGATTTGAAGGCTATGCATGCGAGGCGCACCGCTTGTAATTCCCTGACATTGATGTGTAACGAAAGGTCTTCCCGTAATCAAAGGCCTTGGGTCCTGAGGTCACCCAGATGTGCACCTCATCCCACATCCGATGCGTCCATTACCAGGGATAGGGAGGGCTCGGGGCCGAGGAAAGGCACTCCCACGCAGACCTCCTGCGGGTCGAGCCACCATTGGAGGGAGTCCAACACTGGCCGAGGTAGCATCACCACTGATTCTAGCGAGTCCCTGACCGGCCGATACACCCCTGCCAACCAGGACTGGAGCGGATGCAGTCTGAGTCTGGCATGGCTCACCACATAGGTACATGCCGCCATGTGCCCTAGCAACTTGAGGCAATTTCTTGCTGTGGTGATCGGGTAACGTTGGAGGCCGAGAACAATGTCTGGAACCTGGCCTCTGGGAGGTATGCTCTGGCGTATGTCGAGTCCAGAACCGCCCCTATAAATTAGATTCTTTGGGTTGGAGAAAGTGTGGACTTGGCCTCGTTCAGTAAGAGGCCGAGCTCGAGGAAAGTCTGCCTGATGAAGACCATCTGAGCCTCCACCTGTGCCTTGGCACGGCCCTTGATGAGCCAATCGTCCAGGTAGGGAAACACCTGAATACCCTGCTTGCGCAGGAAGGCTGCCACGACTGCCATGCACTTTGTGAAGACCCTTGGGGCTGCTGACAGTCCAAAAGGAAGAACCGTAAACTGTAGATGGGCATTGCCCATGACAAATCTGAGGTAACGCCTGTGCTGAGGGATTATTGCAATGTGAAAGTATGCATCCTTTAAGTCGAGGGCGGCATACCAGTCTCCTGGATCCATGGAAGGTATGATGGAGGACAGGGAGACCATGCGGAACTTGAGCTTCTTTACAAACTTGTTGAGACACCGCAAGTCCAAAATAGGTCTGAGGCCCCCTTTTGCTTTCGGTATTAGAAAATAGCGGGAATAGAAGCCCCTGCCCCTGAGCTCCTGAGGAACCTCCTCTACTGCCCCGCTGCGAGGAGGGACTGCACTTCCTGAATTAGAAGTTGCTCCTGAGAGGGGTCCCTGAAGAGGGACGGGGAGGGGGGCTGGTGGGGCGGGAGGGAGGAGAACTGGATAGAATATCCCCTCTCTACCGTGCGAAGCACCCAACTGTCCGACGTGATCCAGGCCCACACACGATAGAAGGGCGACAGACGTGACGAAAAAGTAAGTTTGGTAGGATCCAGAGTTCTGACCGGTAGGTCGTCCTTGACTGGGCCATCAAAATGGTGGTCTAGGCCCTGTGGAGGCCTTGGTTGGGCAGATGACTGGCCGGAGGGCTGCTGTTGTTGCCTCCTTCTGCCTGTCCTTGCCCTTCTGCGCAATGCGTCCGCGCGATTTTGAGGCTGGTACGGCCGTGGGGCCTGTGGCGGCTTGAACTGCCTACGCTGAGTGACCGGGGTGTGTAGGCCTAGTGAACGAAGGGTAGCCCATGAATCCTTTAGGCTATGTAGCCTCTTATCCGTCTTCTCCGAGAAGAGCATGGGCCCTTCGAAGGGGAGGTCTTGGATTGTTTGTTGGACCTCATGTGGGAGGCCTGAAACTTGAAGGCAGGCTCCCCGCCTCATGACCAGACCAGTCGCCAGCGTGCGCGAGGCTGAATCGGCCGCATCCAAGGCTGCCTGGAGGGAAGCTCGAGTAATCAATTTTCCCTCCTCGACCAGGGCTGAAAACTCAGTTCGCGACTCCTGGGGAAGGAGTTCCGCGAACCTAGACAAAGCCGAACACGTGTTGTGTCCATACCGGCTCACTATGGCCTGCTGATTGGCTATGCACAACTGCAGACCCCCTGTCGAATACACCTTTCGCCCAAACAGGTCCAACTTCTTGGCCTCTCTATTTTTTGGCGTAGCTCCCTGGAACCATTGGCATTCCCTCTGGTTGGCCACATCTACTACTAGAGAGTCCGGGGGAGGGTGTGTATAAAGATGTTCATAGCCCTTGGATAGAACAAAATATCGCCTCTCAGTCCTTTTAGCCGTGGGGACCAATGAGGCTGGCGTCTGCCACAAGGTGCAGGTTGTGTCCGCAGTGGTCTTCATGAGAGGCAGGGCTACCCTGGATGGGCCCCAACAGGGTCAGGATGTCCACCACCGGATCAGTATCCACATCGAGCTCCTCCGTTTGGATCGAGAGGCTCTGGGCTGCTCGCGTAAGCAGCTGTTGGAGGATCCTATTGTCCTCTAGAGCCGGTGCCGCAGACGTTCCCGCCACTGCCTCATCCAGCGAGGAAGAGGAGGAGATCCCCTGAAGAGGGCCTTCTTCTATACCCTCTACCTCTACCAGGGCCTGCGGCAAACGGTACTCAGGCTGCGCGGCCGGTGCGGGTTTAGGATGCGGCACCGCGGCCAGTACCGGTGTTGACACCGAGCGACGAGGCGTGCTGGGCGGTGCCTGCGGCATTGGGAGCATGGTCCCCGTCGGTGCTGGTGCCTGACTAGGCGGTGCCGTGTCCCGTTTATGGCACACTCCTGTCAGACGGTGGTGCCGGTGGTGGGGGCATCAGTGGCAGGGCCACCGACGTTGAGGAGACCGATGCGGCCCATGAGCGGGGTCCATATGCCTGACCCACTGGGGGCGGGGGGGTTGCCACTGTTGCTGCCACTGCGGCGGGTAAGGCTGGGCACTCGCACGCGAGGACAATCGTCTGCTCCTCGATCTCTTGGAGCGCTACGAGTCCGAGTCAGAGGTCTCCGAGTACAAGGACATAGGAGGGGCTGTACCCACTGTCGCCGGGGACCGGTGCTGCCGGACCAGAGAAAGTTCCCTCTGTGCCGGTGCCGCTGGGGTGGCGCGGTGTGGGGAGTGCGGCGATAGCATTGCCAGTTTGCCCCGAGATTGTAACTGGGGTCGAGCGGAATCCGGAGGTTCTCTTCACCGGTGCGGCAATGTTGGCACCAGGAGGCTCAAGAGGTCTGAGGCAGCCTTGAATGTCTTCAGTGTCGATGGGAGGAGCACTTCCTCTATAATGTCCGGGGATCTAGGCCTGTCGGACTCAACCGTACCCTCTCCGGGGCGGGAGTCAACGGGATAGCAGAATGGGTCTGCTGCGCGGCCTGTCCCGCAGCACTCGTGGACGGCGCCGGCCCCTTAGGGTCCTGGTGGGGGGAAATGTTCCCTCACCAGCCTCTTCTTTTTAACCGGCACTGGCAAACCATGTCTCACCAAGGCCGATTTCTTGTGTGCCGACTCTCTCCATTGCCAGGGTTTGGAGGCTTTGGCCTCACGACTTATCGCCGGTGGCGGGGCACTGCGCACCGAGGATGAAGTGCTGGGTGCCAGATCGGCAGGCCCAGGGTCCAATTGTGGCCGCAGGGCCACTTCCATTCGGAGGACTTTAAGTCTCTGCTCTCTATCTTTGAGAGTCCTGGGGCGAAATGTCCTGCAGATACTGCACCTGTCTCTTTGGTGGCTCTCCCCGAGGCACCTTAAGCACGAAGAGTGTGGGTCACTCTTCGGCATGAATTTCCCGCAGTCCCTGCAGAGTTTGAACCCTGGGGGCCGGGGCATGCCCCAGTGGGGCGACGAAAACATTGGGGAAAAACCCCCTAACAACTGTCTATCTAAACTAACAAACTGACTAACTATTTACAACTAAGACGGAACACTGCCATGATTGCTGAAGAGCAAGCGAAGTTCCAGCTAGCCATCACTGGCGGTAAGAAGGAACTGAGGGGGTGGAGGGTCGGCTGGCCCCTATATACAGCCCCATGAAGGCACCACTCCAGGGGGCGCCGAAGCCAACCCTACGGACGCTGCTATAGTAAAATCTTCCAGCTGGCGTGCACGCGGCGCGCACACACCTGCTTGGAATGGACATGAACAATCACTCGAAGAAGAACTCCTGTTGGGAGCCCTGCAGGAGGTTGTCCTTAAACTTCCCCACTGCCTCCCAGGAGTTTAAGTTATGCCTGTTGAGGATGGCCTGCTGGTTAGCAATCCTCAACTGGAGGACCTCTGACGAATACACCTTCCTGCCAAACAGGTCTAGGCGTTTTGCTTCCTTGGCCTTAGGGGCTGGGGCCTGTTGCCCATGGCGCTCTTTCTTGTTTACCACTGAGACTACCAGGGAACATGGGCTCAGGTGGCAGAACAAGAAGTCGTATCCTTTTGACAGGGCGAAGTACTTACGCTCAACACCTTTGGCTGTTGGTGCGCTGGATGCTGGGATCTGCCATATAGTAGTGTAATTAGACTGAATGGTCTTAATGAGCAGGAGCACTATCCTGGATGGACCTTCTGGGCTCAGAATGTCCATCATGGGGTCCTCCTGCTCAACCATCTCCTCAGCTTGCAACCCCAAGTTATGGGCCACCTTACGTAGCAGCTCTTGGTGGGCTTTGTGGTCTATTGGAGGCGGTCCTGTTACCGCCGTGCCTGCTACTGCTTCATCCAGGGATGACGAGGAAGTTAACAGTTGCTCAGCTTCCTCCGGCTGGTCTCCCTGGTCCCCCTCCCCAGGGGAGGGGCTTCCGGCTCGAGCTGGGGCTGGTGGCCTTGGGGCGGCACCAGGTACGGTGCCGGGCTCTCCGGTCTCTCGCTCGGCGAGGCTGCTGGTGGCTTGGACACCGTAGCTTCCTTACGGAAGAGCGTCGGTGCGGGGACCGGGACCGCTGTACCAAGTAGCTGGCCCTGAAGGGAGCACCTTGACGCTGGTGGTAGGCCCAAGGGGTCCAGAAGGGCCAGTGTCATAGTGGTCCCCATTGTGGTTGCCAACCAGTTTGTTGTTCCCTGCTGACCAGAGCCCATTGCGGGTAGCTGTATCGGCCCGAGTCGGTGCCGGACTCCGGCGATGCCGAGCGCGAGGGCCATGGCGGTGCCATCGATCTGTGCCGGTGGGAGGTTGACGATCGGCTTCTTGCTGATCGGGAGTGGGACCGGTATCACTGCTCTCTGGACTGGGACCGGTACCGATGCTCCTGAGACCAGGACCGGGGCCTTCTGGGAGCCCTCGGCGACTCCTGGCTCGTCTCCTCCTGGTGCCAGTCTCGGGGGGGTGCCGAGGAGTGCCGTGTGTCCTGCACTAACCCCGTACGTTGACTCGCCTCCGGTACCGAGACTTCCCTCTGAGTCAAGGGTAACTGGGAGTCCACAGACTCAGAGCTCAACTGGGACGGTGTCCTCGAAGGGCGCACCATTGCCGGCTTTCCCTTCGACGGCACCCTGGGTCCGGGTGCCAGAGGCTTCTCCCTGGCCAGGAGGGGGCTCGCCACCGACAATCCGATGAGGTCTTTTGCAGCCTCAAAGGTGTCAGGCATGGAGAGCTGATCTATTACGCCCTTGAGCCCTTCGTCCGCACTGAGTTCACTTATGGCTGGACTCGGTGGGACTTGTGGCGCCGGTGCCACCGGTGCCGAAGTCGGTGCAGTGTCCATCCCGCTCTTCCCGGTACCCAGGGCCTGATATGGCGCCAGTCTCCTTTGCGGGGAGCATCCGCGCCCCTCCTTTGGTTTTGCCTTGGGCCGCACCGGGGAGGATGAGTGGTGCCAGGGCCTACTTTGGCTTCCCGAGACCGACGGCTTGTAGTGCTTGGCCAGTTCCGGGTCTCTTGACGACTCCGGGGCGCTCCACACCGAGGAGGCTGGGGCCGGCATTGGGCATTCTGGGCCCGATGGCTGCAGCGCGGCCTCCATCAACAACTGCTTTAAGCGAAAGTCTCTCTCTTTCTTTGTTATCAGCTTAAAGGCCTTGCAAATCTTACACTTCTCTGTTTGGTGAGCTTCCCCCAGGCAACGTAGACAGGAGTTGTGGGGGTCACTAAGCATAGGCTTGCGGCACGTGGTGCAAGCCTTAAATCCTTGGCCTGCGGCATACCCCGCGGCCTGGGGCGGGTGCTGGAATCCTCCAAGCACCTAATCTATTAAGTGTCCAACAACAATGAAATGCTAACTAACTGATAACTAACTGATAACAGCTATGTAACTCTAAGGCTAAGGGATTGCTTCTCTTACGAGAGCGAGAGGTTGTTCCAATGCCGCCACGGACGGTAAGAAGGAACTGGAGGGGGTTGGGCCAGCGAGGGTATATATGCATGGTGCAGTGGCGCCACTCTGGTGGGGGCCCCGCTGGGAGCCGCTAAGGGGAAAAGTTTCCAATGCTCGTGCACACAGCACGCGCACACTTAATGTGGAATGGACGTGAACAAGCACTTGAAGAAGAAGTACACATACCTACACACAGACATGATGCATAATGATGTGAGCAAAGTCCATACCGTCAGAGCTGAGTGTCACAGCACCATATTCAGTTACAACTGAGGGGAGAGGAATCTGTCCTATGGTAAGTATGCACTCTCGGTCTTGAAGAATCTATCCTGGCCCTTATGAACTCTATCATATATGATGGGATGAGTGACAATTTCTCACAGGTTCATCAGGAGCCCGGCTAGGAGAATAGACGGTAGGCACAGTTGAGACTTTTTAGTGTTTCTAAAGATGATCTGCCTCTAATCAGCCAGTTGTCTAGATATGGGTATAAATGGTTGCCCTTTTCCTTGGGTATGCTGCTATCATGACAAGGCATTTCACAAAGATACTCAGTGCTCTGGAGAACCTGAAGGGAAATACCATATGTTGGTAATGGTTTGCCCAGTGGAGGGCAATGTAAGTACCCTGCAAGTCAAGAGTCACAAGCCAGTCTAGAGTCTGAAGTGATGGAATAATGGATGCAAGCATTAGCATCCTAAGTATATATTTATTCAGTCTCTTCAGATCTAGGATAGGACCAAACTCTCCCTCCCCCATATACGCACACTTTTCTTCAAATGAGGAAGAAGCTTCCTCCCCTGTCCTCCTGCAGAACCTTTTCTATGGCTCCTAGCTAGACAAAGCAACAAGGCTATTTCTTAAGCTCTTGTGAGAAGGGTCCCTGAAGGAGGTCAGGGAAGGGAATTGGATGAGGTAGCTATGGGTGACAATGACCAGCACCCATTTGTTGGCTGTAAGATTTCATCACCCCAACAGAAGGGGGAGAGGCAGTTTCCAAAGGTTGTCTGTAGGATAGTTTTGGCATAGCTCTCGACTATCTTATCAAACCTGATACCTCTGGGAGAGAGCAGCTGCGTGATGGAGGAGGAGGATGACAGGGTTGCAGGGTTGCTTTCTGGGCTCATATTCCAACTGGCGAATGGGGGAAGAAGATGATGCTCTGTTTTTGACTGGGCTAGTCCTAAAAGCAGTTATGGTACAGCATAGGAGCATAAATATCCAAAGACTTCAGCATCTCCTTGGAATCCTTCAGGAAACAAAGTGCCTTATCTGTTCAGGTGCTGAATAGGTGCATGCTTCGAAGGAAAAGATCCTCTCTTGTTGCCTGAACTTTTCAGAATCCCAGACAACTTAAAAAAAAAAAAAAAAAAGGTACAGTGCACTGGAGATCTTGGCACCCTTTTAGATTTCTTTTCCCCACTGCAACACAGAGATGTTGTTTGGTGCCTGGTTGCCAGATCACCTGCTGAAGACCGGCATCTTCCAAGCCAGAGTTGAAGACATTATTCCCTGGGACCAGATGCAATCTTTATGGATTGCTCCCAAAGTCATAGCTTGAGCATCACCGCTCTTGATTTTTGGGTGCAGGAGAAGGAGCATGTGTCAGGGATGCATCCTTCCCTGAGGCAAATGCAACATCTGCTTTGCCCATAAATTAAGGGCATCACACTGTCACAGGAAGGATAAGGTTTAAACCCTGTAGGTTTAGTGTTGTCAAAAGTTGGCATGAAATGCCTCACCCCTCTGTATGGGAGGATGTACAAAGAGGTCTCCCCCAGAACCTTCGTTTTCTCTCTCTTTTTTGGAACATCCCATTAAAATTTTCAATGACAAAAATTACAGTAAGAAGTGGAAGAGTTGTTTCTTCATAAAGTTTGAATTCTGAAACTCAAAACTCAGAGGCAGGTCAGACACAGTCCAGGTTCCATCTCATTGCCATGGGCAGTAAGAGGGAACGGAGGGTGAGGCACAGCTGCTCTGCCCTTTATACCCTCACACTGGAGCACAAAAAGGCACAGGTGTGGCCCCAAAGGACACTGCTATTCAAAAGATTTGAGTTTGTGCGCATACACACCTACAGAGTGTGATCTACATTGACACAAGAAGAACTTAAGTATTAGGTTGGGAGGAAAAGCTAGTTCTGGCCCTTATGCTTGCATAGAAGCCCTTCTGAATATGACCTTAGTAAAACCACGGCTGTGTTGTCTTCCTGGATCTTCAGATGGACAACTCAAAGTGAGAAAGATGTGCCACACAGTACCTGGGCTGTGTGCTGGAGTAGGAATTTATTTACCCAAATTACACTCAATGACCACTGTGCTCACTCCACTAGGGGAAAGATGGCCTGTGGATCTGCCATTTCCCCAGGTCCACATACCAAACTCTGCTATGCAGCTGTACAAAGGAAAGCACTGCTGAGTTGGGCTCCATAGTATGCAGTGTATAGATCCCCTAACTAGGCTCTCCAATGCCTGCACAACACAGCCTTGGAGGAAAGGGAATAATTTCTCACTTTAGAGCAGAAAACTACCTCCATTCATATCAACAAGATACTAATAATGAACCCTTACACAGTCAGTCAAAATTGAACCACCAATTTGGTTATTCATTGCCAAGATCACAACACTGTTGTCGTCTAACCCTGTTACATTACAGTGACAACTACAGAGTGGATGAAGCCTAACAGCATTTGTGACAGATTCATGACCTTATCCCCAGCCAAGTGTACACTTAAAAGTTAAGTCAATATAGCTCCGTTGGTCAGAGGTGTGAATAAAACACAACCTAAGTAATATAGCTATGCCAGCCTAACCCCCATGTAGACATAGCTATGTTGACAGAAGACGTAGCTATATCAGTGTAGTCTCCTTAGTGTAGATATACCCCCAGCAACAGAACAACCCTAAAAACAGTTAGATCCCATCAACACTGCAGAATGTAACTGCTTTGTAATCAGGTCATGGAACAGCAGGGCAGTAGCCAAATACCCAGACTCCAATTTGTAGTGAGCACTGAAGGGAAGTGAGATAAATCTTCAAACTAGTGACCAACTGGATGCTTTGCCAAGGGCTAACACCACACACACTCCTGTAGATCACTGTAGAAGAATTCTGGAGTAAATTAAATAGAACAGAAATAAGAGTTAATATAAAACCTGCCATTACCAAAAACCCCTACATTTTTGAGGTAATATGTTTCTCTTATTTCAAGATTGTTCAATTATCACCTTCTTTAGTAGTAGAAATTGATCTTTAACAAATGCATGATCACTCAATAGAATTGAGAGACAGGAAACAGGACACCAAATTTTAGCTACTGGGAACCTTACACAAGACAGTCAAGGAAGTTTCACAGAACAACTGAAAAACAAATAGATCCAATCAGCTCTCTGGTAAATCAGAGCTATTAGATTAGGAAGTATCAGTGTAATATTAACTCTCTTTCTGTGTCAGATTTTCCTAAGTACTCAGGGAATTTAGGTAACAGAAGTTCACATTTTTCTAATATAATGTAATGAAACTTGTTTTTTCTAGTAGATATTACTGCTGGTCCTTTAGATCTTATATGCTACCAGATCCTCCCCAGGGATTTACCTTTTAATTTTAAGTCATTATTATTAGGTTCGGCACAGCACATGATCAAAAGCAAAGGTTCCTTTATTTACCATTTGTTCTTTCATGTCTCATTCCGTGTTCAAGCGTTTTCTCTTTTAAGAGAGATCCTTCTTTGAAATGTATTCTTGAAAAAGAAGTGCTCTTCAATCTGCCTTCATTTCAAGAGCAACTGATATAGGATCTGAGATTCCAACAGATCCATAAAAACTCTTTCCAGAAAATATCAAACTAGACAGTAAAGTCTCAAGAATGTTCCAGATATAAAAGTCAGGAACATAAGGCCCACAATGACTGACACTCCATGTTTTTGAATATTAATCTTTCTTTATATTAAGATCAAAGTCAGAGGCAATACTTCACAGCAGTGTGACTTTCTTGCAGAAACATACTGTTAAATTATAAAGAAAGAAGAGAAAATAGACCCATAGGACATCTGCAAGAGGCAAGCATAAGAAAATATTTTCCCACCAGATGAAGATGCAACATAAACTGGTTAATTCTTCCACAGAAAGGTGTCATGAAAAAGTTTTACAAGCCTACTTAAACTATACAAAACGTACGTATCTATTCACAGAATGTAGACTAGAGCTGGTCAGGAAACAGTTTTCCCATCCCAAGAGAATTTGAGATTTTAAACATTTTTCCCATTCCAAATCAGGATGAAAAGTCAAAATCTCAAAATATTTCATGAAAAAAAATTACTTCAGATTGGGTCAAACAAATTGTTTTATTTCAATAATTTTGAAACATTTCAACCTTTTTCTAACTTGAACTTAGAAATAAAATTTAAATTTCTAAACAGATAGTTGTTGTTTTAATCAGAAAAACAGATTCAAAAATGTCAAAATGAGACATATTGACAATTTCAAAAAAATAATTCAAAATTTTTTGGAATGGGAAATTAGTCAAAATTGAACTTTACCCCCAAATAATTTCATGTTTGATGAATTGGCATTAAAAAAAACTTTAAAAAAATTCCCAACAAGCTCTAGTGTAGAGCTCGTATAAAGAGGCAAAAACATATTATCTTAGGTCATTTTATGTCAGCATAACTGAATTGCCTAATTCATGTAAAATACTATGCAGAATTATCACAATGCTGTGTGCAAAGCAAAACAATAAAATGAGAAATTAACAGTTTAATGTAATAATATTTGGAGTTGCATCAAGGGGAATTTAAAATGAAAAGCAATAAGAATTTCTACATCACAAAATTACCACCATGAACATTCTAAGTGGATACGTTTTTAATTTGAAATTTCACTTTTTAAAATGTGTTTTGTACTAAATATTTTTTTTAAAGTATCCAGTCTAAGAGTGTCAATTTTGTCTAATTTCCAGTTTCACAGTTTATGTATAAGTCATCAGAGCAGGCCAACAAAACCAAAAACATTTCTTTTAAGAATATGGACAATTTTTAATGCAAATTTTCACAAAAAGTTCATCCCATTTTTTGACCATCTCACAAGTGAGAAAACTGGCAAAACTGTCAGACCACAGGAATGCTATAGTACTAGACAGCAAGGAAACATTCACTGTCACACTAATCTACAAACATGCACCTATCGTGGCTTGGATCTCAAGCACAAGCTGCTCTATAGGAAACTATGCGTAGCCCATAAACAATTTAAAAAAAAAGTATCCTGCTATCTACAGAGTGGCAGTCATCTAGACTGTTACAAATGAAATCACAGTCTTCTAACAGAAAGAAAACAATTCTTTTTAACTCTCCAAACACAAACTAACGGACTTGATTCATTTACATGGGTGTAAATACGGAATAACTCCACTAACTCCATGCAGCAAGACAGGAGTAAAACCCGGTTAAGAGAGAGGAGACTCAGATCCAATATCTGTGTTTCCATCAAAAAACAGAAACACATTAAATGAAAAAAAAAAAAAAAAAAAAACCTTGAATGCAGTGTGCTTGCCAAATTCTTCTAATTCTTTGGTATAATTTCTGATGACCCTTGATTATTCTAATTTTTCAGATCCATCTGGCCCATTAAAACTGTAATAAAGTCCCCTAGTTCTCATAGTTTATTGGGTCATTGACTCTAACTAGCTTCAAGTGACTTTCATGAAGTCCTTCAATTGTCAGCAGATCTCTTATATTTAGAAATATCAGATTATTCATCTTTACAATGTGGTAGAAACTTTGTAAACACCTATGTGATTTCACATTCCTAAACTCGGCAGCCCTAAAGACGTTAGCAGAAAACTTTTATTAAAAGCATATGACTTTTTTTTAAAGATAAGGAAAACTGGTTACAATAGATGCCGATGGCAACTTATGACAACATTCCTAAACTATCAAGAGGCCACATTCCAAACAGTAATTCATTGTCAAATCAGTTTGCACTGACAGAATTATTTGTCCCTAGATTAAATGGCATATTTTAATGTGGTTTTAAAAACTTGGATTTTTTTAGTTATAAAACATTTTATTAATAAAACAAGTTTATCAAAATCAATTTAAGATTCTAACATTTAGTTATAAAATTCTGCTCAAAATCAGTCTTTTGTGACAAAAAAAAAAAAAAAAGAGAATAAAAAGAACCCTGAAAATTTTGGCTTTACCATAAATGAAAAATAAAATACTTCTTATAAAGTTTCTATCCTCTCTCCTAAAATGAGGAAGCTGAATAGCAATGTTTCTGTAAAGATTGAATATGTTAAAAAGAATATGAACACCAAACAACAAAATGTTTTAAAATAAAGTTTTTAAGCTTTAACTACCACAAAGTTTAGAAGTATAACTTTAAATGCTTGCAAAATAAATTTGCTACTTTGTTTTGTCTTGAATAGAACATTTTTGTACTATATTCTAATTTTATATTGGACTACAATGTATTAAAATTGTAAAAGATATGCTAAAATGTTATAAAACCTACTACTTTCATAAAAACAGGCTTACATAATATACAAAGATCTAGATAATTCAAAGTTTCCTGGGGAGCTCAGCAGCCCTATATGTTTTGCCCTTCATTTAAAAACTTTCATCCTAGTTCAAACAAATCAATATAAATTGTTTATTTTAGCAAGAATTCACTTAAAAAGCAGAGACTTAAAGAAGTCAACTGGACTAAAGAGTTCAAGGACTTAATACGGAGGAGGCTTGGAATTTCTATAAATCAACTATACAAAAACTGTCTGCACTTTGCATCCCAAGCAAGGGGAAAAGACTTGTAGCAATAGGCTCCAGACCCAGCTGGATGAATAACAACCTCACAAAGGTTATTAGGAGTAAGCACAGAGCCTATAGGGAATGGAAAAGGGGACTGTAATCAAAGAAAGCTACATCTTGGAGGTTAGAACATGTAAAAATAAAGTGAGAATTGCTAAAAGTCAAGCTGAATTAGCTCTTGCCAAGGAAATTAAAATAAATAAGAGGTTTTTAGTTATATAAACAAAACCAAAATAAGGATGAGGTTGGTCTGATGTATGTTATGGTCTGTGTTGATGGGGAGGAAATTAAAGTTAATCTAGGTATGGCCAAAAACTAAGTAAATCCTTTGCCTTTGTTTTCAACAATGAGGAGAATATGGAACATGGGCATGAAGACAGGATGGCTGTTGGAAATAAGTGTATAGAGATGGAAACTACCACCTCTGAGGAGAAAGAAAAAACAGAGCTTAATGCACTCAAATCAGGGGGACCAGATAATTTCCATCCCAGAATACTGAAAACTGGCACATGAGATTGCTAATCTGGTAGCAAGGATTTTTTTTAAAAAATCTATCTATCCGGGGGGTAGCATTATATAACTGGAGAATAGCTAATATTATACTTGATATAAGAAACGGGGGGAAAGTGATCCAGGCAATTACAGACTTATTAGTCTAATCTCAGTAGAATGCAAGGTTTTGGAACAAAGAGCGAAGGAAAGAATAATTACATTCATGGAAGTAAAGAGAAAAGGGGATGTAATGCAACATGGATTTATCCAAGTTACATTGTGCCCGACTAACCTCATTTCCTTCCTTGAGAACATAACTGATTTTGTAGAAAGGGAAAATTAAGTAGATCTAATATACTTGGGTTCAGTAAAGCGTTTGACAGGGTACCATATGGGAAATTTATTAATGAAAATGGGGATTAGTACAAGAATTGTAACGTGGATAAGGAACTGGCTAAAGGGGAGAAGGCAACAGGTTGTGCTGAAAGGTGAACTATAGGACTGGAGAGACATTACTAGGGGAGTTCCTCAAGGATCAGGCTTGGGAACAATCCTATTCAATATTTTTATTAATGCCATGGCACAAAAAGTAGGACTGTGATAATGAAATTTGCTGATGCTACATAGTTGAGAGGCATTGTCAATACAGAGGAGGATTGGAATGTTATACAGGAAGAGATGGATGACCTTCAAGGCTGGAGTAACAGAAATGCGATGAAACTCAATAGTACACATACACTTAGGGTCTAACAATAAGAACTTCTGCTTCAGTCTGGGGGCTCAGCAGGTGGAAGTCACAGAGGAAGAGAGAGACCAGGGTGTGTTGGTTGATCACAGAACGACAATGATGTGATATGACTGTGAAAAAGGCAAATGCAATCCTAGATGTATCAGGCAAGGAATTTCCAGTCGAGATAGAGAAGTATTCATGCCATTGTGCAAGGCACTGGTAAGACCTCATCTACAATACTGTGTACAGCTCTGTTCAACGATGTTCAAGAAATACTGAATTCAACTGGAACAGGGGCAGAAAAGAACTATTAGGATGATCTGGGGAACGGAGGACCTTTTTTATGAGGAGACTGGACGAGCGTGGCTTGTTTTGCCTAGCAAAAAGAAGGCTGAGAGGGCATGATTACTGTATATATTGTGAGTATAAACACTAGGGAGGATGAAGAACTATTTTAAGCTTACAGACCATACTGGTACAAGAACAAATGATATAAACTGGGCATGAACAAATTCAGGTGAAGACTAGAAAAAGGTTTCTAATCATCAGAGGAGTGAAGTTCTAGAGCAGCCTCCCAATACAAGTTGGGGGGGAGGGGAAACAGCTTAATTAGTTTTGAGAGAGAACTGGGCAAATTTATGAGTCAGATTGTATGATGAGATTGCTTGTAATGGTGGGGAACCCTAGATGTGGAGCAGAAATATGCATAAAATATTTGAGCACCAATTACAAGTCATCTGAAGAGCTTTCCCTACCCATCAACTCAAAAAATAGGATTGGAATTGCAGTTAGAGCAGACTATGCATTTGTCCATTCACCCCATTTCCAAAGGACATGCACTACAATCAGGAGTTGCAGGGTTGGGTCCTTAGTACCCCAAAACTCTCTTCTCTTATGAAGCTGAAGTTTCTGAAATTACTTAAGGCACTGAATCTTGCAGTCCCTGGATTTAATTGTGAGGGGGATGGAAGCAGTGCACTTCCAGTGTAATTTGCTTCCTCAGTTGGTTCACCGATGCAATAATTTATTAACCCTTCAATCATACTGCAAGGCCTACTTTCCCTGGCTTCTTCCTAAGAAATAGGGTGACACACAGGAGGAAGGATAGGTGGCAGAATATTTTTAGCTTTGGATGTACAGTTTTAATTTTTAGATACTGTTTCTGTTACGTATATATATATATATTTTAAAAAGACTACATACATCAAGAACATGGTGGATAGGCATATTTTCAGTAAATCTAAATAAATAAAATTAACATGAGCGGGAGAACAATAATCTGACACAAAAACAGACACCCATCTCATACACACATGCTTTCTATACAGAAAAACTTGCAAATACTAATCTGTATGGTTCATCATTGTAGACCATTGAACAAATAAATCAAATCGATCTATTGCAACTTATGCAGATATCTAAGCAACCATCACTGTAATATCATAGAGCAGAAGTGGGCAAACTACGGCCCGCGGGACCATCCTGCCAGGCCCGTGAGCTCCCGGCTGGGGAGGCTAGTCCCCAGCCCCTCCCCCGCTGATACCCTCCCCTGCAGCCACGCCGCCGCACGGGCAGAGCTCTGGGCAGCAGGGTTGCGCGCGCCTGCCAAGCAGCGCAGCAGTGTGTCTGGCTCCGGCCGGGCGGCGTGGCTGCCAGACATGCTGCTCTGAGTGGCATGGTAAGGGGGCCAGGGCCAGGGGGTTGGATAATGGGCAGGGGGCTCTGGGGGGCAGTCAGGGGACGGGGGCGGTTGGATGGGGTGGAGGTTCTGGGGGGCAGTCAGGGGGCAGAGGGGCTGGATAAGGGTGGGAGTCCCGGGGGGGCCTGTCAGGGGGCGGGGATGTGGATAGGGGTCAGGGGACGGGAACAGGGGGATTTGGATAGGCGTGGGGTCCTGGGGAGTCTGTCAAGGGGTGGCGGTGTGGATAGGGGTCAGAGCAGTCAGGGGACTGGGAGCAGGGGGGTTGGGTGGGGGTGGGCTCTGGGGGCAGTTGGGGTGGGGGGTCTCGGGAGGGGGCAGTTAGGGGACAAGGAGAATGCCAGTTACGGAACAGGTAACTGTCCT
>NW_020664447.1:5369172-5433527 GCF_002925995.2 Terrapene triunguis
GCCAGTTACGGAACAGGTAACTGTCCTTTCTTCTTTGAGTGCTTGCTCATGTGTATTCCACGGTAGGTGAATACAAGCTGTGCCTGATGGAGGTGGGTAGGAGTTTATAGATCCCTCGGCTGGAGCACAGCCCTACTGAAAACAGCGTCATCCCTGGCATGGGAGACGATCGCATAGTGCAACGTGTAAGTGTGCACTGAGGACCAGGTAGCGGCCCTGCAGATGTCCTGGATAGGGACATGGGCTACGAAGGCAGCCGATGAGGCTTGAGCCCTGGTTGAGTGAGCCCGTATTATAGGTGGTGCGGGAACCCCTGCTAGGTCGTAGCATGCCCGTATGCATGACGTGATCCACCAGGACAGTCTCTGGGTGATCAGTTGGACCCTCATGCGCTTGGCCGAGGCAACAAAGAGTTGAAGACCTACGGAACGGTTTAGTCCGATCCAGATAAAAGACGAGTGCCCTGCGCACATCGAGCGTATGGAGGCGGCGCTCCTCATTAGAGGCATGCGGCTTAGGGCAGAGGACAGGTAGGAAGATGTCCTGGCTCATGTGAAAAGCAGAGACCACCCTGGGAAGGAATGCGGGGTGCGGGCGGAGCTGAACCTTGTCTTTGTGAAAGACTGTGTAAGGGGGGTCGCAGGTCAGGGCCCTAAGCTCCGAGACCCGCCTGGCTGACGTGATGGCCACTAGGAAGGCCACTTTCCAGGAGAGGTGAGACCACGAGCATGTGGCCAGAGGTTCGAACGGGGGCCCAGTGAGGCGGGACAGTACCAAGTTTAGATCCCAATGGGGAACAGGCGTTCTAACATAAGAGAAGGACCGGTCTAGCCCTTTGAGGAAGCACCCGGTCATGGCATGGGAGAAAACCGAGCAGCCCTGAATCGGCGGGTGGAACGCCGAAATGGCCGCCAGGTGCACCCTGACAGAGGAAGGGGCCAGGCCTTGAGTTCTAAGGAGGAGAAGGTACTCAAGGATAAGCTGAAGCGGGGCGGATGTTGGGGAAACGCCCCGCTCGCCCGCCCACCTGGAGAACCTGGACCACTTTGCCAGGTAGGCCCGGCGTGTGGATGGCTTCCTACTTTCAAGGAGGATACGCCTGATGCCCTCCAAATACCCTCTCTCCTCCGCGTTTAGCCACTGATCAGCCACTCTGTTAGGTGGAAAGTGTCCAGATTGGGGTGGAGGAGGCGGCCCTGGTCCTGGGAGAGAAGTCATGGCGGAGTGGCAATGGCCGGGGAGGAGCCATGAGTAGGCTTAGGAGGGTTCCATACCAGTGTTGTCTGGACCAATCTGGGGCGATTAGAAGGACATGTGCCTTGTCCGTTTTCACTTTCTCCAGGACCTTGGCCAGGAGGGGGAACGGGGAAAAAGCATAAAGGAGTTGACCAGACCATGACAGGAGGAAGGCATTGGAGATTGCGTCCTTCCCTACCCCACCCCTGGAGCAGAACCTGTGGCAACAGCGGTTCTGTCAGGTCACAAACAGGTCTACTTGGGGAGAGCCCCATGCTCGGAAGAGCCGGTGAGTGACCTCCGAGTGGAGCGACCACTTGTGTTGGGAGGAGAAAACCATGCTCAAGCAGTCGGCTTGTGTGTTGTGGACTCCTGGTAGGTGGAAAGCCTTCAGGGAGATGTTGTGGGCTATACAGAACTCCCAAAGGCTGAGGGCTTCCAGGCAGAGGGACGAGGACCGCATCCCGCCTTGCCTGTTGATGGTAAAACATCACAGCAGTGTTGTCCGTGAGTACTCTGACCAACTTGCCTCACAGCTGCGAGCTGAACGCCCCGCAGGCTAAGCGTATTGCCCTGAGTTCCCTGACGTTTATGTGAAGGGACAGCTCCTCGGGAGACCACATCCCTTGAGTCTGAGTTCCCTAAGTGGGCTCCTCAGCCCAGGTCCGACGCGTCGGATACTAGGTCTAGCAACAGGGTGGGGTCCCTGAAGGGAATTCCCTGGAGCATATTGACCGGGCAGGACCACCATTGTAGCGTGGTGATCACCCGTGCCGGGACTGAGAGGACCTTGTCCAGTTTGCCTCAGGCTTGGAAGAACTCCGAGGCCAACCAGAATTGTAGGGGCCTCATTCGAAGCCTGGCATGGCGGACCATGTACGTGCACGCCACTATGTGGCCCAGGAGCCGTAGGCATGCCCTGGCCGTGGTAACGGGGAACTCCGTGACCGAGGCTATAAGCCCCTTCAGGGTTTGGAACCTGTCCATAGAAAGGGAGGCTGTTGTCTTGGAGGCATCCAGTAGAGTGCCTATGAATTCTATGCGCTGTACCGGGATCAATGTCGACTTGGCCTCGTTCACTAGGAGACCCAGTTTGGCGCATGTGGCCAAAAGCAGGTCCACGTGGCTCTGAACCTGGGACCAGGATGTGCCCTTGAGCAACCAGTCGTCGAGGTAGGGGAATATTTGCACCCCTCGGCATCTGAGGTAGGCCGCCACTTTGTGAACACCCTGGGGGCGATGGACAGGCCAAAGGGCAGGACCGTAAATTGGTAGTGGTCCTGTCCCACTAGAAAACGGAGGAAGCGTCTGTGCCCCTCGAATATGTGGATATGGAAGTACGCGTCCTGGAGATCCAGGGCCGCATACTAAATCGCCAGTGTCCAGGGAGGGTATGATACATGCCAGAGAAACCATGCGGAATCGGCATTTTGCCATGAACCGGTTGAGGTCTTGCAGATCCAGAATGGGTCTGAGCCCCCCTTTGGCCTTGGGGATCAGGAAGTAGTGGGAGTAGAAACCTTTCTCTCGGAATTCCCACGGAACCTCCTCCACAGCTCCCAGGCTGAGGAGCCGACCCACCTCCTGCTGCAGCAGGGATAGGTGCGATGGGTCTCCCCTGCCGACCGAGGGAGGGGGGTGGGAGGACAGGGGTGAGACAAACTGTAGCGTATAGCCCTGGGAAATGGTGTAGAGGACCCATTGGTCCGATGTTATTCGGGACCATTCCGGAAGGAACACAAACAGGCGGTTGCTGAAACCAAACTTTATTGGTGGGAGGGTGCGCTCGGGGGTCACCTGGGTACCCTCCCGCAACCAGTCAAAACCATCTCTTGCCCTGATGCTTGCCCTTGGAGGGGCCAGGCTGAGGGGCCAAGCGAGACTGCCTCTGAGGTCGCCTTTTCTGAGTCTTGGACCTCTTGTAGGCGGGTTCATACCTCGGCTGAGGCGCAGGGATGGGGGCTTGTGCCTCTGGCTTTTCTTTGGGAGGAACGTAGAGCCCGAAGGTTTGTAGGGTGAAACGCGAGTCCTTCATATCATGTAGTCTCACGTCCGTTTGTTCCGCGAACAGGTCCTTGCCGTCAAAGGGAAGATCCTGCATAGCGGACTGCGCTTCCGCGGAGAGCCCGGAGAGCAGAAGCCATGAAGCCCTGCGCATGGACACGGCCGAGACCATGGACCGAGCTGCCATGTCGGCCGCATCCAACGCCGCCTGCAGAGCAGCTTTTGTGGCAGCAGCGCCCTCATCCACCAGCGCCTTAAAATCCTTCCTGTCCCATTCCGGAAGGGAGGGTTCAAATTTTGGCAGTGACCCCCACAAGTTAAACTCATAACGACTGAGGAGGGCCTGGTGGTTGGCTACTCTGAGCTGGAAGCTGGCAGATGAATAAAGCTTCTTGCCAAATGAGTCCAGTCTTTTGCAGTCTTTATTCTTGGGAGCGGGTCCTGGTTGGCCTTGTCTTTCCCTGTGGTTTACGAACTCTACCACTAGGGAGTTGGGCACCAGGTGGGTATAGAGGTATTCATGCCTCTTCGTGGGGGCTCTGCCCTTTTCAATATTGGGGCAAGCAAGGCCGGTGTTTGCCAGAGGGCATTGGAGATGTTGGCCACCCCCTCGTGGAGCGGGAGGGCCACTCTGCCTGGTGCCGAGGACGAGAGTACATTGAACAGGGAGTCCGAGGGTCCCTCCATCTCCTCAGCTTGGAGGTGGAGACTGGATGCCACTCGCTTTAGCAGCTCCTGATGGGCCCTGAAGTCCTCCTGTGGTACGGAGGGGGGCGGGGCTGTGATCTTGTCCTCCGGTGCGGGAGACGGGGACGGTACCGGGCTCTGCACAGCGGCCGGTGCTACGGGATCCACCCCTAGATCGGACTCCTCCTGCAGTGCCGGGGAGCTTTGACCCGCCGAGGCATCCCGCGGGGACCTGGATAGCGCGGCCGAGGGTGCTTCCGATGCTCCTGCCACCGACCGAGGGCCTTGCTGGGCGTGCGCGGGTGGTCAGGGGGTCCACTGGCACCACTGGCTCTGCCATAGGGGCCCCTGCCATTGTCCCTGGTGCGGCACCGGCGGCACCAGCTGTTCGGGTTGACCTGATTGAAGCCTAGGGTGCTGCATGCGGGACGAGGTCGGGGTTGCCAACGACCTGTCGGTGCCATGCGAGCGGTGGTACCTAGCACGGCTTCTGCCGTGGTACCTAGAATCCAGCTTCGAGGAACAGTGCCTCTCGAGCTGCTGCTAGTCGAGACGCTTCGATGCCTGGCCCATGATGGCGAGGAACTGGCGAACCCCGCCGGGAGTCGCGAGCTCGGTGCCTCGACACGCGAGAGTCGGAGTGCAACCGGCACCGGCATCCGTGCCAGGAGCAGCTTCTGTAACTCTGTCTAGAGCGGGAGCGTCTGCGGCGTCGGTGCCTGTCCTTCCGATACCTTGCACTCGGCGTGGAGCGGTGGCTGGAACTCCATTCCGACGGCACTTTACCAGACAGCCTGGAGGGCGACGAGAGCGGAGGCTGAGGGCTGTGTCCTGACCGGATACTGGGCAACGAACAAGCCCGAGAGCAGTCCCCTGACTGGGATCGGCATCGGCTGGTGGGGGCCCAGTGGCAGCTTGCCTCTAGACCAGGGTCCGGGTGCCGGCGGTGCCCCAGGCACCTGCAGGGACATAATGTTTTTGGCCGCCTACAGGGCCTTCTGTGTCGAAGGCATGCGGACTTCAGCCGGAGAGGTATGAGTCAATGCAACCAGGCTGCTCTGCTCGACTGGAGTCAGAGCTCTAGCGCCCGTGGGGGAACCAGGGCTGCCCAATGCGGGCCTAGCCTCACCCCGTGCCTTGTCTCTACGCTTCTGCGACGATGACGCCTTTCTCTGCTTTCTCGTCAGGGAGCGGTGCCGGCCACTGGTGGGAGCCGGGGGGTCGCTGTGCACCGAAGATAAGGTGCCTGGTGCCAACTCCGCTCGGCGCACCAGGGTCGGAGCCAGTGCCGACTCTATGAGAAGGGCCCAAAGTTGGATGTCTCTTTCTTTCTTAGTTCTGGGTTTGAAGGACCTGCAGTTTTTACAGTGGTCGCTAATGTGGGTTTTGCCCAGGCAGCAGAGGCAGTCAGAGTGTGGCTCACTCCTGGGTATCGAGCGCCTACAAGACTCGCACGATTTAAACCCTGGGGCCCGAGGCATGCCCCAGCTCGAACTCTAACTAAATTAGAACTTTTAACGAACTAACTGATATAGGTACTACTGAACAACGAACGAGGTTGGGAAGAGCTGCAGCTAAGCTGGAGCGAGTAGTTTCGATGCATCTTCACTGGCGGCAAGAAGGAACCGAAGGTGGGGGGAGCGTGCGGCTCCCCTTATAGCGTGCTATAGCGGCGCCACTCCAGGGGTCGCAGCAGCACTTCCCCCTATGGGTACTGCTGAGGGAAAAACTTCCGCACCGGTGCACGTGGCGAGCACGCACACCTACTGTGGAATACACATGAGCAAGCACTCAAAGAAGAAGTGGGGGTTGGATGGGTTGGAGGTTCCGAGGGGGGCAGTCAGGGGGTGGCAAGTGGGAGAGGTCGGATGGGGGCGGGGGCCAGGCTGTTTGGGGAGCCCTCCATACAGTTTTGCAACCCCAATGTGGCCCTCGGGCCAAAAAGTTTGCCCACCCCTGTCTTAGAGTAATAGCACTAGGTACAAAGATCAAAAGTTCTGTGGGTATGAAAGATTCTACCAAATCCTTATAATTAAAATGGAGTATTCCTTTAGAACCAGTAGAAGCTTTCAAACTGATAGACCTCATAAATAGTTACACTGTATATAGCACTCTTTCTATAAATTACCTTTTTTTTAATAAAATGGGGAATCTGTAAATTATTAAGTGGTAAGAATGTGTTCTTCTTAAAACCACCGTTAGATTTATTATTCCTAACATATCCACCAACATGCTGGGACATAGTGGGAATTCAAATGATCAATTACTGCCAAAACTAATTGTCTCTAGTATTAACAGTTGTGTATTTGTTTCTCTGTCTAGAAAGTTAGATTGTTCCTATACTATGTGTTTAAAGTCTAAAAAGTCTTTCCCTACTCTTATATTTCTGAAAATACCTACATTGATGAATGTAATAGTTTTACTGTTATAATAAAACTATATTCTTACCCTGCTTATAAAAATCCTACAATCATTCAGAAAACAATCACTTCACACCTACATTACTATTTGATTCAGTTAAGACAACAAGAGGTTCTAAAATACTCAAACAGTATATTTGCCTTCTGGATCACTTTCTACTCAAGTCTTCAAAATGCAGATAAGGTATAATGCATATATAAAGATAGATTGTTCCTCCATAATTACTGTTGATTTTGTAGAGAAATGCCAATGGACTTTTGTGCCTCTACAATACCATATGCATATTTGTTGCTGCTTCAGAGTTAACAATGATAGTATATTAAAAGAATTTTGGAATCAACAATTTACATTTTAAGCAATTTAAAATGAAGAATTCACCCCACCCCACCCCCAAAACAATCCCGCAAGCCCTCCTTTTTCTTCAGACAATAAGAACACACACTACATTAAAAAACTGGCAGAATTTGCTAGTTTCTGAACCCTAGTCCCCTCAACTCCCTTCTTGTATAAATCTTTCCCCATTAAAGGTCACATGCCATCTCTTGTTTGCCCTTTAAATTCCAGAAACGAGCTGTTAATACAACTTACATTCCAAATTAATGAGAAATGTGATAAACTCTTGTCTTTTACTTGAAAACTACTAACAATAAGCACATTTTAAATGTATTGTTAACTCTGTGTTGGGTACAAGTTGCTCGGCTCTTTTTAAAACAATGCAATAAAAGAAAGATTGTGTAAATGGTGTGCATTTAAAGAATTCATAGTGAAAATCACTGAATAGCAAGGATCTGCTGTAGCAATGTCACGTAAATTCCACTTAAAGCTGCTTCAACAGAGAATCTCTTTTTGGCTCAAGACATTACAACAGTTTTAGAAAAATAGAATTGTGTTAAAGAAGAAGAACTTTGATCTTGTGAGGGGAAAAAAACAAGGAAGAACCTCAAGTTTTATCATCTTTGGGCATACCTATATAGGTATTTGAATAAAAAATAAAATGATACCAAGTACTTAATATTATGAACTGAAGGACTGATTCAAACTTTTTAACACCTGCCCCTTTTTAAAACAAAAATAAAAAAAAGTCACTTATCCATATAAACCATTTCCATACCCGTTTGTAGTTGAGTGCCCACTGGAACTCAAGTTTTCAGAACACATGCATGCATTAGTGTTGTGTAGCAGCCCATAGGATTAGAAGAATTTATATCAATATAACTACTATGTTAGGTAACAATATTATAATGTTACAACTAGTCAAAGCTCAGGCTCAATTAAAAATCAAGCTTCATTTCATGTCTATTGATTTAAAAGGTTCTTTCCCCAAAGCCTTAACTTATCTCTATCTCTCTCATGTTCCCTCTAAATCAGTGGTTCTCAACCAGGGGTCTGGGGCCTCCTAGGGGGCTGCCAGCAGGTTTCTGGGGGTCCTCCAAGCAGGGCCATTGTTAGACTTGCTGGGGCCAGTTAAGAAGCCGAAGCCCCAGTGCATGGGGCTGAAGCCTGGGGCCCTGAGCCCTGCCACCTGAGGCTGAAGCCAAAGCCTGAGCAACTTAGCTTTGCAGGTGGCCTTGTGGCATGGGGCCCCAGGCAATTGCTATCCCTTAATACTTACCTGCAGGCTTCGCTCACCTGTCCCCGTCGAACCTAATTTAAAGCCCTCCTCACTAGGTTAGCCAGTCTGTGTCCTATTTGGACACAGACTGGCTAACCTAGTGAGGAGGGCTTTAAACTAGGTTCGACGGGGACAGGTGAGCGAAGCCCGCAGGTAAGTGGGGAACATGGAGACCTGGGAGATGGGTTGGAGACGAGAGGGAGTGTGGGCTATATTGGCAGAGAGAAAGGAGGGTCAGGACAAAACCGGGAGGAAAGATCAAACCAGTATCTTAGATGCCTATATACAAATGCGAGAAGTATGGGTAATAAGCAGGAAGAACTGGAAGTGCTAATAAATAAATACAACTATGACATTGTTGGCATCACTGAAACTTGGTGGGATAATACACATGATTGGAATGTTGGTGTGGATGGATACAGCTTGCTCAGGAAGGATAGACAGGGGAAAAAGGGAGGAGGTGTTGCCTTATATATTAAAAATGTACACGCTTGGACTGAGGTAGAGATGGACATAGGAGACGGAAGTGTTGAGAGTCTCTGGGTTAGGCTAAAAGGGGTAAAAAACAAGGGTGATGTCATGCTAGGAGTCTACTACAGGCCACCTAACCAGGTGGAAGAGGTGGATGAGGCTTTTTTTAAACAACTAACAAAATCATCCAAAGCCCAAGATTTGGTGGTGATGGGGGACTTCAACTATCCGGATATATGTTGGGAAAATAACACAGCGGGGCACAGACTATCCAACAAATTCTTGGACTGCATTGCAGACAACTTTTTATTTCAGAAGGTTGAAAAAGCTACTAGGGGTGAAGCTGTTCTGGACTTGATTTTAACAAATAGGGAGGAACTCGTTGAGAATTTGAAAGTAGAAGGCAGCTTGGGTGAAAGTGATCATGAAATCATAGAGTTTGCAATTCTAAGGAAGGGTAGAAGGGAGAACAGCACAATAGAGACAATGGATTTCAGGAAGGCGGATTTTGGTAAGCTCAGAGAGCTGATAGGTAAGGTCCCATGGGAATCAAGACTGAGGGGAAAAACAACTGAGGAGAGTTGGCAGTTTTTCAAAGGGACACTATTAAGGGCCCAAAAGCAAGCTATTCCGCTGGTTAGGAAAGATAGAAAATGTGGCAAAAGACCACCTTGGCTTAACCACGAGATCTTGCATGATCTAAAAAATAAAAAGGAGTCATATAAAAAATGGAAACTAGGACAGATTACAAAGGATGAATATAGGCAAACAACACAGGAATGCAGGGGCAAGATTAGAAAGGCAAAGGCACAAAATGAGCTCAAACTAGCTAAGGGAATAAAGGGGAACAAGAAGACTTTTTATCAATACATTAGAAGCAAGAGGAAGACCAAAGACAGGGTAGGCCCACTGCTTAGTGAAGAAGGAGAAACAGTAACAGGAAACTTGGAAATGGCAGAGATGCTTAATGACTTCTTTGTTTCGGTCTTCACCGAGAAGTCTGAAGGAATGCCTAACCTAGTGAATGCTAATGGGAAGGAGGTAGGTTTAGCAGATAAAATAAAAAAAGAACAAGTTAAAAATCACTTAGAAAAGTTAGATGCCTGCAAGTCACCAGGGCCTGATGAAATGCATCCTAGAATACTCAAGGAGCTAATAGAGGAGGTATCTGAGCCTCTAGCTATTATCTTTGGAAAATCATGGGAGACGGGAGAGATTCCAGAAGACTGGAAAAGGGCAAATATAGTGCCCATCTATAAAAAGGGAAATAAAAACAACCCAGGAAACTACAGACCAGTTAGTTTAACTTCTGTGCCAGGGAAGATAATGGAGCAAGTAATTAAGGAAATCATCTGCAAACACTTGGAAGGTGGTAAGGTGATAGGGAACAGCCAGCATGGATTTGTAAAGAACAAATCATGTCAAACCAATCTGATAGCTTTCTTCGATAGGATAACGAGTCTTGTGGATAAGGGAGAAGCTGTGGATGTGGTATACCTAGACTTTAGTAAGGCATTTGATACGGTCTCGCATGATATTCTTATCGACAAACTAGGCAAATACAATTTAGATGGGGCTACTATAAGGTGGGTGCATAACTGGCTGGATAACCGTACTCAGAGAGTTGTTATTAATGGTTCCCAATCCTGCTGGAAAGGCATAACGAGTGGGGTTCCGCAGGGGTCTGTTTTGGGACCGGCTCTGTTCAATATCTTCATTAACGACTTAGATATTGGCATAGAAAGTATGATTATTAAGTTTGCGGATGATACCAAACTGGGAGGGATTGCAACTGCTTTGGAGGACAGGGTCATAATTCAAAATGATCTGGACAAATTGGAGAAATGGTCTGAGTTAAACAGGATGAAGTTTAACAAAGATAAATGCAAAGTGCTCCACTTAGGAAGAAAAAATCAGTTTCACACATACAAAATGGGAAGAGACCGTCTAGGAAGGAGTACGGCAGAAAGGGATCTAGGGGTTATAGTGGACCACAAGCTAAATATGAGTCAACAGTGTGATGCTGTTGCAAAAAAAGCAAACGTGATTCTGGGATGTATTAACAGGTGTGTTGTGAGCAAGACATGAGAAGTCATTCTTCCGCACTACTCTGCTCTGGTTAGGCCTCAGCTGGAGTATTGTGTCCAGTTCTGGGCACCGCATTTCAAGAAAGATGTGGAGAAATTGGAAAGGGTCCAGAGAAGAGCAACAAGAATGATTAAAGGTCTTGAGAACATGACCTATGAAGGAAGGCTGAAAGAATTGGGTTTGTTTAGTTTGGAAAAGAGAAGACTGAGAGGGGACATGATAGCAGTTTTCAGGTATCTAAAAGGGTGTCATAAGGAGGAGGGAGAAAATTTGTTCACCTTAGCCTCTGAGGATAGAACAAGAAGCAATGGGCTTAAACTGCAGCAAGGGAGGTCTAGGTTGGACATTAGGAAAAAGTTCCTAACTGTCAGGGTGGTTAAACACTGGAATAAATTGCCTAGGGAGGTTGTGGAATCCCCATCTCTGGAGATATTTAAGAGTAGGTTAGATAAATGTCTATCAGGGATGGTCTAGACAGTATTTGGTCCTGCCATGCGGGCAGGGGACTGGACTCGATGACCTCTCGAGGTCCCTTCCAGTCCTAGAATCTATGAATCTATGAATACTGGCCCTTTTAAATGCAGAAAACCAGTTGTTGTGGCACAGGTGGGCCATGGAGTTTTTACAGCACATGGGGGGGCCTCAGAAAGGAAAAGGTTGAGAACCTCTGTTCTAAATAACCTGTTCTCTTAATGGCCCCAATCTTACAAATCTCTCCTCATACAGAAGTCTCTGAATGCTTCTAATTTTCGACACAACAAAGAGTAACAAGTGAGATGCCCTAGGTTCTGTCTTAAGACATATTAATGATCTGGAAAACCAAGTAGCAGTTAGATGTCAGAATCTATAGATTATACAGGTTAATTAAGACTGAAGAGGTCTATGAGAAACTTCAGAGGGACATAAGTTACTTGAATGGGCAGCACAATGGCAGATGAGTCCATATGCAAATACAAAGTAGGGCACATTGGAAGGAATAATTTTGAACTATCTATGCACATTGCTAGGTTCTAATTTAAAATATAATCACTGAAGAAAAAGACTTAATGAAACTTAATGGAAACTTCTGTTCAACATGCAGCAACAATCAGAAAAGCCAACACAGTGTTACGGTATATAAAGAAAATGTTGGAAATACAATAATGCCATTATATACAGACACTCCCCAGGTTACGTAAACCCGACTTACACAAACCCGCACTTACGTAAAAAGTTCCATAAGCTTTTTTTTTGCTTGCGTAATTGTTGGGTTCCAGAACGGAATACTTGCATAAGTTGGGGAGCGTCTGGATAGCAATGTATCAGAGGGGTAGCCGTGTTAGTCTGGATCTGTTAAAAGCAACGGAGAGTCCTGTGGCACCTTTAAGACTAACAGATGTATTGGAGCATAAGCTTTCGTGGGTGAGTGCATCCGACAAAGTGGGCACTCACCCACGAAAGCTTATGCTCCAATACATCTGTTAGTCTTAAAGGTGCCACAGGACTCTCTGTTGCTTTGTATAGCAATGGTCCACCCTCATGTAATACTGTGTTAAGTTATGGTCACTTTACCTTGTAAAAGTTATAGCAAAAAATAGAGAGATTCCAAGATAGTAAGTAAATGTAATTAACCAGTCTTACTTTTTGGTCAGTACTATACTAAGAAAGTGCTTCTAGTATCGGTGCAGTTTATACTGGCAAAAAACTGTGCTTTTGCCAGCATAGTTTATACCAGCCTTCCTCCCCCCAAGCAAAATAAACTATAAAAGCAAAGTGAAGTTTTACCAGTATAACTGCATCTACACTAGGGGCTTTTGCTCACACGTGTATGCTGGTCAGAGATCACACCTTTTCACATCCCAGACTAACCTAGTTATGCCAGCAAAAGTTTGTAGTGTAGACATAGCAACTGGCAAAAAGAAAATAAAGGTCATCTCTAAGTCCTGGTCTACACAGAGATTTTTACCAGTATAACTACTTTGGTGAAAAATCAACCCCTTAACTGAAATAGTTATACCAGTACAACCCCTAGTGTGGATGCAGTTATATCAGTATATTTAAAGGTGGTTAAACTTGTGTGTGTAGTCAAGGCTTAACCATGACAGTACTTTGCCTCTTTCAAAAATACTTAGACCTGATCCACACTTAAAAGTTTTACCGGCATAACTAAATTGGTTACAAATGTGATTATTAAATTATTATTAACAACAACAACACAGACCATGTCTATAATACAAACTTTGGTTGATGCAAGTTATGGTGGCATACAGACACTGAAGTCTGTATATCATTTAGATATGTGCATACTTGGCTGCTTGCATCTATGCTGCATGTACTCACCAGGAGAGCTTATGTCAATGCAAAGTGCAGTGCACCACAAGTGGGTATACTAGTATGCCAAGCACCACTATTTGTTGCAATGCCTTTTGGGAATTTTTCCTAATGTGTTCTGGGATAGAAATTACTTGCCCAGGACCTCTAGGATAGTGTCAAGCTCCCAGCATGCAACTTTCTCCATCCCACATCATCATCCGTATCTCAATTATTGCGCCTAAAATCCCACAAACCCACGCAGCACTTTTCACTGTCTGCCATCTCTGACAAAAGCATGGAGTTAGCAGAGCTCTGCACTATCCTCATGACCATTCAACAATGGGGGACATGACTATTTCTTCTAGGACGGTTTGCTGAGGAACATCACAAAACACAATTCAAGGGTGTTGGCAGCAGTCACATAGCAGCAGCAGACAGTGGAGAGCTGCTTCTGGGCCCAAGGAACAAGCACTGAATGGTGAATTGCATGTTTGGGACAATGAGTTATGACTGCAGAACTTTCAGACATGAAAGGCCACATTCCTGCATTTGTGTGCTGAGCTCACCCAAGCCTTCCAGCACACAGACACAAGAATGAGAGTTGTACTGACAGTATAGAAGCATGTTGCAATTGCACTCTGGAAGCTTACAATGCTGGATTGCTACCAGTGAGTTAGAAATCACTTTGGAGTTGGAAAATACACAATATAGGGCAATTCATCATCTCTTCCTATCCAGGATTGTGACTCTCGGCTATGTGCTGGACACAGTGGATGGATCTGCAGCAATGCAATTCCTGAACTTCAACTGGGCGACAGACAACACGCACATCCCTATTTTGACAACAGCCCACCTTGCCCCAGAGTAAATCAACAGGAAGGGCTACTTTTCTATGGTTATGCAAGTATTGGTGGGTCAATAGGGACACTTCACCAATATAAGGGTTGTCTGCTCAGGGAAGGTGCATGATGCTTACATCTTTAAGAACAAAGGACTGTTCAGAAAGCTGCAAGCAGGGACATTCTATCCCAACCAGCAGATTACAACTGGTAATATAGAAGTACCGATAGTGATTCTGGGGGACCCAGCCTATGCCTTACTCCCCTGGCTCATGAAGCCATACACTGGCCACCTGAACTGCACTAAGGAAAGATTCAACTGCCGACTCAGCAGGTGCAGACTGACTGTTGGATGAGTGTTTGGTAGATTGATGGGATGCTGGCAACATTTGCTCACTAAACTGGAATATCCCAATGGTTATAGCTACCTGTTGTGTCCTGCATAATATCTGTGAGGTAAAGTGGGGAAAAAACTGTAGCTGGAGTGGAGGGCGGAGGTGAAGTGGCTGTCTGCTGACTTTGAACACAAGAGCCATTGCAAACCCCCACGATGAGATCTTGTGGTTGAGGGAGCTTTGGAAGAGCACTTTAAGAGTCCGCTACAAAAGTGTTCTGTGCTAGACTGTTCTCTGGACCTGGAGCATTTCTTGCTGCTAGGAACTATATAGTCCTTGCTGGGCATTTATAAATATGACTGGGTGTTTTTCCTGAATCTATTAGTTTTGTGGTGCTTGCTGTAATTCACAAGTATCATGTGCCTTGACTAACACTGTGCGTTCTTGCAATGTTGGCTGTGAACTAATAAAGAAAATGTTATTCTCCAGAGTAGAAATTTACTGAGTGGTAAAATCAGTGCAGAAAAATGATGTTCAAAAAACAAAAAGCAATGCAATACAAACTTTGAACATAAATTAACAGAATGGAACTTCTAAATTGGAACAGCAAACATTTCTGTCCATTTCAATAAACAAATATAATCTCCTGCAGCTACACATACCCATGAGAACCAAAGTTGGTGTATGCAAATCTGTGGTTTTCTTTGCTTTTCTTCATCATGGAGTGGTAAAGGTAAGGATGTGGCTTGTTATACTATGTGCTATATTGGAAGGCATAGAGAAAGCTGTTACCATGGAGTTTTTCAAGGACTGCAAATGGCGAGGAGTCCAGGATATTTTGCTACTGGCATCCCAAAGCCATATGCCGCTAGCCCGTTTACTGCAATGGTCCCAGCCAAACTCATTGCAGAGTGGCATAGGAAAATGTCCTACAGAGGAGGAAAAAATAAGGCAGCAATCCTAAGAACCTTCAGGAGAAGATTGCACAATATATCCATGAGTTTAGTGAAGATCTTTAAGAAGGATAAAAGGGACGCCCTTACTTACATTAACAAAGTGCTTCACATGCTCCTTGGCCCCATCCCCTGCCGCCTAACCCAACAGGTGAATGAAAAGCATATGCCAACTCTACCTTTTTTTGTTGTACCTCTTCTCATACGAGTAAAACAATGAAGAGGAAAGACAGTGTCTTGTTAACTTGAGATGGGCCAGTCACCATCTCTAAATTTAAACACTTAAAGGAAAAATGTGTGCACACGCTTACCCAACCAAGTTCCCTTCCCCTTCATCAGACTCATCTGTGCTTGGCTGGTGGAACTGCCTAGACTGTCATCGAGTTTCAAATAGGTCGTAGCTTGTGGCTTGGCTATAGCCCTCCACTGCAACTCCACCCCTTCTCATCTTCCTAGCACTTCATGATAGAGGTCCATCACAGGCTCCTCGAAGGTCTCCATGGCAGTTTGCAAGGTGGTGGGGAGATTTCCACCACATATACCATGCAGCTCATTGTAAATGCGGCAGGTCTGCGGCTCAGACCAGATTAACTGTTCGCCTTAGCCCCCCTGGCCGTCTGGTATGCCTGGTGCAGTTCCTTTGCTTTCACACAACACTGCTGCTCATCCCTGACATACCCCTCTACCTACACCCCCATGCAATTTTTCCATAGATGTTCACATTTTTATGACTAGTCCGTAACTGTGCTCCCCACAGGCCAAGGAGATCCAAATATCTCCTGTCTACTCCAGACAGGAGCATTCTTGGTACATGGAACTAGCATGGTCGGTTGGGCAGTTGCACACAACAAGGGAGAGCTTCTAAGTGCGTTCGCCAAGATGAGCAAAAATAGGACAGGAGGTTGGAGAAGCAACACAGTTTATAATTGTGAGCAGAGCAGTCACTGTCAGAGGGAAGGATGTATTATGGGACAGCTGCTAGGGTCAACACAGGTCATGCAGTGTCTATACTCACATTGTATCAACCTCAGTAGATCAACCATGGCTCCACACCATACGGGCAGGTGGTTTTACTGCACTGACATAATGGGGCGCTTACGTCAGCTGGAGACAAATTTGAGTCTAGACACGCACATAAATAGGCCAATGCAAGGTAACTTATGTTGACCGAACTTTGTAGCATAGACCGGGCCATAGTTATGCCAGGAAAAGCCCTAACGTAGACGGAATTATACCAGTATAGCCGTGCTTACGCTGGATGGGGGAACTGATATAAATTATACCAATATAAGCACTTTTATACCCATATAACAGTTTTTACGTTAGAGGGTTTTGCTTATATAGCTATGTCCGTATTGTTATACTGGTAAAATCGTCCTAGAATAGACAAGAACTGAGTTTGCTTAACAGCCTCCTGTAAGGGACTTTGTCATAGGCTTTTTCAAAATCCCAATAAATTGTTAATTGGTTAACCTTTATCCAATATTCTGTTGATGCACTCAAAGATTTCTATTCTAAGGGAGAATTTTCCTTTACAGAGGTTGCATTCCCTTTCATATCACATTAATCTATGGGCTTTTATTCTTCTACTTTTAATTACCTTTCATCTAGTTTTCCTGGTAATGAAGAAAGGAACACTGCTGTATAATTTTCATGATCATCCTTAGCACCTTTTAAAGAATAGTATCAGAGGGTAACCTATAAAGCTCTGTATGGATACAAAAATTTGGATCCGCATCCAGGATAATTAACTTGTATCTGACCCGTGATCCGTACTCCACATTTTATATGTATCCGCATCCACACCCATACCAGCACCCTCTAGAGCAGTGTTTCTCAACTGGGGGTCCGTGGGCGGTTTCAGGGGGTACGTGGGGCCAAAGCCTGGAGCTTTGAGCCCTGGCGCCCCCAACAGGGTTAAAGTCCAGAGCCCTAGCGCCCCAGCACTCCTCCCCCGGCTGCCCCACACTGGTGGAGAAAGGGTTAAAAGCAGCCCTGGGGAGTCTGTGCAGCAGACAGTCAGAGAGGGGCTGCAATGATCAGCCAATCAGGGCAGAGCAGGCCCATATATAAAGAGAGCTGCAGGGCAGAGGGGGAAGTTCCCTCTTGGGAGCGCAGGGAGAAAGGACTGGGTCCCTGAAGGGCTGAGGGAACAGCCAGCACCCTGGACAGAGCAGTGCTGGGCTGGGTCAGGGGAGCGAGAGGGAGCTCCTGCCTGACTGGCTGAAAGACTGAAGCCCTAAACAGTGGCGTAGCCTGGTGAAATGAACAGGGGGAGTGATCACAAAAAAAGGTGCCACCCACTGTGGCGCTTTTACTCATCCGGCGGCGCTTTTACTGACAGGGCAGCACTCCGGCAGCAGGTCCTTCACTTGCTCCACGGGTCTTCGGCGCCATTTCAGCAGCGGGTCCTTCGGTGCCACCAAACACACCCGGAGTGAGTGAAGGATGTGCCGCCGAAGACCTGGAGCGCCGCCCCGTCAGTAAAAGCGCCTCCGGTTGAGTAAAAATTAAAAAGGCACCAAGAAATTGAAAAGGCGCCACTTGTGCTCAGTGGGAGAGCGGCCGCTGCCCCGCTCCCCCCTAGCTACGCTACTGGCCCTGATACAGGGGAAGAGAAGGTGCTAAGGCTACGGGGAAGTGGCCCAGGAAAACGGACAATGCGGGTTGAAGGAGACAAAGCGCATGGCTGCCACCTAGAGGGTCCCTGGGTTGGGACCCGGAGTAGTGGGCGGGCCTGGGTCTCCTCCCCTCCTCCCCCCAATTGCCACTGAGGGGAGCAGCCAGTGAAGGGCTGCAGTTTGCCACTGAGGCAAGTGGCTAGAACCTTGGGCTGCAGCTAGCCACGGAGTTGGCGAGTTGCTGGACAGAGGACTGCTGTCCCCCAAAAGGAGGGGAGAGAACAGAATGGGGCACGGCCAGAGGGCTGTGTCCAGAAGAGGATGCCATGATCCTTGAGGCGACACGGGTCCGGAGCAGGAGTGATGGTGGCGAGACACCACCAGAGAGGGGCGCCCTGCGAAAAGACTGAGCTAAATTCCCAGAACGACCAGCAGGAGGCATCTCAGTGGTGAGTCCCACCCCGTTGCAGTCAGTAATGAATATAACAGGATAGTCACTAATAGGAGAAATGTCTAACCCATTTTTTTTCTTGCTAAGCTTTTGGCATCAGTGACACCCTGTGGCAATCAGGTCCACATTTTAATTAAATGCTATATGAAAAAGGATTTCCTTTTATTGGTTTTGAATTTGCCACCTTTAATTAATTTCATTAATGGCCCCTTGTTCTTGCATTTTGGGACAGCGGTCAAGAGCAAGTATCAGAAATTGTTCCATATTCCTGAATGTTTTTTGAAAGAATTCTTTCCTTGAGGCTAGGGTAGCATCAACCATTGCTGGAAAGGAACCCTTCAATTTCATCCTTTACCTTTCAATAGCCAAAATTCCAAATTCTAGAAGGTTGTATCTTGGTCAACTACTGGTGTAGTGAATGTAGTTAAGATACAAGGTTGGACCAATAAAGCCTTACTCCCTCCAAATAGAAGTTTGGGACTCCCCCCCCCCGCCCCAAAAAAAAAGCTATGTTTTTCCACTTTTTCTGGGTGGACCGTAAGTTGGTTGGCAGAGGTCTTAAGAGGCAATAATGGATCAGATGCTACCCACCCTTTGCCAACCAGCAGGGGGGAGTCATTTAAAATTGACATCTATTTATACTGAACAGTGCTTCTCTGACTGTTTTCTGGTTCTTTTTATTCTTGCAAAGGAAACAAATCTAATCAAGATATCAGAACTGTCCTCTGAAAACTTAAGTGGTTTGTGCTGCCTCAGATTTCTTGGCCTAAGAATCAGCCAGCTCAGCTACTCAGAGAATCCGTCCCACACACACTGTATGGACTTTTGGTTTAGAACCAAGTTTTGCCTTTAACTCACCCTAGCCTTCAGATTTTTTGAGGAGTGATTTTTTTTTCCTGACCAGGAGAAAAGCCAGAATTAAAAAAGGTACTCCAATTCTAAATGCCCTAATCCAGTAATTACAATTTAGAACTGTTTACAAATTCTCTTTGACATAATATAATAGGAAATTATAAGTTTATGTTCATATATTTTTATACTAAAACAAACAATCTATTTCAAATCCATCAGCATGAAAAACCACTTCAGCATTCACAAGGATAAAATGTACACTACAAACACCACAATAAATAAACTGTTCCATAAATATAAGTTTGTAATTCCTTGTTTATGCTTTGTATTTATAAAATCAACATGTTTTATGGGGTTACAATCAGTATTCAGCTACTTGGAGTCCAATACTGTTAGCAGTTGTAATTATATAGTCTAATTTTGCAGAGCCAGAAGAAAGGCTATTCATACTCTAAAAAGTAATGTAGGAAACAATTTTACAAAAGGCTTTCATACATTTAAAGAAAGAAGTCTGTTCATTTAACTGAAAATAGGTTTTGTCTGAACGTCTTTGTAGGAGTATTATATCTGAGGAAAACTCCATGTTTCCATAATAATCCTTCTTATGCAAGTGTGCATTTTGGAGAAATGATATTTTGTTTCTGGGTTTGAAAAATCAAGTAACTTTTTTGCAGTTTGAACACAAAGTCTGCAGTTTTAAAACTGAAAATTTAAGATTCTGAAAGTCAAACATAGCAGTACTTTAAAATTCTCTCTCTTTTGGGGGATGGATATAGCTTGACTTTAGTAAAGCTTTTGATACTGTCTCGCATGACCTTCTCATAAACAAAATAGGGAAATGCAATCTAGATGGAGCTACTATAAGATGGGTGCATAACTGGTTGGAAAACTGTTCCCAATGAGTAGTTATCAGTGGTTCACAGTCATGCTGGAAGGGCATATCGAGTGGGGTCCTGCAAGGATCTGTTCTGGGTCCAGTTCTGTTCAATATCTTCATCAATAATTTAGATAATTGCATAGAGAGTACATTTATAAAGTTTGTGGATGATACCAAGCTGGGAGGGGTTGCAAGTGCTTTGGAGTATAGGATTAAAATTCAAAATGATCTGGACAAACTGAAGAAATGGTCTGAAGTAAATAGGATGAAATTCAGTAAGGACAAATGCAAAGTATTCCATTTAGGAAGGAACAATCAGTTTCACACATACAAAATGGGAAATGACTGCTAGGAAGGAGTATCGCGGAAAGGGAACTGGGAGTCACAGTGAACCATAAGCTAAATATGAGTCAATAGTGGAACACTTGCCAAAAAAAAAAAAAAAACCAACAAACATCATGGGATGTATTAGCAGGAGAGTTGTAAGCAAGACACGAGAAGTAATTCTTCCACTCTACTCTGCGCTGATTAGGCCTCAACTGGAGTACTGTGTCCAGTTCTGGGTGCCACATTTCAGGAAAGGTGTGGACAAATTGGAGAAAGTCCAGAGAAGAGCAACAAAAATGATTAAAGGTCTAGAAAATATGATGTATGAGGGAGGATTGAAAAAAAATTGCGTTTGTTTAGTCTGGAAAAGAGAAGACAGAGAGGACATGGTAACAGTTTTCAAGTACATAAATGGTTGTTACAAGGAGGAGGGACAAAAATTGTTCTTCTTAACCTCTGAAGATAGGACTAGAAACAATGGGCTTAAATTGGAGCAAGGGAGGTTTAGGTTGGACATTAGGAAAAACTTCCTAACTGTCAGGGTTGTTAAGCACTGGAGTAAATTGCCCAGGAGGTTGTGGAATCTCTATCATTGGAGATTTTTAAGAGCAGGTTAGACAACACCTGTCAGGAATGGTCTAGATAATACTCAGTCCTGCCATGAGTGCAGGGGACTGGACTAGATGACTTCTCGAGGTCCCTTCCAGTCCTATAATTCTATGGAAGGAGCAGTTAGATGGGAAAAAGTACTCCTAAGTTTATTTATTAAGAGGCTACTGTGCAAATGCCTTAATTCTCACTTGCAAACACCTTTTTTAAAAACTTTTTTTTTTTTTTTAAGTACCTATACACACTTGGTCCAAGACTGATCAATGCAAGGAAAAGCTGAAAGTTTACCACCATGCAGATGGTAACCCTGAACAAAATTCAGGTCTGGCAAAAAGTGGATACAAATACCACTGAAATTAATGGACTTGAGCTTAGTTACACCATAGTTGAATATGGTCTAGTGTGCGTAAACACTGAAAACAAAACTTTTAACCCAAACATTGAACAAAATAATATTTAGTATGCACATATGTTAAATTTCACATATATAGTTTAATTTTATATTTAGCCTCAATACTATTCAAGCGTGTGTGAACTTTTAAAGTCAAAGTTAGGAAAGCATGAAAAGGAAATATTCCATCCTTCCCAGTGAGAATGTATTCCTTTGGTCAGAGACCATATCCTGATATTTTTCAGAAAGACAAAATAAATATATATGGCAAAGCACTAAACAATACAATCAAAAAGAATTTCCTTTCCAATAGTAATACCACAATGGCACAACAAATTACTCATTCTTTACTTCCTGCAAGTCTGAGCATCAATGAGACCTAGCACCATTACCACGACTTACCAATAAACAAAAACAAACAAAACCCACAACTCCTGTCTGCTCCTATGATTTATCTTGTGTTAGGTAGATGTTAAGGTTCCATATGAAGTGGAGGTCAGTTGTCCCAAAATAGAGAAATAAAATTAGGAAATATATTAGGCTTTGTAGCATTCTAATCTCATCAGCAAGTGATTAACAACAAATTAAACTAGCGGGGGTAAGAAAAAATTCATTCTGTTTAAAAAAAAGCTGGTGACAAACATATCAGGAATAGATGAACCTGAAGTTGGGAAAGATTATGGAATGAGAACATGGGGGGAAAAAAACTATAAAACTCAAGGAGCCAGTGCACAGAATGCACGTTTGTTTGTTTTTTTTATTATGGAAGAGTCTCTAAATGCTGGGTAGACTTCAGCAGTGCACTTTACATCCAGGGAATGCTTCGGAAACCAAAAGGCTTACCACCAGAATAACCTGATATTGGATCCTGTGTATCTGGCCCAGACCCAGGGCCGCCCAGAGGGGGTGGCAAGTGGGGCAATTTGCCCCAGGCCCCGCAGGGGCCCCACGAGCCCTGGCCAAGAATCCCTTCCCTGGCTAGAGGCGCCTTTTTAATTTTTACTCACCCGGCGGTGGTTGGGGTCTTCGGCGGCATTTCAGCGGCAGGCCCTTCAGTGCTGCCGAAGATGCGGAGCGAGTGCAGGACCCGCCGCCGGCACAGACTCGGAGCACCACCTGGTGAGTACAAGCACCGCAGCGGGTGGCGCCTTTTTTTATGTCCGCTCCCCGGCTTTGCCCCAGGCCCCCTGAATCCTCTGGGCAGCCCTGCCCAGACCCACACAACCTCAGGAGCAGAACGCCCGCTTGTTCTCATGTGTCATGAACAGGCCCATGAATGGGTGTCCCAACTCAGAAAGATGCTGCAGAGAATGGAATCCTTGAGGGACCATTCATGGTTCTGTAGCAAAGTCCTGCTGAGGTGATTTGCCAGGGTGTTCAGAGGGCCAATCACATGGAGAGTCACTGACCTAACATGATAAGGTATGCAATATTCCCCCAAGATGCACCACCTCTTGGCAGAAGAGGGATGATCTTGCCTTTCCCTATCAGTTGACATATGCATCGCAGTGGTGGTGTTCAAGTGATCATGGACAAGGAGGCCTTGAAAGAGAGGTAGGATAGCCTTTCATGTTAATCACCCTGAGCTCCAGTATGTGCAAAGGGGCCTTCCTCAGTGACCTTGAATCCGAAAGTTGTCAAAATGAGCTTCCTATCCTAGAGCAATGCCATCCCTTACCAGAATCTTAACGGGAAGAGATACAGAGAATGGGACTCTGCTGAACACTTGGAGCAGATCTGTCCACTGGCTTAAAGAAGCCAAGACTTTCACAGGAACGGCCACCACCAGGCCATGTTGTGTCTGTTGGGTGGATACACTGATTTCAACCAACCTTGTAATAGCTGGAGTTGAAGTCTGTCACGCTGTGACACACATATGTATGCTACCATGTACCCCATGAGTTTGAGACACACCTTCACTGGTGTTCTGGAGCACTTGCAGAGCTGACTGAGGAGGTCTACCATAGTCTGAAAGCTCTGAGACAGGTACACTCTTACTGATTTGGAGTCTAATAGGGATACAATAAACGCTATGGGCTGAGTTGGGATCAGAGTAGACTTGTCCCTGTTGATCTTGAGGCCCAAGAAAATGGAGAGAAAGGTCAGTAACTTGCTGTGGGGATCACCACTGAACCTGCCAGCTGTCCAAGTTGGGGGGGGGGGGTTACATTTGTATTCCCATTCCGTGCATGTGGACAGCTATTAGGACATTGGTGACTAACCGGGAGGCAGTGAGAGACCAAAAAGGTAGGAAGTAACCGTACCGGTAGAAAGCAGTCCCTACCAGATATCTGGGATATTTTCAGTGAGTCATGTGAATGGAGAGAAAAAGAATACACATTTTGAAGGACGATAGCTTGGAACTTGTCCACAAGATCCAGGAAGGGTATTATGGAGGCTGGAATGACCATACCAAATATTAAACCTCAGAAGAAAATGTTGAGACCCCTCTCTTCTTTGGAATCAGGAAGCAGAGGGAATAGAAGCCTCTTCCTCTGAATACTGAGGCTACTTCTTCTGCACTCCAAACTACTTCCTGCTCTAAGGGTACGTCTTCACTACCCGCAATCGGTTTATCCGGGATCGATATATCGCGTCTCGTTAAGACACGATATATTGATCCCCGAACGCGCTCACCGTCGACTCCGGAACTCCACCAGAGCGAGCGGCGGTAGCGCAGTCGACGGGGGAACTGCGGCCGTCGATCCTGCGCCATGTGGACCCCAGGTAATTCGATCCAAGATACTTCGACTTCAGCTACGCTATTCGCAAGATTAGTTTCTCACAAGAGTAGTTCCTGAAAAGAAATAGGGAAGGTGGAAGGGGGGCACCAACTGAAATTGAACTGGATAACCCTTGCTTGCTACCTTGAGAATTCACCAGTATGAGGTTATCCTTATCCAATTTGCCACAAAGAAAGGAAGGCTGTTCGCAGAAGGGTAGACGAGCATTGCCATCAGAAGTACTGCGGCTAAGATCTGCACTTCTAGTAGGGCTGCTACTTTCTCTGCAATGTGGTGACTATAGACGAAAAGATCGAAAAGTTGGCTTAGCATTCTTGAGACCGTAGAGAGTGTTTCATAAACACATACTACTGAATATGCAAGTCCCCTCAAGCAAGAGGCCCTCTGTGGTAGTCTGTACCTCACACAGGATCTCACATGCCTGGAGCCAGGAAGCATATCTCATGGTAATAGCGGATTCCATGGTCCTTACTGCTGTGTCAAAGACATCAGTGGCGGATAGCAAAGGAGATCCTAGAAGTCAGCTGATCCTCTGCCATCAGGATCTTCAGCTCCTAATATGTCAATTTTTCCATGATGTTGGACCTTCCCAAAGCCTCACCCAAAGCACTTTGAAAACAAAGCTTGATAATTTGCTACCGTCATTTGAAAGCTAGCAGAGGAACAGACCTTACAGCCAAACAGATCCATTCTTTTCAGATCATTTTCAACAGTGGTGCTTCTAGGGGCTCCCTGCTGTTTGTTTTTTTCCTCAGACACTTGGACCGCTAAAAAGATGGGGCTAGGTGCTGGAAAAAGTACTCTAATCCCTTTGCAGGAAACTTTGAGGGCACCCTTTATGCCCTCAGCTACAGTGGCTGGGGGCATGAGGGGCATAGATGCAGCCACAAAGGATGAAGCTATCCAAAAAGAATCCGATCTCGCGCACATGTGACGCATCTGCACCTAGAGTGGAATCAGTGTAGATAATCACTCAAAGAATATTGTGATGGTCCTTAATAAACATAACTTTTGTATTAAAATCTTATAAATATAGCTGCTTCCATGACAAAAATACAGATTAAAACATTGTTCTCTCTCATTTATTACACAATCATTTTTGCTAATGAAAGTACAAAGCTCTATATAATATGGTTTAAGACCTACTGTAAGATGATGAGTACAACCAATAAACATGCCGGGAGTGTATAGGGATTCTGGGCACCTTATTCTATCCCCACGTAAGGCAAGTCACACTGACAAACCTAGTGATCACCTGAGAATTCTAATGATGCTGAAAACTGAGTTTGTAAAATCTGTGTAAAACCAAATGTGTTTTTTCAGGCTGTGGGGGGTTTCAAAGGCACCAGTGAGTCGGATGTATCTAATTAGCAGGGAATGCAATATTGCACAAGAGTAAGCAAAAAATCTTCCCAGAGCTCATTGATAAGTTCAACACAGGACTCATCAACAACATTTAACAGATACATGATAAGTGAGCAAAAGTACATATTTTGTACTAGATATAGCATGAATCTTAGAGGATTCTGCACAAGTTTGTCATGCTACCAAGAGAAAAAAAATACATTGGTGGAACAGGGCTCATCTACACCAAACTTAAGAATACTCAGCTGAAGTGCATGGTTTGGAGTCTATTTTTAGTAAGACTTATCTTCTCTAGCACTCTGACATTATATATTTTCAATCTCTTCCAAGCAAAAATTCTGCACATCGCCTTTTCGGAAAATTCTGACATGCATAAAAAACTTGGCTGTGACAAGATAGAGCGACACAAAATTATAACTATTAATGTTACAGTGTCTCTGACCCAAACAAAAAACAATTCATGTAGAGATAAACTGTGCACCATAATAAACTGTTCTTCTGAATACTTAACAGTTATGTGCATTAAACCAAGAACTTTGTCTTGTATAGATCTCTTTATTTTAATGTATGCTAACTGAGCACTATGCAGTATACAGGTATTCCAGGTAAATAAGGAACAGAAGTGCCCTTCATTTCCTCCACTTCCTAAATGGAGCTAAGAAGTTACTTGAAGATAAGCCTTATCTGCAAATAATCCTGCTGATAAAACTGAACTTGACAAGCTGAAGTTTCTAATATCTCTGTTTGCATGAGGTTAATCTGAAATACAGTTGAGCAAGTCAAGTGGGGTTACTGCAGTAGAAGTAACCTGAAGTAACTTAACCAAATTCTTTTGTATCCCTGTCATATACCGGAGGATACTCCCATATGACATCCTTCAACTATCATCCTTGTGGCAACTGTCACAGTTATTCTCTCTTGGGACATGGAAGACTGGACAGAATTTCGCTCCGAGTCCATCAACACCATTCAGTTTCTGCCGAGGAGTCATAGTTGAAAGACAAATTACACTCCCCCTCCTTTCCACAAAGGGGATAGAAATCATGATGCCTGTGCAGCACTCCAAATCTTGCAGGACAGAGAGCAGCAGAGAGTCTTATTTTAAAGTTGTCAGGGAACAGAAAGAGTATTAAGTAAAAATAAAAGATATGCAGTGTTATAGCTCAGAGTGTATGTTTCCAGACCTGAAGAAGAGCTCTGTAAAAGCTCAAAACCTTGTCTCTCTCACCAACAGAAGTTGGTCCAGTGAAAGATATTACCTCACCCACCTTGTCTCTCTAAAAATAAAAAGGATAGACATAGTATAAAATGCATCCTAAGACATTCTCAAATAAGGAGGAACTATAATTAAAGCTCCAAGTTCCTCCATCCTCCTGGCTGATGCAGGTGCCATAGAAGAGGCAGTTTTCCCGAACTACCTGAGCTCATAGAACTTAATAGGCAGTTAAAGTCAAGTGCACATGAGTCAAAAGAAAAGGCCCATACATGCCCTTATTCTCCCATGAGCTAATAACTGTGTACAGTTACAATATAAAGGAAGAATGTCTATATAGATACTCCTATGGATTCTGTCACCATGGTAACTGTGCAAACATTAATCAATGTGACTTGAAGATAGGTCTGTAGGAATTAATATTTTCGTTGAGTCATTTTGCTGTTACGGTGGAAAGTAAGTATTCTGGGCCATAACATTAACAGAGGGTTGATTTGTTTGTTTTTAGCTTTCAAAGGTTCATATCAAAGACTTGAGCCCCCTTGTTCTGTACAAAAACAGAATAGTTAGACTACAAAGGCTATTTTATGACACCTGCCATAATAAAAATAAGCACTTAAGATGCTTTTCATCACAAGACCTTAAAACCTTCTACAATGGGGGAAATATGATGCTCAGATACCATGATGATGGATGACCTTATTAAAAAGATAGATAATCTCCATTTTAGAGATGGGGAAACTGAAGTCCGGAGATTAAATAACTTGCTCAAATCCACAGCAAGTCAGCAACAAAGCCAGAAATAAAACCCAATATCCTGGGCATCCAGTGCACCATCCATTGCACCACACTGTTCCTAGTCTATGTTAGGTGAGTACGTTGACTTGTGAATTTGACATTTTTACTACAATTGATTGAATTACTGTTAAATTTCAGTCATCTCTGAACATCAAAACAAAATCTGGATTCCATCACTCAGTTGGTAAGTAATAAATAAATTCAGATTTCTCAGAAGCAGCAAAGGTACTGCTAAATATTTCAAATCCCAGAACAACTCTTAAGCAGCTTCAATTGTAGTTACTTATTATAGTTAAAGGGGTCAATTATTGACAAGCATTTTTGCTCTTTGGTTACAAAAGTTCATTCCAGAAGATATGATTGCATGAGGACAATTCACTGTTTTCTTCTACCTTCAAGGACTTCTGAAGTTATTTCTTTGTGCAGCTCATGTTCATGGTTGTTCTAAGTTTGCTGAAAATTCAAATTAACTATAGGTGTGAAGTTACAGTGTATTAATTCCCTGTGTGAACATTCTCATTCAGAAATATTTCACTTTAGCTTAAATAAGATCATCCACAAAGGGTTTTAATGCACTTAATTTCACACCGTTAGTTAACCGTCTTAACCTTCCTGAGTGCCTTCATGTAGAAAACCCCTTATACAGACAATTGTAGTTTTATTAAACACTACTGTCCCATTAAAAAAAAAAAAAACAGTTCTTAGCATATATTATGCTACCAGGCCATTGCAGAGAAGAGACATCCTTGTCCTCATCTTCACTAACTGTTCCCTTTTCTTCTGCATATTCTTACCTAATTCACATGTTGAAGAGTTTCTTTCACAATTACCAGTGGAAGAGTGGATCAACAGTTTAATGAAAGACACAAAAAATGATTCTCCAAGGGTGATTTGTGGCTGTACAATAGCTTTGGAGAAAACATTAATTGTACCAAAGAGCCAAAGACACACATTCTTTGCTCTTATCAAGACCATCAGGAGCTTAGCTGGATGAACTAACATGTTCTAATTCACAAAAAGCCCTGCAATTCAATAACTTGAGAGCAAGAAGAGGGGCTATTCTCTGACATGCAGTATAGCTATTATACAGATATTCCACCTACAATAATAAAAGGAAAACAACTACAGGATTTTATTAAAATGGAACATAATCAACTCCAGGAATTTTGCAGTATCTTAACCAAAAGTGGCACAGAAAGATTCTGAGAGCATTAAACATCTGTTATAATAAAACAGTAAGCGAGGTACTGGAGAGCACAGCACGAGCCTCCACTCACTGGAATGTATCAGAGGGGATCAGGCAGAATTTCTCCTGTCCATGGACACGTGGCAGTGTACCATTTCCCGTAGTACTGAGGCTCCATACAAATTCTTTCTTGCTAGTGGATCCCAGAAGGATTCTCACACCTATGGTTGTGCTTGCCTGCCTTTTGCTCCAAGGAGCACTTTTTTGTACTGTGCTGGAGTCCTCCTTTGCCTGCCTGATCATTTTCTTATTCTGGATGCCTCCAAGAATCTTAATAATGGACTAGAATCCGATGGTATCAGACTAAGTGAAGGCAATACCTGCTCATATATTAAGTGTTATTTATCTCTTTTCTGCTTCTGACAGACACATTCTGGCAAAATCTGCTATGCACAACTAAATGCAGAGACCAAAGCATTTTAGTCAAGAGCTGCCCATCTGCCAGTGACATGCTGTAATCACGAAACAGACAGAACAGTTTTTAATAGCTTTTAAATAAACAGTCTAAGAAACCCAGCCAACTCTCCACTCTGATGTCCCAAAAGACAAGGAATCAGAACCGTTTGCCATCTCAGAATTTACAGACTATAATATAAGGTCAAACGGAAATCAGCCATTAAAGACTTGCACTTTGAAATACTTCAGGGAATAAATACCACCTGTACCACCTGTTTGTTTGTGCTAGGATCCTTTTTTTTTTTTAATCAAATTCTACGGCCTTATCTTAAGCACGTATAAGATGCCTAGATAAAGTTACAGAATTTATATACAATGCTTAATGACTACAAAAACTGAGAATTTGCTAGGCTTTTGTGTACAAGTTATCAGCATGCATATTTCAAAAGAGTTACACAAGATGCCTGAAGAAAGATACCAAATATCAAGCCTGCAGTCATTTTTTTTTTTGTTAAACCCATGCTCTCTACAACAGCAAAAAAGCACTAAATAACTTTCAGACCTATGAATTTTCTTGACCTAAAAAGGTCATTAATATAACACTATTCCAGTTTCAAGTACTACACTAGAACTGAATTATTTCATGTCCTTTCCTGGATTGTTTTTCCAACAGTAAAATTATTAAGCCTTAAAAGTATCCACATTTTTAGTTGCCTTTAATCAAACTGTTTATACATTTTGGAGAATAATCAACAATTTACATCTCACTTTTATGATAAATTAAAGCTTTATGCCTAGATTTTCAAGAATAGTTGTCTCAAATAAAGCACCTAAATAAATAGCTTGATTATCAAAGGGAGCTGAGAACCCAGCACCTCCCACTCACTTCTGTAGAAGCTACTTGCTCTTTTGGAAAATCAAGTTACTTATTTAGGTGGCTATATATGGACCTGGAACCCTAACTTTTACCTTAATTGCTGATGCAATTAGTCCTAAATTGTTTAGGTGCCTTAACACCTAAAATCTCACCCGACATCATCTCAAACACACGTAATCAAACAAAGCATCAGTTGTCGCTATTGCTGCTAATAGAGGCAACTCATCTCAAGAGACATCAATTCTTAGTCTTATCAAAGATACTTTAAATGTCACTATTTGGTTGCTACTGGAAAAAGGAGCATGACGTTGGGGAAGAACTACTTACAGAAAGCTCTTTACCCATGTGGAGTCTCACTGAACCAGAAGAGCTGCATTTGTGCCTCTTTCTAAAGCCTTGTATGTGCTTCTAAGAGCTAATTACTATATTAACCTTCAAGAACTATAGTGCCAAAAAATTGTTCTAAGTAAGCTAATCTTACAGGATTTAATTCAAACATTGAAAATATGACAAAACGTACCGAGAGGGCTCTCTGCTCAAACATGTAAAAAAATAATACGTCTTAAAAAATTAGGCAAGCTATTAGCAAAACAAACTTAACCACCACTCCCCTGGGAAAAGTTTTAAATAGTATCAATTGAAACTTTGCTTTAGTAGTTTGGTGGATATATGTAAAATAAAACATAACACTAGACAATACAATTCAGTTGACCAAAACAGCATCTTAAGTCCTGAAAGAGTTTTGCTCTATTAGTTTCCTAGCTGATCACTTCTTTTTGGCAATAGAGGTTTACCTTGTAACATCCAAACCTCACTGGACTGTCACATATACAACACTCCCAACTCTTGCTAGTTCAGAGAGCAAGTAATGACCTCTTATCTCTATAAGACCATACAAGGTTACAGACTCGACTGTGCAAATGTGACTTGCCTATGAAAATACGGACGTGGTCCTACATAAAGCTGTCAAAACCAAGGTTCCTTTTCCAGACTAAGCATCCACTGCATACAATACACAGTACTACACTCTGATGGGATTTTACACAGTGGAACTATACAGTGAGGCACTAAAAAAGGTTTAATATGTCAGATAAAATAGGAGGGTTTCTCTGTTGATACTTCTAAATACTAGTACCAAGTTAAATTCCAAGGTTTTTATTACTGTGTTTATACATGTTTTAGATATTTTTGTTGTACACAAGTGATGTACTGAAGTGAGAACTGACATTTTTTTCCACACATTTGCTCAGTACAGGTAATGTTTCCATTGTACCTAAGTCAAACAGATACAGTATTTAAAGTGAAAACTGGGCTGGAAGAGGTTTCCAAAAAAGAAAATAAGCAAAAGAAACCTAAGCCTGGGGATGCTGGTTTCCCTGCCCTTGTTCAAAAACAAATGAAGGGAACTCGGGAATCTCTACTCTGAAAAATACAGGACCCTATCTTATTATACTAGTGGTAAGCAGAAGGACTTATCAAGCTTCTGTAAGATAACCATTAGAGAGAGTGTGCTAGTCAAATATTTGACCAAATCTGCTGCTATTTAACAGCAAAGAGAGCAGCATACATTACACTCATCAATATATTAATCCCTACCAACTGTGGCCTAGGTTTAGCAAGCTGGTCAACTGACCTCCTATTATTAGACCACAGTTAAATATTGTCAAATATTCCAGCAAGAATGTTCTGATGTAGGCATCGGCCTACCATGGTGCCATCTGTTAGCAAGCCTACTAATGTGTCTTGGTCACTCACTTTACTACATGCTAATGCCATCTGTTAGGGAAAAGATGAACTAATCAAAAGTTGAGCATCTTGACTGGCTGGAATATTCTGTATATCAGACCATCAACGTACATGGCAAGTTACAAAGCACATTAAACAAGTTAAAAGACACGATCCCTGCCCCGAAGAGCTTACAGTCTAAACTGAACTGGACAAAGCAGACAGAAGTCAGTGGGAGACGCAGAAGAGAGTTCACAGTCCTTAACCTCCTCTCAGAAAATAAAAGGAGAAAGATGTACAGCCCATACATTCCATTTAAATGAATGGAATGCCTAATATTGCTAAGAAAGATAATACGAATCATTTTTTTTCTTAGGTCTTCATTTAATTGTGTTTTGCATTTTTCTGCAATAAAATAACTTAGTTAAGTAACCCGTTTTTTGTAATTAGGCATAAGTATCTAAGACTAAGTCTACTGGAAACCACAAAGTCTTTTTTGGGGGGGGGGGGACTGTTCTAATAACTTTGTGGTTTAAAATATTTGACAATTGTTAACATTATTTGATCAATATTTGACTGGTCAACTTCCCCCAATTTTATATTACTGATAGACTAGCTCTAAAAAATTGTTTATTCTTACCTTGTCTAGACTTTGCTAATGTGCTGACATACAATACCATTTTTTAAATGCACCACTTTGTCTTAATATAGAATCACTAAAAGTTACAAAAGTCCTCACTTTTGTACAAAAGCCCTCACAGAGATATCTTTTTCTACATACTACATTTGATTTTTAAACCATGTTCCCTGACTCTTGTATAATCAAAACAGCAGCAGTATGTTGGTCAGCTGATCACAAGGGATTATTGTCCTGAATACCAATGAGGCCAGTCTTAGTATTTAGTGCCAAAACTGAATGCCTAATGAAGACTTGCTCATAACAGAAATCTACTAAACAGTTTAATCTTATTACAAGCTAACATTGCACAAACAGCTAATTTGTCCCAACAGCTAACACGGAATGATACACGGGAATGACAATGATTTTTAACTTGTAAACACTATCTCAACCTTTCTGAAGTAAGATGTATTGATTACAAAATTATATGGTAACCGTGTCCTGTAGAGTAACTATTACCAGCAGTATATATGAAGCTGAATAAAAAGCTAATTGTATATTCTATTACAATATTCCTTATGAATGTATCTTCCAGATTTACAGAAACTTCAGTTTTTTGTAAAAGTACACAGTTCTGTTCATGCTGAAAATTAAAAGCTATAGACTAATCTAGCAGTGAATAACAACCCCAGCCAAATGCAAACGAATAACTTTACTGACAATATTAGAAAAAGTAGGAAAAATACCTCCTTACAAAGTATTTTTACATTTTCAGTTTTGTCATAACTTAGTAGCCATGTATTGTCTGAGCAAAGGAGTTAAGTATTATGGGCTTCTGTGGAATGAGGAGCTAAGACACAGGAAACACACCTCTACACTGATATAACGCTGTCCTCAGGAGCCAAAAAAATCTTACCATGTTATAGGTGAAACCGCGTTATATCGAACTTGCTTTGATCTGCCGGAGTGCGCAGCCCCCCCTCCCCCCAGAGTGCTGCTTTACCGCGTTATATCCGAATTCATGTTACAACTCTACCTCGATAGAACACTGTCCTTGGGAGCCAAAAAGTCTTACCGCGTTATAGGTGAAACTGCATTATATCGAACTTGCTTTGATCCACCAGAGTGCACAGCCCCGCCCCCCGGAGCACTGCTTTACCGCATTATATCAGAATTCATGTTATATCGGGTCGCGTTATATCGAGGTAGAGGTGTATATCGGGCTGCGTTATATCGGGGTAGAGGTGTAATTTAATAGGGCTACATGTGCTGAATAGATAAAATATATTTTGCAGTACATAGTACCTTTATTGACTAAAGAATAAACCTTTAACATCTGAGATTAATTACACACTCACATTTAATATATTATAATAAAAAGTTTTTTCATGCAGAGATTTTCACAGAACTGCAGGCCAGCAATGCTTTTTTTTTTTTTTTTTGGGGGTCAGAATCATGAATTAGATTTTCTGGAGACGAGTAAATATTAAATATTAAATGTGGCCTGTGCTTTAAGTACTCCATGTTCCGTACAATGTAATCTAATTCCTAGTTGTTCTCTATCACATATTTGTACTAGTCTGAGTAAAATGCATTTCCAAACATTTGTTCTAAATTGTTTTTTCTATTTGTTCTCCAAACAGGAGCTGTGGATGATAGTGATATACCATTTAAAAGATGCAATCATGGCTTTTTGTGTATTTCCACGGTATTCATGTCTAATCTCTTCCTGTGTATTTTACACCCACTACTTTCATAGTCATTAATCTCTTAATTCTTCCTTACAGTTGAATTACAAAAAAAGAATCTGAATATAGTTTTTGATGTAGGATTTTTACACAGAATTTTAAAGTCTCAATACTCTAATTTAGTGTTTCCTACTTTGATTATAAATCACAGCCACCTGTGGAGTTTAGAATAACTCTAGATATTGTCCAAACACTTCCAAAAAGTTACGAACCGAAATCTAGCTTGCACTTGTTTTTGTTTAATCTTTTTTAAACAATGCCTGTATTCTACACTTTTCCAAGTTACACACCAAGTATTACTTTCCATGTATCAGTATCTACTATTGTTGTAGCCGGAATAAGTAGCAGGAAAATTTTACTTCTGCTGAATGTGATCAACTAATATGAATCTGGGCTCTAGAACTTCTTGAAGGTGCAAGATAAATCTTCAGCTTGATTAAATCTAGGTGACGGTATAAGATAATCACTTTATGATGCTATCACACTTAAAATGAGAAAACCCATAGCCTCTTTAATTATCTGAGTAGTATTTTTCCTGTTTTTTTTTTCTATGCATAACATCAGATATGCTCATCTATATTAAAGAATAGCTAGAATCACCTCATTTGTCAGAGGACGGAGTGCAATGATGCAGAAAACACCGAGGTTGGTTTTGGTTTGTTTTTTTGTTGTTTTTTTTTAAGGCTCTAAGGATCGGTCACTCTTTACTAGGCAAAGAGTTCTAGCCCTATGCTGGGAGTTGCTTACTTTTCCATTAACAGAAGTAAGGGCAAGCAGCAGGAGAGGGCAGCAGAGGCTGCCTAAAGACATGGCATACAGTAGCAACAGTAACCCCATGGACATCGGTTCTTAACATTTCTAAATCTCAGTACCTAGATTCTATCTAACCTGCTTGAAAAAAATCAAGAGAGACCCTTATCACTATACATATTTAGCACTCTGTTTTCTTTCACAACACTTCAGAAACAAAATCCACTTACTAAACTGCTTAAAAAGAAACATCCGTAATAAAGTGAATACAGGTTGCTATGATGTAGCATTTGGACAGATGCAAGTATGAACAGAACAGACACCTCTCCCTCCCGATCACAGACACACAGACAGACAGACACTGGGAAAATTTCTGCTCTGCTCTCAATTTTTACTATGAATTTGAAATGTATTAATTCTCTTCATATTATATTGTACAAATTTGATTGATTTTATAAGAGCAAGATTTACCAGAAATTTTCTACTATTCTTATTAACACAGCATTGCAAAACTCTTCTTGTGCATTCATCAAAAGTATATTTTTTCTGACCGGTGAGTAGGACATGATGAGGATGATGGGTTTGGATTTTTTTGTTTCATCATCAGAGCAAGGTGTATAAATATATGATGCGCCAGAATAATAAATTTTCATGACAAAATTTGCAATTGTGTTAAAATGTACATTAAACTGAATGGATATCTCCAGACATACGGCAAACATTTTTGCTTCTTTATCCACTAAAGGATATTCCACAAGACCAAAGGTTTCTCTTATTTTATTTAACTTGCCTATGTTTTTTCTCTTCTGAAATACAAACTAATGCACACACAAGGGAATACTAATAAGCCACTTAACATTTTGCAGTTCTCAGAAGATCTAAAGTGCTATGGCACTAAGTCCCCAGTATTATTTAAAGATTGTACTCTAGTCAATTAGCTGGAAAATCACCAGTCTTACAAAACTGGAGTAGGACAACTGCAGTCTAAACTCACTGAACTTGTTCTGTTATAAATAGAAGATTTTATTGAGTTTTTGCTGCCAAGAATCAGATTAAACCAGAAATGGTCAGAGATCTTAAGTAGTTAGAAATGTTCTTAATTGGGACTGTATTTTTAAAAGATATACCTGAATACTTAAAATTTCTGATAAGTTATCTACATTTTGTTGGAAGCATCAAATAAATAGATCATAGAGTAAATGATGTTGACAATTTCACCATTACTGTTACCATCGTGAAGAAAACATACTACACACAACCAAAAAGACTGAATCAGCAAGAGCAGAAAAATACTATGGATATCTCAGCACATATCAGATGTGCTTTGCGTTTAATATTAACACCTGGTACATGTGAACTGATCAGACTGTATAAAGAAATGTGAACTGAGAAGCTACCTGTGAAACTCAAAACAAAATTAAATGACAGTTTCATTCCAATACTGTACATCATTCCAGACACTGAACAATATACTTTTGTTTTAAAGGAATCCATAAGCAAAAATGTGCAATTTCATTTAAGTTTACAATACAATATCCCATGTGAAAATCTTGCTTTGGATGGAGACCTGAAAGCCTAATCAGATTATCTTAATGTCATTAAAATATTTTGACATCCAATCTTATTTGTACCAAGTAGCATCCGTGATTTTTTTTTTTTTTTTAGGCTAGTCAACAGTGCACTTTGCTACTAGATTAGGTTCTCAACCACAAAATTAGGTTTGGCAGTAGTAGCATTTAAGAAAGAGAAAAAGAAATACAACAGACACGTAGGCACTAATTATCACCAATTGTCCTTTTGGGGAGACAAAAAAGGGATCCCACATGAGAGATGTGTCTGGGAATGTATACTCCCACTGCTAAGCAAATTAGATGCAATTAAATATGCCTCAATGTGCCTCTTCCAAAATTAGCAACTATACTCGTTCATTAGCCCGTTTGTTTATAAGCCGACTCCCCAAAATGGATAGGTAAAAATAGCAAAAACTGTATGAACCTTTCGTAAGCCGACCCTATATTTCAGAGGTTGGAAAACTTTGGCTCCCAGCCCATCAGGGTAAGCCACTGGCGGGTCGGGATGTTTTGTTTACTAGGAGCGTCTGCAGGCATGGAGACTCTCAGCTCCCTGTAGCCACGGTTCGCCATTCCCAGCCAATGGGAGTGGCGGGAAGTGCCAAAATGATAATGTATTAGATATTCAATTCAATGATTCCATAGAGTTTAAATCATCAAATTTTGGTATAGACCCGTTTATAAGCCGACCCCCGCTCTTTGATGTGTCACTTTTTTACCAAAAATATTCGGCTTATGAACGAGTATATACGGTAGTTCCAAATTGCATGATTAAATAGATGAATCATGTGACTCCAACACCAGAGCAGACGATACTACATACTTGTAAATCTGTTAATTAACAACCTAGAGGAATGCTGCCACAGGGTTAGCAGTAAAACTTATTTTTATAAAGGTCTTCATGTCCTACCAAAAAAAAAAAAAAAAAAAAAAGAGTCAGGACATTTTTCAGATCATTTAACCAAAGCAGGAAAAAAGAGTCTCATAATGGCCACTAACACTGTAACACAGTTGGTAATTTTTGTATTAAATAAACCCAGATTAAAATTAAGATTTTAAAATATCCTCTTACACCCTTAGAGTGCATGTCAGAAGTGCCAATAATGCAACCTAATTAGCATAAATGTAATGTGTTAAATTGCTAAACTAAATAATACCAACATAACTTTCTTTTTTCTAAAAGGTCTCATTATAAGAAGATATTTTTAACATGGGTGGATGACTGCTTTTCGTTTGACTTTGAGCACCACTGTTAAGGGGAAGGGAAAACACTAGTCTCTTGACTGCCTGCAAGATTTTGTCAAAAAAGGAGGCTGGAGGGGAAATGGTCAGTCACAGAGCTTAACTGGACATAGAATCCCAGAGAACATGTGTGCATACACACACAAAATATATTTTAAGCATATGTTGATAGAGAGTTTTTTTACAACAAAAGCTCCTTCCCTGAACCAGTACATCAGATGTAAAGGAAAATGGATCTGTTTTGACTGTAAGCAAAGTTTGAGAGGGGTTTGCTAGCTCATATTCTCCAGATTTTCTTGTTTCCCATGACCTTGCTCCTGCCTCAGGGTTTTTTCCTGAGTCTTTTCCACCTGGATCAAGCTTAGGCATTGCTCCTGGTCAGCCTTTTAAACCTCCAGTATATTTCCACAGAATGCACAGGCAGTCATGACTACTGGTCAGAGCACAGATCTGGAAGATAGGAACTCCTGAGATCCAGGCAAACGAGCTTTGACACTAACTGACTGCAGCCTGGGGAGAGTCACCTGACCTCTGCATATGTCTGTTCCTGCCCCTTGACTATAAAATAATAAAATTTACTTATTTTTTATAGGGTTAATATATATTAATATAATACTTTGTACTTCTACAAAACCCACCATCAGAGGATCTCCAAGTGTTTAACAAACAACCTTGTTGTGGGACTATACCCATTTTGCAGAAGAAAAAACAATATTTAAAGTGCAAAAAACAACACATTTTTTGTTTGTGCACAGAAACTTAAATGACTTGACTAAGGTCACATAGGAAGTTGGTGGCAAAGCCAGGAATAGAACTCTGTTTCCTTGACTCCCATTCCCATGCTTTATCAACAAGACCATTCTTTCTCTTTCATACAGTGCTTAGATAAATTATTCCTGGGGGAACTCTGCACTACTGCACACATGAAGAACTCATGTGCCCTGCAGATTTTTTTTCCTCCACAGAATATAGATTCTGCTGGAGGAGCATGCAGTTACACCTTTCGCCAACCAGGAGCTGCTGTGGTGCCAGAAGAGAGAGCAGCCAGCCAGCGGAGAGAGGGAGGGAGAAAAGATTACGTTCCTCACAGCGGGGCCTGGTGAGTAGGCACGGGAAGGACAGAACAGCGCTCATGGAGCTGCTGGGGAGTCACAGACTGGGGTTCAGAAGGGCTAGTGGAGGGGACAGACTAAAGTGCGGGCTCAGGAACTAGTGTGGTGATAGCATTGAGCCGGGGCCAAATGGGAAGGGAGCTGCAGGGCTACATGGAGACAGAGGCGAGGGGGTGCAGATACATACAAGGATGGGGGCAGATATGCCTGACTGAATGGGAGAGGCTAGGGGTCAGCCGGGGTCTGCATGGGGGAGGCTTCCCAACTTCCTACCAATCCCCTCCCCAAAAAAACCTGTTCCATATTTCTCCCACCCACACCCAGCAATTCTGTGTGCAGAATTTTTAGGTTTTTTGGCACAGAATTGCCCCAGGAGTAGATAATGTAAACCGCTATAGAAGTGCAAAATCTCCTATTACTATTACAACAATGCTTCTCCGCATTTCTGAAGGGCCATCCATCCTAGTTACCCATGACAGCCAAACCCCCCGCACACACACCCCCCTTTATAAACATCTTCACACATAAACCGATTAGTTAAGCATGTAAATATGTGAGAATGAGTACCTTCATACTACAGAACTTTGTATATGGTACAAGTCACTCAAATCATGTTCCTCTAAGTCTCACAAAAATAATAATAAAAAAAACGAACAGATTTTCCTAAAATTTCTAATGAGCAGCTGTACTCACCTACATGAATGAGTACATCAGCCTTAGGCCCTCCCTTAGGGAACAAGTTCCTCATGCTTCAAGATTCAAACTAGTAAGCTGGTTACAAACACTAACTTAAAGGGTCATCAGTGGGGCTTCTCTCTCCTCCAAGCACCTTAAGCATGGGAGAGAATGGGGGAGAACATGCTGGAAGAACTTCCCAATCCAGCATGGCAAATTTTCACACTCCTTGAATAAGTCTGGAGACGTATACAACTGAAATTTTAAAAAATACAAAATAACTTATTTTCTCAGACCATCTGATTAGATTCTTTTTCACTTTTGAATATTTTACCCCACAACTCTGCACTACAGAGAGGAAGAGAAACACAGACATTTATACCTTGACAAAGCTCCCTTATCCTAAGCCAAACTTATATTACAAATATGACCTGCTCAAAGTTGTTCTTGAAGAGTATCCCTCAAATGACATGCAGAGTCCGCTTTCCACCTCCAAAATGACATATCAAGACATCAGCACCCTCAGAATATTGTGGTACAATTTTTAAGAAAAAGGTTCGATTCCCGTACTATTTTAGGCAACAAGAGGACTGGAAGTGAAAAAGTTTCAGCAACCTGTGCATTACAAACATGAAGGTAACACTATAAAAACAATTAAAAACAGAAGAGGGAAAACAGTTAAATACCTGAAAATAGTTACTAAGTGGATGTGTTATGATCTGCCACACAAAACATTTTGCAAGTAAAAGCATAAAAGAGAAGAAAAGAAAGTTATGAAGACAGATGTGCTCAATCTGACAAAGAATCTTAGAAATTAAATAACATCTTATGTAAATGAACTGAGTGTTTAGGCCCCAAAACAACAAACACAGAAAATAATACTTGGGGAAGTTGTTATGATCCCAGAAAAAGGGGAGTGAAGAGAGATTTGCTACAAACCAGATGCTGTAACACATTCCAAAAGTGCTGAAATAAAGGCAGACCAACTCACAAGATCATAACTGATAAGTAGGGCTGTCGATTAATCGCGGTTAACTCACGCGATTAACTCTTTGATTGAGAACAAGGCAGACCTTGCCAGGTACTCATATGTTTAGTTTATGGATTATGCTAATGCCATTCCCACCGGATGTGAACTTGTCAAGTGGTGGCTTTGAGGACCAACAAGTAACCATCAGCAACACATGGTTAAAAAGAAGCTTCAAAATGGTACAAAAGCCAATTCTCCTGCACACCATGAAAGCTATTTAGCAGGTCTATGAGAGGTCATTTCTAGGGACAAAAATAGCTCTTCTCTAATCTATTTTTTGGGCTGACAAGGACAGAATGATGGTGAATGATGGTTTGGGGAAGGAGGAAAAAATATTCTTCTTGAAGCAGCTTTTGCACATTCCCATCTTTGAAGATAAGCATATACAATCTGTGTCCTTTGAAGCCACTCACTCTTCCTGCTCACAGAGATCCAAGAATTTAAATTGGAGAGTACCTAGATAACTGATGGACAGCAAGCTTGGAGCACGCTCTGTTATCTTGATTTTTCCGTTTGTTTTTACCTTTTTTCCTGCCATTTGTGGGCTACTTTTGTTTATAGAGTCAGCTAGCCTTTTCTTTAAGCAAAAGGCAAGAAGAAAGGGGTATTGTACACTATAAATTGTCTAGACCCAAAAAAGGCAGCGGGCTTAGAAGCTGCATCCTGAAGTATGACGCAAGTCAGGTCCTTTCATCCAAGGCTGGTACCACATGTCCTGCATCAACTTTGGAGCTCCATCCACCCAGGTGACTCTACACCCATCTTAACAACGTTCACGTCCCTGGCCTCATTTGACTGATCATGTCCAGTGTTGAGGATCTGCCACAACCAGCTAGAAACCAAAGAACTGCTTGCTGAAATGCCTTTGTACCGGACATAAGTATCACGGATATCAACCACTAGTCCAGGTCAACTGAGTGTGTGGTTGAGGAATCGATTCAATCATCTGCAAATAAGTGCTTACAAACATGGTTCTATGACTAGCATAAGAGACACTGAGAATCATAGACTCAGTTCTACCAAGTCCGGGGTCAAACATCCAGCACTACTGTGAAAAGTTACTCGGTTTAACTATGCCAAGCATACATGGCATTTAGGTCTCTGGCTTCATCTGGGTGGCCAAGTTCAGTGCCAAGGGCTTGGCACCATCAGTGCAAAAATACTGCTCACTAAGGTGGTTTTGCACCTGGCTCTCCACGCTCTTCCTGGTTGGTGGATTCTGAAGGTTATGAGGCACCACATCAAAGTGTTCATGCTAGGCGCTATTCATCTCCTTTTCAAGAATTTCTCCCATGCCTGCCCAAATTATGACAGACATCACTACAGTGATGTACTACAACTGACATTGATGGATTTGATCTCACCTGCTGTGTTAAGAAGTGATCTTGTTCCGCAAGTGCTGTACCCACCATCAGATCACTCCAATGACTTCATCTGCCCAAGAATAAGTGTCAGAATTCTTTATTTATTGAGTTTTTTACCTTTGTTTGCCCTCTGGAAGATTCCACCTCCCAAGCAAGCCAAAACAAATCTAAAATATGTAGACCTCAAAACAATTCTACATAGTAAGATTTAGTACTATTTTCAGTGGAAAAGAGGCTTTAAATGTAAACTGGTTTGAAGAGAAGAACCGACACACAATGCATAGTAGCTTGCTGAATGCCTCTACAAAGGACTACTTGTCCTATGATAAAGGCTTCATTTTAGTCATTTGTACTAACCTGTACAATACAGAGAGAATCTTTTAGGAAGAAAAGAAGAACTGACATTTAAAAAAGTCTATTTGGCTAGATCTATATTAGTGATTTATTTTATGGATGAAAAGGTAAAGTACACACTTTCTCTTACTTTGAAGTAATAACTTTTACATATTTCATTATATTCTGGAGAAGAGCTGGTGCTATTGCCCAACACACTAAAGGCAGCATGCTCTTTAAAAACACAGTTTGAGTCCAAATGATACACACTGATACTCAAAGTATGATTACAAAAATGCAATGGTGTCGCTGATGTAACAGACTTCTGTAAGGCATTTGACTCAGTACCACATGACATTTTGATTAAAAAACCAGAAAGATACAAAATTAACATGCACAATTTCACTCATTAACAGAGATCTCAAAATGTAACTGCAAATGTGGAATCATTTTCAAGCAGGTGTGTTTCAAGTGGAGTATTGCAGGGATTGGTTCTTGGCACTGCACTATTTAACATTTTAATCAATGACCTGGAAGAAAAAGTCACCAGGAAAAATTTTTAAGATGACACAAAAATTGTGGTAAATAATGTAGAGAACAAGTCACTGATAAAGGATGACCTGGATTGCTTGGTAAGCTAGGCACAAGCAAACAATATGCATTTTAATACCACTAAATTTAAGGTTATATACCTAAGAATAAAGAATGTGCCTCATACTTACAGGATAGGGGACTCTATCCTGAGAAACAGTGACTGAAAGAGACTTGGGGCATCAGGGTGGATAATCAGCTGAATGTGAGCTCCCAATACAACACCGTGGCCAAAAGAGGTAATGTGATTCTCAAAAGGCAGTTCTAGCAGCTGAGGATCAGCAAGGTACGGTAATACCCTGGCCACTCCACCATGACAGCTCTAAAGCGTGCAAAGATTCCCCTTACAAAAGGGGAAATCTACAGAGGGCAGGGATCCACCAGCTTTATGACTGCATTTAGTCTTTATGACTTCATGAGTGATGTGGAGAAAGTAGATAAGGAAAAGTTATTTACTTATTCCCATAATACAAGAACTCGGGGCCACCAAATGAAATTAACGGGCAGCAGGTTTAAAACAAATAAAAGGAAGTTCTTCACACAGCGCACAGTCAACTTGTGGAACTCCTTGCCTGAGGAGGTTGTGAAGGCTAGGACTACAACAGCGTTTAAAAGAGAACTGGATAAATTCATGGAGGTTAAGTCCATTAATGGCTATTAGCCAGGATGGGTAAGGAATGGTGTCCCTAGCCTTTGTTTGTCAGAGGATGGAGATGGATGGCAGGAGAGAGATCACTTGATCATTACCTGTTAGGTTCACTCCCTCTGGGGCACCTGGCATTGGCCACTGTCGGTAGACAGGATACTGGGCTAGATGGACCTTTGGTCTGACCCAGTACGTCCGTTCTTATTGTACCACCAGAGCAGCACAAACAGGGCCGGCTCTAGGTTTTTTGCTGCCCCAAGCAAAAAAATTTTTGGCTGCCCCCCACCCCAGCCCTGGGCTCTCCCACTCCCAACTGCACCCTCCTGCTGCCCCAGCCATGGGTCACTGGTAACTCGCTCCCAGGGCGGGTCATTCAGCAGGAATTTTGGAGGTGCACAGAACGCAGACAGGATTGCTTCCCATATGGTTACAGAACTGCAGTAAAGTGGAACAAGTTTCAGCTTGTGTGACTGGAGGATATCTGGATGCACATTATAAGACTGTCCTACATAAATGAGGAAAAGTTGAGGTGCCTTTATTATTCTTTTGTTTCATTCTTTGTTTCTATGGGGAATGCACTATCACGGTCTTTCTTTTAAACAAATAAAACTAAAACTTAAAAGAAAAAAGCAATGGTTGTTGAAAATAGCAATTCCAGTCCTAATAACCACTGGGAAGCATTTCTTGCTCAATTTATTCTACTTTTTCTCCAGCAAGTTACAGTGGATCAGTACATTTGATTTGGGGGAAATGAAGTAACAGCTGCCCAAATTGAGCTTGAACACTCCTGAATTTTGAGGGTGCTCAAATCTGAAAGGCAGGTGCTAGATTCCCTTTCTGAATATTAGCTATATCTGGAAAGGAAAAGTCAATTTCTGCTTCCATGGCTCAGAAGTGGAAATCCTCCTAAGTGCCTGGTACTGTATCTAAACTGCCCAGGTCCAGAGCCTCCCCTCCCTTACTTTTCATTTTAAATTCTAGTGGGATCCACATACCTCCCTTGCTAGGCTTCAGATAGAGAGGTGCACTGTCCATTTAGTCCCCCCAATTCCTTCTTTGGGGGAGAGCCCAGGGCTGGGGCGGCAGGAGGTGCGGGTGGGGGGGGGGGAAGAGCCCAGGGCTGGGGCAGCAGGGGGTGCGGGTGGGGGCCAGAGCTGGGGTGGCAGGGGGTGCGGGGGGGAGGGGAAGAGCCCAGGACTGGGGCAGCAGGAGAGTGCAGGTGGGGGCCAGAGCTGGGGCGGCAGGGGGTGTGTGGGGGGGGAGCCCAGGGCGGTGGGGGGGCGGGGGCGGCAAAAAACCTAGAGCTGGCTCTATTCCTACCATTCACAGCAAGCTGCAGATTTCAGTTCCATACTCCTTTCCCACACCCCTTCCTGTTGCTAGTGGCCAAGGGAATGCTGGGAAATATAGTTCTTTCCCTGCTCCAGGGCTGGCTCTATAGGCAGGGAGCTAACCAAGGAACTACAGCTCCCAGGGGCCCCTGTTAGTTCTTAGCTCCCATGCTGGATTCTTGCGCCCCTTGCAAATCTGCCGCCCCAAGCAACTGCTTGCTTTGCTGGTGCCTAGAGCCGGCCCTGAGCACAAAACTACTGGAGCAAGGGCCATGATCTAGCCCTATGCGTATTACACACTGCCAAACTAAAATAAGTATTGTATCCCATTACAGTACTAACATGCACCAAAAAGTTACAACTTGTATTATTGTTAACAAACAGCCTGAAAACTTTCCTTTTAAAGTTATAGAGATTTCTTTGGGGGTGGTGGGAAAGTTGCAGTCCTCCATTAAAAAAGTAACAGAAGTTACTGAAAATGATGTTTTCTATGCCATGTTTTAGTCTGATGTAAAATAAAAAGAGAGTCAAACTCCTCTTCCCCACACTACCCTGTCTCTCTCTCACACACACACCCCAAAAATGCCGACGCTTAACTCCGGTAGCCCTGTGAGATACCATTATAAATCTAGTTTTCCCATTAAGGAACTAATTTTTCAAGCTAAATGATGAGGAAAACCTGTCACAGATTTCTGCGGATACACTTTAGATGCTAAACACACCATAACTGCCTTCCAAATATAAAGCAACAGAGGGTCCTGTGGCACCTTTAAGACTAACAGAAGTATTGGGAGCATAAGCTTTTGTGGGTAAGAACCTCACTTCTTCAGATGCAAGTATTGGAAATTTCCAGAGGCAGGTATAAATCAGTATGGAGATAACGAAGTTAGTTCAATCAGGGAGGGTGAGGTGCTCTGCTAGCAGTTAAGGTGTGAACACCAAGGGAGGAGAAACTGCTTCTGTAGTTGGATAGCCATTCACAGTCTTTGTTTAATCCTGATCTGATGGTCTCATTTGCAAATTTAAAAATCTTTTAAAAAAATCCTACAGATCCTTCTATAAAGGACAAATATTTTTCTACTTTCAACATTTAGATCACAGTATCCTAGGATAAATCACTAAACTAAACTTTAGCTTTTCTTTAAATTGAAAATCTTTATACAGTACTTGGCTGAACAAACTATGCAGCAAAGAAACAAAGATTTTACCTTACCAGCATTTTACTACTAGAACAATTGCAATGATTTTGTAAACTACTTAACTGATGTGTTTCTGTTAAAGAGCCATAAAATAGAAATAACTTCTGCACTATGTAGAAGTGCTGCTTTCTAAAGGAATGAGCAGTGAGCCAGGTCACTAAGCTAGCTGGCACTGATTGTAAGTTAGAAAACCTGTGACACTGAAAGAAGAGTATGGCAGGAAATTAATGTCCATGAGCCAAATGGGCTTCTCTTATTTCTAATATTTCTTTGCTTACATACAGCATCACAATCTAACCATCACACACTCAGCAAATACTCAATACTAGTTTAGAAAACTGAACACAATATTATATATATCCCTGACACTGAAAAATTTCTATGGAAATACAACATAAATCTAGATCTTTCCTCTGGCATGGAAAAAGAAAAAAAAAAGCCTGAAAATTGACAAAGGGAAAGGTTTTTTATATACTGCATAGGTAAATCAGAATTTTCCCACAAATCATGGAAGCTTCCCAAGGTACAAATATACAGTAGAATTCAGGCAACAGATCCTACTGATCTCCCAGTTGGATCTATTCTACTTCACCCTCCTGCTCTACTCCCCTCCTAACACTTCAAAACTGAGGTTGAACAGGTGATTTGATGTAGAAGCCCTCATTTCCTCTTTCCAGTGTTCACTAAACAGGATCCAAATGTATTATTCCACTGCAACCGACAAATACAAAATGGAATTTCAGTTCTATTTTTTCAGTTCCATTTCTTTTACTCTCATGAGTGTACCACTGAAAGACAAGTGTAACATTAAATTGGTCAGAATGAATTGTTTCTAAATCAACCTGTATACCTATTAATTATTCAAAAAGTAAAATACATTGAGACAAAGATAGAAGGAAAGAAAACAGAGGGAAAGACCCATTAGTGACTTATTATGCAAGCTTGTTTTTAAATTAGGAAAACATAACTAATAGTCATTACTGAATCTGCTCTCTACAGAACAAATAGATCATACTAGAACAGTTAGTGTGACACACAAGAATCTAATATTGTATTTTAAGAGACTGGCCATCTGCCCTCGAACTGAACTAGCTGTCCACATATTATAATTGATTTAATATTGTGTTTGGTAAGAAGAGCAACATAATCATAATATATTTTATCTTAAATGAATAGAGACAGGATAATCAAGCTAAGAAAGGTAGAATCAGTATAAAACAAAACAGAAAACACACCTCGACATTTAAAACCATCCCAAGAGGCACAATCAGGACAACGTCTCCTATTGAATAATTTTGTTTCCAGGCCTAGAAATGCTTTAAGTTCTTGAACTTTAATTCTCTATGCAGAACTGAACAAGGCAGATAATTTGAAATTTTATTATTATGCAGTTGTAAAGCATTTCCGTTATAAGCTAGATGTGGAGCCACACTAACTTTCTCAAAAAGAATAAAGAATCATTTTGGCTTGACACTTCAGTGATTAATCTGGAAGAAAATTATTCTAGGAAAGTTTGATGTAAATATGATGGGCTGTTTCTGAGTTATTGAATTTATGATAGTGGCTCAATATCTGTCTATAAATTATTTGTTTTATAAAGCAAAAATTAGTCAGAGCTGAGTGAGAAGTTGTGCAATCACTTTTATGAATGACAGTAACAATTTTTGGAGTTATTGAAAACTCAAGTACCATGAGGTTCCCATACATGAGCCATGAAGCAACTTGTGAACTTTCTAGTGCCCAGATTCTGAACCCCTTTCTAACATGTCTGAAGAACTGCTCACCAAAAAGTGGTCCTAATGGAGGTTCACAACCTGGCCCTAAACATTACAGGCATCTGACCGCCCTGGCATCATCAGATATAATATTTGGCAAATGTTACGTTGCTGACTACATTGGACTAGTCGCAGTTATTTTACTCAATTCATGAGCTCCATAATACCCCTAGTGGGTATAAGATTAAGGCTGGAATTTTCAAAAAGAGCAGAAGTGTGTTAGGGTACTCAGACCCAGTTTCAATTCAATGGAAGCTTGGTACCTAGCTCTATCAGAACCCTTTCAAAGTCCCTTTCTATATAACTAATACAGCATGTACACCAAACACTCTTAATTCCTTTGCAATTCCTTTTGAAAACCAAGTGTTACTAGCCAAGTAACTGGGTTAAGTGAAAACAAGTTTATTTATCTGTACTGAGGATATTCAGGGAATATGTATCAAGTCCCTCCAGGCAGCAAATTAAAGGGCAGTCCGAAGAAAATTAGGAGAGGCAGAGCTGGACAGGCAGGCTTATCCATAAGTGGAGGAGAGGGGGATGTAGCTTTACCACCTGAGTAATTCAACATTTCCTTAATCTTGACGCCAACCAGTATGGCTTCCCATGCCTCACCTCTTACAGCTGTAAGGAAAAGGTAAGAAAACATCATACCTTTTTATAAATACCACCACCAAACAGTTAACGTAGCGAAAAAGTTAAGGCCTCGCCCAAGTACCTTTGGCTATTACAAACCAAATGAAAGGATTAGCAACATTCTAACGACCATCTCATAAGTATGAAGTGTTCTAGAACAATTCCTTCAATTGGCTAACCTTAAAGGAGTGAGATTCTACCACCCACATACCAAATATACATCTTAAGGCGCTGGCAGGTGTTGTCTGTGCTCCTCAAGCATCCAAACTTGGGGTTTTGCTTAGACTCTCCCAACGAGACAACCTTTAGAAAATGGTACAGAACAGTAGAAGAACTATATTTAAAGTCAGACAACAGCAACAAAGAGTACACAAGAGTAAGCTACCAAAGCGGAACGACATCAGGAATATAGCATGTCAGAGTAGTCTTTCAGTCAAAGAGTTAAGAGAGGGAATTGGGTTAGTGCGTTCTAATGGATGTTGGTTCCAAAGCTCTTCCTCAGAATGGTAGTGTGAGCAGTTCAAACACCAAGATCACAACCTTGTCTGGTGCAAGCAACTCCTTGGCCAGTCTGACATTTGAATTGTCCACATATGGAAGAAGTGGTAAGATGCAATTACACTTATGATATCAATCTACCATTCACTTCTGGTCTCTATTCTTGTGTGCCTCTAACAAGTCTCTATCAAACCAAATGATTGAACAATTTTGAGTCCTCCTGGTACAGTCCAAGTAAACCAGTAGCTCGTCTTACTGTGGATAGTATTCAGGGAAGTTCTTTACACTGATCATGCAAGCTGGCTTATTCCATGAAGCAGGCTACGCTACATTATCTATCTTGCAGAAGCCTTCTAAGGGCAAGTCTACACTCCAAAAATAAGTCAACCTAAGTTACATCTACCTGCAGCCACTGCAGTAATTAAATGGTTTTTTCATGTCCACACTACGCTCCTTGTGTTGGCAGGGCACATCCTCACCAAGAGCGCTTGCACCAATTTAACTGTCAGTATGGGACATTGTGGGATGGCTTCTGAAAGGCAGCAACAGTCGATGTAAACAACGCAGTGTCTACACTGACACTGCATTGACCTAACTACATCGACCTAAGTGCTATGCCTCTCACGGAGGTGGAGTTATTAAGTCGGTGTAGTGGGCAAGTTACACAGGTGGGAGCTACATTTAAGTGCAGATGCTTATAGAGAATTAGGTCAACGTAAACTGCCTTACGTTGACCTAACACTGTTGTGTAGGCCAGGCCTTAGCTGTGATTTCGAGTATTTTAACTACTGCAAATCTTTATCAAGAAAAGAAATATAATGAAAAGGAAGCTCAGCAACAGGATTAAATTCATTACTGATGCGTAACAATGACTAAACAGAAGGCTCTTCCAATGATTACTGTAGAGACAAATCTTTTTGTGAAGAAGCACTTGTTAGAGGATTCATCAGTGCAGATGGAAATTAGAGAAGGGAAGAAGCTGCTTGAGCTCAGGGCTAGTCTCCTTGAGGCTAGAGAAGGTTTGGTAAGCTTCTACCACTATCTGACTAGAGCTCTCAAAAGTACTGAGTACTATGGTACGTTCTAAGCTGTAATCATCTTTTCCTGCTGCACAACTCATGCAATGCTCCGCAGGAGCAGGGGGAACAGACATAGCAAGCACACGTGTGTATGCACCTTACTCCAGGAAAAGGTGCACTGAGGTTGGGAGCCAAGAGGCCATGAGTTCAAGTCACATCTCTTCCACTAACTAGTGTTAGCAATTCTCTACACTACAAAACCCTATTATGCAGCAAGACCTCAACCCCAATCTAGAAGGCAGGCAACTGAGGCAAGCATAAAACTTCCTATTTTACATATGATTTAATGCATAGGTTGCACAAGCTCGCTTCTAATAAAACTAGGAATTTCTGCCAAGTCTCTGATCCATTCCAGCATAGTGCCTTTCATAATGAATCCGCATTTAATTGAATATCCACTTTATCTCCACTGCTCACACCAGTAAACAATACTCCCTCTCCAGCCTATAAACAGAACATGGGAATCGTGATTTCCCAACTGTCTACTACTGTCCAGCAATAGTTGTGTAACCCACTGACAACGTGTGTTCCACATATAGAACAGACTACTACTTCTACCAATTACTCTAATCATCCATATGGCATAAGTCTGTGGTATGGATGTGAAAGTTCTGTGTTCAACAACTTTTTAACAAACTATGTGGGATCGGCTCCTTACGGTTGCACATAAAGGAATTTCTGTTTTTCCCAGTCCGCTTTTTTAAAAGAAAAAAATACAGGAAATAACATAAAAATACACTGATTGTGGCAGCTGGGACAGGGTGTTCTGTAAGTGACCTGATACTTTCCAAGAAAAATAGAAGCCTAACACAATTAAATGGGGGCAGCTTCAGAGACAGAGGAGGAGGATACAGATTTCCTACTGCCTAATGTTTGCAACTTCATGGTGTGCCCTTATCTTAACAAGCTGGCTAAGAAATAATAACAGAGACCTTAACCCAGTGACAATTCCAAGCCTTTGGGCAAAGGCTACTTTCAAAAAGCAACTGCTGGAAGACTCACAGGACTCAGGGATTAATCTCAATAGAGTTGTATCTTGCCACAGTGGAAGCAGAATAACCATTTCCAGGAATTTGCAGAACACTATGGAATTAACTACAATTTTCAAATGCTACCTGTTTCTCCTCATTTACCATTTGTTTTTTCTGGCTCTTCTGATTTCTTAGCACTAAATTATGTCCTTTCGTGCATGTGAGGTGCTCCCACTGACAGCCAAGGGAGCTGCTTACACAAATCTGTGGGTACCATTTGTTTAGCTAGTTAACATCACATTATCCTTGTCACAGTTCAGGGCAACTGCACTTGTATATCCCTCAGTGGTCCAGCATGGGCACCCATTCTCAGGTTTCCAGTTCACCAGTCACTGCCCTTTTGGGTGGAGACCCAGGTCTCTCTCCCTTATGACTAGGTTATTTCCAGGTTATCCAATTTCCAGCCTTTACTGTATTATTCCCAGCACAGACAGGTTGCCCAATGACACCTGTTTGCTTTCTCTTTGGAGACAGTTAATAGGTGTCAGTGCTACAGTTATAAGGACCACAAAGCACTACCTATGCAAGTCTACTTTATTCTTAAGGCAAAAAGCACTACAGAGAAGACATATTAAAAAAAAATTAAAAACCTGAACACCTGGTAATAAGCTTACTAGACATCATCCCAACATAAATTTTGGCAGAAGCAGTCCTTCAGCACCCCACCCAAGGGGATTTCTTGTGGTTGCAAGATCACCATAGCTTCAGCTCAGAAGCAGCACACAGTTTTGTGAGACCTCAGTAGACCCAGTCCTTCCAACCATACCCTAAAGATTGGGGCCCTTTGTGAGCCGGGGTCCTGTCCATTTGCTGGACCAAGAAGGAGATCATGAACCAGTTTAAAACCATGATAATTATCAAAAAACCCTTTCTTTGTCTGTTGACCCCTGGAGAATCCCGTTTGAACTACTTATGCACACCTCTCCAGGGGGGTGGCTTCAGACAGAGGAAGTACATTAGCATCTTTGTTCCCAACTATAGAGGGTACACACAATGCCACATAGACAATTGCATTTTAATACAATGTACCTGAAAGGTATTAAATCTAATTGAATAAGGTTTAACTTAATTCAATAAAAAGTTTATCTTAATTTCATAAGGTTTCTTCAGGACATTATAGGACATTGTCAGTTGTCACAATCCTTATCACGTTCCTGGACCTATCATGGTTTTTAAACCTACTGTTTTGAGTGGAATAATTTAGCCCACTAAGTTTACTTCTGAGGGGATAGATGTGGGTGAAGAACTTATGAGGTACAGTACTCAGACTTCAAAACTGATGTGCTTATATTGTACTTAAGAATTAAAAGGTCTAAGACTTCACAACAATGGCAGCAGCGGATGACTTTTCAAGCAGTTTAAAAAAATATTTATCTAAGAATTTGATTCAAAAGTACTGTAATGGGCAAATAATTTGACTTTTGGATATGTAAAATTATTAGAAATTGAAGTGAAGTGGCTGATAGGCTAGCTACAAACTCAATATAATAGATTTCTGAAGTCCAACAGCTACCTTAATTTGAAGGAATGGAAAGGAAAGATACCATGTTTTAGGAGCTAGAAATGCAGATGTTGAACACCTATAAAGTCTAGAGGTCACTTTAAGGATGGAATTTATAGAACAAACATAGCTTGGAAAGTAGCTGCCCAGGTGCCTAGAGAAAAGCTTTTGCTGGCTTCATCGTGCATTCCAATTTTTGTAGACACTTTACTGGTGCACAACCATAGCAAGAGTTATACCAAATATGCAAAAGATTAAAGGATCCTGTTAACATCAAACAAAATGTAAGAGCTTGTATCCCAACATCATCATAATGAGACTAAGTGTCTGAATCCTAACTTTTTTTGCGAGCTCCCTGCCCCAAACAAAAATCCCACCCCATATATATCCATTTCTCTGCATATCTATAAAGAACAATCTGCTTCGCCACATTAACCCTACTAACTCCCATCACTGTATTTCAAAGTAAATTATAGGAAACTCCTGCACGTCTGGCCCCATTAACCCACATATAACAACTACAGAAAGAGTTCAGATAGGGCCTCCACATCTCAAAAATCACACCTTCCCTTTCTAGGAGCAGAGCATCAGTTCAGTTCCATGAGACTCAGTAATACAACTCTTCAGAAAGAAAGGAAGAGTACTAGTCTGTGTCCAAATAGTATTACATTTTCTGACAGCATAAGACCCAAAAGTCATTAATCTGTGAACTGTTCCACCAACTGTGCACCCAGTTAGCACTACTCTCTTTGCATTGTAAATACAATAGCACAGGTCCAGCAACACATCTACAGTGGAGATCTGGGGTAATATATCATCAGCTAGCTATTTTATATGGAGTCTCTTGTACAACAGTTAACTCAAAGATTGTATGTCCATTCTATACTCCATTCATAGTCAGGTGGTTTTCTCTCCCTTCTTCCCCCTTTTCCCCCCCCCACCTCAAACTCTTCTAGGCCTTCCTGGCTCTCCCCCAAGGAGTTACAAGAGGACTTTTTAATTCTTAATATAAAATATAAATTGTATCACTAATTGAGCAAGGCATGTCAAGATTATTTCCAGAGAAGACAAAGAATTCCCTTTTAGTTTCAGAAATTTATGAATAAAATGCCAAAGTCATATACACCGCTACCTCGATATAACACGAATTCGGATATAACGCGGTAAAGCAGTGCTCTGGTGGGGCGGGGCTGCGCACTCCAGTGGATCAAAGCAAGTTCAATATAACGCGGTTTCACCTATAACGCGGTAAGATTTTTTTGGCTCCCGAGGACAGCGTTATATCGAGGTAGAGGTGTATATGCAAAAATATTACAATGGTGGCGATTAAAGGTAAGCTGAAGGACTGTGAATTAATTCAGACCTTTCACACCAAAAAGAAAAGCAATGTATTTAATCCCTGCATAACATCATAGTTTACAAATAGGGCTGGCCAGACCCTAGGGAATTTGTTCATTCTAATACACATGAATAAGCCATATTTGGAGCCCTGGAAGCTAATTTCATATCCCCCTGCGCAACGGGGAATCCCAGGACAATGCAGAGCTGGCACAGCAAATCTATACCACACTTGCATCCCACAACAGATGGGTCATAGCCAGAGCACCTCAGCACACCAACTGTTCCTAGCTACCAAAAAGGCCTGTTGGAGCTATGACAGCTGGGGGTAGATTAGAACACCCCCTAGCTTGCTGTATCTGATGCTAAGGGTCAAGATAGGGCCCAGCTGGCCCAAAAATTGGGGAGATATAAGGGTGGCATGAAGCCAACTTTGCTCCCCACCCTGTTCCCTAGGTCCTATGCTGACAACAGTGCCACTGGATCACAAAATCTGGCATTTTTTTAAAAATGTGCCTAAAAGTAAAGTGTGAGCCAGCTCTTGTACTCCAGTAATACTGTACCCAGTGTGTAATAACTGGACATTATATTTTTTTAAATGCTAATAGTTGAATTCTTCTTACATGGTCCATAATAAAAAAAAAATTAAGTTCAAGAAGGTTAAGAGAAAGAAAATCTCTCACAAGAAGAGAAATTATCTGACATTTACGGTTTAAGAATATCTTGACTGGCCTATTGCAAAGTCCCAGAAAAACAATCTATTTTTTGTTTTTTTACAAGTCAGTCTCAATATAACTGTCAACTAATTCCCTTCAAAGTTTAAAATTTATGATAGTTTTTACAAGATTAAATAACTCAACTTGTTAAAGTACTTCACTCTGCCATTAGACTACCGTGGGAGAAGAACAGGTTTATAAAGGGCTGTACCAATGAAATTGGAAACCAGTAAAACAAAAATAAATTCATAAAACTGGAATGACAAGAATGGAACTTGCAAGAGGACACATTCCCATCTATTTTGGTGAAAATGCAGTGTCATCCAATGATTTTGAGCAGATGTATATACTGAGGGTGGCCAAACTTACTGACTCTTGGAGCCACATACGATAATCTTCAGAAGTTCGAGAGCCGAGCATGCCTGCCAGGGCTCAGGGCTTCTACCCTGCAGTGGTGTGGTGGAACTAGGGTCTTCTGCCCTGCAGGGATGGGGTGTCAAGGCTTCAGCCCCTCAGGAGGCACCTGCCAGGGTTGGGGGCTTCAACCCTGCTCCTGCTGAACTCCCCAGGATCAGCAGGTGAGACCTGCTGGGCTGAAGTCCCGACAGGTGTTTCCCACGGGGCTGAAGCCTCTAGTCCCACCACCCTGCCGCTGGGCAGAAGCCCTGAGCTCTTCCCACCCCCACCCCCTGTCTGGTAAGCAGAGAATGGGGGGAGGAGAGGGGAGGATGAGGAGCTCCACAGCTGCACTTTAACTGTCAAGAGCCACATGCAGCTCATGAGCCGTGGTTTAGCCACCCCTGGTATATACAGTCAAAATGAAAAGTCTAAAGAGCAGAAATTGGTAATGGACTTACTGGTGCTCCAACTGGAAACAAGGATAAATGAATTCACTAATAAAATAGTAATGCCAAGCACTTACTTCGTGCTTTACATTTTCAAAACATTTTACCTACTTCACAGAGATACTTTAAGAATTATTGTTTGTAAAGTACTACCCCTATTTCACTTAGAGCAAGCAGACACAGAGAAGCAGAAGCATATCTGTTAGCACAGCCTCCCCTTGGAAGGAAGAAAAAATAAAATAACCTACCTTCTTTTAATAATACTATGGAGCTGTCTGTCTCATTCAGAATGATACCTGGTGACTTATCAGGAACAAACCAAAAAAAAAAAAAACCCACACAAAATTCCTCCATAAACCACATCAATACTTTGACATTTTCAATATTTATTGAATCAAACAAACTAACTGTATGGCATTTATAATTCCTCTCATATATGATGTTAGATTGTTGTGTTTATGTCTTGAAAATGAAAAAAGATAATTAAGTGTTCTAAATACAAAATAGCTTAAGTATTTTTAAATACTATAAGAAAATAATCCCCTACAACCAACACAAACATTAAACATTCAAATATGACTTCAAAATGGGAGTTCTGAGTACATAAGACATACAAGATTAAGTTCTAATAATTAATATTATATTGTTTTTCATGGTTTGTTAAAGTCTAACTTTGCTGTTAATAAGCTAGCCCATTGTCTCTACTTATTCACCAAAGTCTCCAGACAGGCTCATGCAACTCTACTGAAGTAAAATGAAACCACCAAATCATTTTCTAGAGGCCACTACACAGCACCCATCACAGTAGGAACTTCCACTTACTAACGCTCTGGATCAGATTTGAACACAAGAGCTAAGGACTCCACATCCCACTGCCCATGGAGATCAGCTATCCAATTTTCCCGTTTTATAGAGTACTTGCTAAATTTTTTGCAACTGCAGTTTGCAGGAATTACACTGAATTGACATTTTTCTCACTTCTGAGAAAGGAACTCTTTACAAAATAATTGTTACAAGTAGATTAGCAAACACATTTATAAAATTCAGACACCATTTAAAGAAAATCCACATAAATTTATAAAAAATGTCTGTATCAAACTTGACAGCTGTCTTTTATAAGTTTATAACACATCTTAGTTTACAAAAAGAGTTCTTATGCTTTGAGTTATGTAAGATAATGTTTGCTGTTTTTGTAATCTAATCCTTAAAAATCTGCTTATGGCATTACAAATTCTTAAAATATGGGCTCTCCCAGTATCCAGCAACCTAATTTTTTGTAACCTAAAAGGAAACTAGAACTGTGCTATTAGAGTAGTATGACAGAGGAAAAATTTAATTTTAGGATGATCAATATATCATAGAATACACAAGACAAAAAATAAGATAGGAAACAAATACTATAGTTCTTGCTAACTGTAAAATGAAGTTCCCTACCTCACAGGGTGATAGGAGGATAAAACCCATTAGTGATTGTGAGATGCTCACATACTATGTTGATGAGGGTAACATAAGTTAGATTGAACAGAACACAGAATGTAAAGGATTCAAGATCAATCTGCCTTAGCTTATAAGAATGCTCAACCAGCTGACTTTTCTTCAGTGGCCACCTCAGAATGCAATGTGACAAAAGTCAACTAGTTCATTTAACATTTTTATATTACAGTAGAACCTCAGAGTTATGAGCCGACCAGTCAACCACACACCTCATTTGGAACTGGAAGTATGCTATCACACAGCAGCAGAGACACACAAAAAAAGCAAGTACTGTGTTAAACAAACTACAAAAAAAAAAAGGTTTCAGAGTAGCAGCCGTGTTAGTCTGTATCCACAAAAAGAACAGGAGTACTTGTGGCACCTTTGAGACTAACAAATTTATTTGAGCATAAGCTTTCGTAGGCTACAGCCCACTTCTTCGGATGCACAGAATGGAACATACATTGAGGAGATATATATACACATACAGAGAGCATGAAAAGGTGGGAGTTGTCTTACCAACTCTGAGAGGCCAATTAAGTAAGAGAAAAAACTTTTGAAGTGATAATCAAGATAGGAAAGTTTAAAAAAAGATTTGACAAGGTAAGGAAACTTTATGTGCTGTTTCATTTAAATCAAGATGGTTAAAAGCAGCATTTTTCTTCAGTAAAGTTTCAAAGCTGTATTAAGTCAATGTTCAGTTGTAAACTTTTGAAAAAACAACCATAATATTTTGTTCAGAGTTGCAAACAACCCGCATTCCCGCAGTGTTCGTAATTCTGAGGTTCTACTGTAAAAAGAGGCAGTGTGGCTAGAGTAAGCACCCTAGAATCAGGACTCCTGGATTTTATTACGAGCTCTACCATTGATTGCCTGTGACCTACAACATAAATAAAATGTTGAATTTCATTCATTACTATGTTATTACCACAACATCAAACATTGTTGGATAGACTAGTTGTTTCTGCCATCTATGAGTCCTAAACAGAAAAAAGGGTGAGAAACTTTAAGACAAAATCATTGACTGAAAAAAAAAAAAAAAAAAATCTTGTTCAAGAGCATTTCCCCCTTTTCTAATTCTGTGATAAGGAGGAACGGATCAATACAAAAGTTTCATCAGGTGGAAGTCAGAATTAGAAAGCGAGTCAATGTGGCAGATATCACAATATGGATGCTACTGTAGCATATATGTTGACTCAATTACCAGGATCAAGTCAGAAGGTAAGATGGTACATAACTTATTTCAGAAAACAATCTTCAAGGATTCTTTGTCCTGCAGAGGGAAAACAGGTTGTAGATCCTCTGGATTTATTAAAGAATTGGATACTTGAAATTTCCAGGAAAAACCAGCATCATTTAGTATTCAACATATCATAAAAGAAGAATAAAACAATTCATATAAACTAAACTAAAAAGCTTAAATAACTGCAATGAACACTTTAAGGAGTAAATAAGATTCCAATGTATCATATTTTTAAAAAGATAGTGTCTTGAAATTAGGAACTATTTTTTTATTTTTGTAAAATATACAGGAGGAATTCTTGTTCTCGCTACAGCCTTTTTACACTAACCCACTAGTGTAAAGGGGCTAAAAAGCCCTGAATCCACTCAGGAGAAAATTTCCCTGGAACAGAAACTGAGTAAGTCCACCTTTGCAAGCCTTATCACGGGGGTCATGGTCATACTGGACTCTGCTACAATGATTCTGGGCAGCAGTGCCACCCACAGGCTGACCAAAACAAGGTTGCCTACATCACAGTGGAGGCCTTTTAGCCCCTACTGCAGCCCAGAACTGGAAGAATGCCAAGGTGCTTAAAGCCATCTTAGCCCTCCATTCCCCCGGACTTCAAGTTTTGTGCTGAGCTTCCAAAAAGTGCAGTACAAAAATCTCACTTTATATTAATCATACGAATTTGTCTAAAAAACAAATCTTTGCCTTTCCCACCTGAATTACTCCATATGTATGTAATCAGGCACTCCAATACATATTAGAAACATTTTCATGCCTCTTACTATGTGATAAGAGGATTTCTCTTTTCAAAGCCATAAAAAGTTATGTTTCCTATATGTAATGTTTATTTCCAAAACTGGAAGCATCCACTGATCTGTGATGGGTTAAATATGCCTCTCTTGCTAAGAAATGAGCATTTAACCTGGAGGGTGGGGGTGGGTAGAGAATCACAGAACTCCTTGCTTCCATTAAGGTTAGGCTGAATTGGGACAGAGTCCTCCTATACTTGTAGAGACTGCAACAAATCTGAGGAAAGTAGCTACTTGTTGCCTTGTTGAGGATATGGACTGTGCCACCAGGATATGCACCAGAGTAAGTGCAGCCTAGGGCTGTTAATCAGGGTGTCCACTGTGTGACCTTTGTGGGTCTGCTTATGTGCAGAAGGGACTCCGGGCCTGAGAAGCTTGCTTATGGTTGTGATTCACATGAAAGGTACCTATTTACCCAACAACAGTTCTCGATCGGTTAATCAATTAGCCTAACAGATCAGGCTGTGTGTTGATTGGTTACTTTGTTTACATAAATGATAGTTGGCCTGGCTCTTCTACTGATTGATTACTTTGTTAATATATATACACAAACACACTATGTTATAACCAGTTCTTTGGAGCCATCTGCTAGTCAGTTTACCCCACCGTGACTCTGCCTCAAGCAGAGCTCCCATGTCTGTAGCCTCACATCTTTAATGAAGAATTTGTTAAATACTCGCCTGAGTTCCAATAGTCAGTACCCAGACAAACCAAGGTGGTAGCAGGCAGAACCCAAGAGGATAACTACCACCCAGCATGGACTAAGTCTCTTTGTCCCCGTTTTTAAAAAATTAATTCACTGGCTTGAATAATAGAAGAAGAGAAGACTGAGATCTCTTTCATAAATCCCATCTGTCTGAAAAGGAAGCAATACAAAACAGAAGCGAAATGCTTAATTTTTCCCTTAATTAAGAGTGTGTGAGCCAGCATATTTACATTACCTGTTTTTACACTGAGTTGTTGAAGGAGGATCTGTGATTTATGGTCTGAGAAGTTGGAAACTTCCTCCCACCTCCACATAAAGTAGATGGTCATAAGGAATGCCTGCTAGATCTGGCACAACAAGTTCTGAATTTCTGTAGAAAAGTCTTTTGTTCCCTACTAAAGAGTTGGACTGAGGAAGGTGGTTAAATTTATCTAAGAGATTCTCCAATTCATTTAATCCTATGGAAAAGGGTTCAAATGCAGGATCTGTCAAGCTAGTTATACTGAGCTCATCATAGTATCTGGACATAGTATCTCAAACCAGGACTTCTACCTTTTTCTCATTCTCTTCACACTTTTCTCCTTCTAAAAGAGGCAGATGGTTTGGGCTATGATAAAGGCAGCTTTGGATGAGCTTATTCAGGACACTAATACAATGTCTAACCTCTATTGTGAGAGACACGAGAAGCTTGAGAGAAATTCCTAGTTGTCCTGACATGAAAGGGCAAGAAGTTAGTCTATTACACCCCAAATTCTTCATAGAAATATTGTTGTGATAGGAATATGGCATAACTAAGATATGTTTTATGCAAGATGGGTCATGTAAGGCATCATTGGAAAGGTTATGATTTGCTGAATGTCATTATCCAATTTGTATACATATATCATTTCTGTATCTGAAGTTAGGAATATTGACTATGTAACAATTACAACGGTGTGTACACTTGGAGGAATGCCCACCAGACAGTAGGCAATCAGCCTGAATGAGCCATTTAAGAAGGACAATAGAAGTTTGAAGATACTAATCTCCCACCATTCTGAGGAGCTCCCTGGGATGTTGCTTTGACACTGCAGGGTCATCTGATGATGTCACCTGGTATGGAGTACCACCTTGGACACTGCTGGTATTTTTCCACTGGACACAAAGGGTTCCTGCCTTATGTAAATTCTATTTAATGCTGGGGAGTAAAGCAATCAGGACTCTTCTCCATTGCCTCCCCATCCAAGAAGGAAGATTGCTAAAAACAATGAAGGAAAAGGCAGAGGCTGAGACAGGGGTCCAGTCTGTAAAGAGAAATAACTGGAACCGCAAGCTACTGCAACCTGCCTAAGACAACATTTAGGGTTAGAAATTACATTTTGTAACCTGTTTCTTCAGTGTATTAAGCTTAGTTTACGTGTTTTGTTTTATTTGCTCAGTAATCTGCTTTGTTCTCTTTGCTATCCCTTTAATCACTTAAAATTTACCTTTTGTAGTTAAAAATCTTATTTTTTGGTTTATTACATATCCTAGTTTCTACAATTCATATCGGGGGGGAGGCAAAAAGCTGTGCATCTCTCTCTCCACATAGAGGGAGGGGTCAATTTTTATGAGTTTGCGCTGTGTAGCTCTCTCTATACAGCACAAGACATTATTATTTGGGGTTTACACGCCAAAGGAGGTGTACACATGAGTGCTGAGTAAACCCCCAAGCTGAATCTTTCCAAACAGAGTTGATTTCAATCTGTGTCTGCAGCTCAGTGTGGCCTTACCTGTGTTAGAGTAGGCTTGAGGGCCTGGCACAGCTAGGACAGGGTGAAGAAACCCAGGCTGGTGAAACGGGAGGAATCAGTGGGAGCCCAGCACATCAGTTGGCACCCCGGATAGGGGGGTCCAACCTGTCATACCAAGGTACTACCACCTCAGGTCTCAGAAAGCTAGAGTGTTTTGAACTCATTTGCCTCTATAACTGTTGACTAATGACCTAGTCAATGACCATCTTCAAGAAACAGGGAGGGGTGTTCTTTGCTAAAGCAGAGGTTAAAATTGTGGGAGATTACTAGACATGGGTGTTTGGGAACCTTCTCATACTTTAAAATTCACTGGGCACAGACAGGCCCTTCTGAAGTAGCTTTAGAGCTACAACACTATTTTTAGCACTTTTCTCCCTTAGTGCTTACCTTTCACTGAAGATTACAACCATTTGGGTGGTCCACTGATACTGGCAGGCTAGTGTTATGATCAGGGATCCTAGAAATCCATTTGCCAAAGAAAAACGCAGAATCTGCATTATTACAGAGAATTTTTGGTTTTTACATTTTGTGAAAAAAATAAAAACAATTAAATTTTACTGAAAGTAACAGTATCACTTATGCAATGCGAGCAACCTCCCCATCTCGTGGTCCATTTTTGAATGCACTTTAAATTGACATATAGTAGAACCCTGTTAATTAAAGCCTCCATTACCCAGCTCTCTGCGTTCATTGAACCACCAACCACACAGGGCTTACAGCAGCAGGGCTCGGGTGGTCAGCCCCGGAGGGATGGTGGTTTGATTAAAATGGAGAGCCAGATAACGGAGGCTCGGATAAATGGGGTTCTACTGTATCTCAATAAAAACACTGTGCTTAACTGATACCTATATAGGGGCTAAGGAAACTAAAGTTCAGCGTTTCATTTTAATCGCAGAAAAATGCAGATTTTTATGGTTTTTTTAATCTGAGAATTTTGGTTTTATCATCATGGTAAACTAGGATCCCTGATTATGACCTGCTAGAACACACTGTTACATTGCTACATAAAACAGGGGTTTTCAACCTTTTTCTTTCTGAACCCCCCGCAACATGCTATAAGAACTCCACGGCCCACCTGTGCCACAACAACTGGTTTTCTGCATATAAAAGTCAGGATCGGCATTAGGGGATAGCAAGCAGGGCTATTGTCTGGGGCCCCATGCCACAGGAGCCCTCGCGAAGCTAAGTTGCTTAGGCTTCGGCTTCAGCCCCAAGTGGCGGGGCTCAGGTCCCGGGCTACAGCCCCAGGCTTTGGCTTTCTGCCCTGAGCCCCAGTGAGTCTAATGCTGGCCCGCCTTAGTGGCCCCCCTGAAACCTGCTCACGGCCCCCCCCAGCGAGCCCTGGACCTCTGGTTGAGAACCACTGGCATAAAGAACAGTTTGCAAACCCTAAAATGGAGGCCAGCCTAACCCACTCTACTGCGTACTTGGAAAGAAAAGATAGAGCATAGGGTTTTCAGTTATTTTTTTTCTTTTATAATTCCAGCTATCTGGATGATCTGCTGACACTACAGTTTGAGGAAGACATTTCTGTTGCAATACTAAATGAAACTGGTGATAAGTATGGCAAAATGGCAGGCTAAGCTCTTACATGTTCATACTTGGAAGAAATGCTGATTCAGCACTCAGGATCCCCAGGTTGCCCTAGAAGTCAATACATTCCAAGACTAAAAATCCCATTTATCCAGAGTTCTCTTTTCAAACTGCTGGGAACTTTTCACATTTGCAAGCTCTCTGTTGTAGAGAGCAGTGAGTCTGAAGATGCTCTTTCAGACAGAGTCAGAGTCTACAGACTGGTGTCAGACCACAGTGCTGCAGCAAATCTGCAAGGGAGCTCTGAACAACAAGACAACTCAGGCCTTGTCTACACCATCAGGGTAAGTTGACTTAAGTTATGCTACTCCAGCTACATGACTAATGTAACTGGAGTCGACGTAGTTTAGGTCGACTTACCACAATGTCTTCACTGCACTATGTTGATGGGAGACACTCTGCTGACTTACTTTACTCTTCTCGGGGAGCTGGAGTACCAGAGTCAACCAGAGAGCGCTCTGCTGTCGATTTAGCCAGCGGGTCTTCACTAGACCCGCTAAATCGACACCCACTGCAAGCGTCGATCTCCCCAGTAGTGAACAAAAGCCCTCAGTGTAAGCTATCTCAAATGCTGTGAAATCAGTCAGTCTAACCCAGCAGGCATGCCCACAACAACAGTTGTCTATATACTCACTGGGAGATCACTGGCTCGCAGTTTGGAAATTGAAGATGAATTGAACAAATTCACTGAAATGGACTCAAGTGTGGCTCTTATGAATATTCACTGAGATTTAATTACCACATTAATATCTGTTCACAACAGCATAGCTGGTTAGCCACAGGAAGTGGGTTTTGGTTCACTAACATTTCCTCTGGTTTGTTTAGTCTTTACTTGTTCTCATATACACCGCTTTAAATCGAAGCTATGGTTACGTACGGAGACTCATGCTTCTTAAACAACTACTGCATAATATTTGGCATTTACATATTGACTCAAAACACCTCAAAGATCTTCACACAAGTAGGTAAATATCCCTGTAGGGAATAGCTGGCAGTCAAACCCCAAGACCTGGTCGTGCCTTTAGACCATGCAGACTGTGTGTATGTTCATAAAAAAATTAGTCTTAATTATGTGCTGAGTTCTATCAGCTCATCTCAAGCAGATTTCTGTATCTGGCAACAAATCATTCCAATGAGAAAACAGGTAGATCTGCCTTGCCCAGTGAAAGAGGAGTATCCTAATTATCTCACCAGCTCTGCTTTCCTTCCTGGATCCCATGTAGGGTAACTGAGATTTGTGCAGGGAGGCAGAGCTGGGAAGGAATGGGGCAGGAAGTGGGCTAGCATTATCTCCTCTGCAAGGATTACCAAGTAAAGATAGTATGACTGTAAACTTAACCACTTCTCCATCCAAATTCAAGTCTTTGACCTTGATTTCCCACATAGAAACATATGGTGTAAACTTTACTTGAATGGTGTAGGTCACGTTTCTAACTCTGGTATTGAAGCTTATTTCAAAGTCATGAGCACACTATAAGAACCTAAATATAACAGACTGTAGAACTGATGAAACTGGATAATTCTTGACAAGATTCTGTTTCCCTGTGTTTGACCTGGCTCTGGGTCAAATCAAGCAGTGAAAGATTGTTTTTTAAAATAAGAAGAAGAAAAAAAAAATCACACCACAACAAAAACAGGTTTGGTTAACTGTTAATGGTGTAGTACAGGGGTCGGCAACGTTTGGCACGTGGCTCGCCAGGGTAAGCACCCTGGC
>NW_020664447.1:5433927-5550703 GCF_002925995.2 Terrapene triunguis
AATTTCCCCATACTCATTTCCCCCTACTGTTACTCACACCTTCTTATCAACTGTTTGAAATGGGCCACTCTCATTACCGCTACAAAAGTGATTTTTCCTCCCTTGGTATTCTACTGTTAACTGAGTTGTCTCATTAGCACTGACCCCCCCACGCCCCTTGGTAAGGCAACTCCCATCTTTTCATGTACTGTGTATATATACCTGCTACTGTTTTTTTCACTCCATGCATCTGATGAAGTGGGTTCTAGCCCACGAAAGCTTATGCCCAAATAAATTTGTTAGTCTCTAAGGTGCCACAAGGACTCCTCATTGTTAGTGCTAACACTGCACAGAGTCCATGTTCCAGAAATTATCTTGGATAGATTAGCTAAATATGCGGAAGGATCCTTCTCAGACCCAAAGTCTGATTTGGACCTCATTCTCAGTTGCTTCATCATACCAGTTAACAGCACCTTAGACTAGTTTAAAGGACAAGTACCTAATGTTTTGATACCAGTGAAAGTACTTTGTAGCATATGTTAACTTGGTTGTTTCTATACTGTTTTATATTCAAGCAAAATATATATCATACCTACCTGACTATTGTAAGACTTAAAAAACATATCCTGTTTAGATGATAGACTGAGACAATGACAAAGGCAGGTACCAAAATTTACATAATTCTTTTGTAAAAAAATTTTGCAGTATTATTTCCTGAAGTCAAATAAAGTGCATACTAAAATCAAAATTTGCTTGAGAGGTCCAATTTTCCAGTTCAGCTAAGCATCAACATATCTTAATGTTACTTTATATTGGCCCCACTCACTCTGTAACCTCCCAAGAATCATAGTTACTTCTGAACAATGTCTGCCAACTGTGTTAAAAGTTAATGTTTCTATAGGACATAAAAGCAATTTGCAATACAAAATCAGACCAGCTCATTTAAAACTTTCAATAGACTTCTTGTGAACTGCAGGCACCAGAAATAGTCAAACATCATCTGGCTCCATTCATTACTTCCTTTAATTCCACATCACCAGAACAATCATCTTCCCACTTGAAAATAGGAATCTCCTCAGCCACATCTCTTGCTCATCCATCTCCTCTCTCAATTCCAATCTCTACAGAACCAGGTTGGTAAACATGAAGTCATCCCCATCTACAGAGCCCTCTTTTGGTACCCCTACATTATTCCAGTCTGAAAATCTGCATGAAATCTTTGCAGTACAACCTGTTTCTCCCACTACTTCTACCTTTGCTCTGCTAAATCACTTATTTATTTATTCATCCATGTCAATTCTCATCATACATTCTGAAAAATCTTAGTACCACCACATCTTCTTTCATATCCTCTGCAAAACCCATTCTCCATCTTCCAGCCCTCTGTGGCAACACCCCCATCCATGAAGGATTTCATCTCTCTACACTTTAAATTTTCTTCCTAGGTGTTGCCTATGTTCTCTGAGTCCCTCAGCCCTCTTCTCCCCCCACCTCCACCTCCAGGAAGGAGCATCCTTTCTTGTTGCAGCAACAGCTAACTACTCTCTGCCTACTCTTCCTCTTGCTCCCTCCCCATCCATTTTAAAATGCCACCTCTATGATGTATTAAGGACTGTAAACATTTCTTGAATCAGAACTTCTAGTGACAGGAATTGAAATATGGCCTTGTTCAAGCTCATGGTGAGATACACACAGGTCACACAAACATAAAAGCTATATCATCTCACTGTGGAAACATGCTATCAAGCTTTTTGATGAAATACTCAAGTTAAATACTTGCAATCTTAATCCTTTTAGATATTTACCATACAGGAATGCTAAGCAGTCACTACACTCTTCATAAAGTAGGTCAGTATGAGGTCATCAATTTCCCTCTCTCCTTAGTAGCAGCCGCTTCATTCACTCATCGGATGGTGCACATTTGGTGCCAGCCCCCCTACCCCTCAATAAAAAACCCATACCTTTAAATCCAAGACTGAGACCTAGTAAGTACTGTCCAGTGCTTGACTCACTTAATCTTTAATCTCACTTCACAAGTATTATGACTGGGTCAGCTTTTTCCTGTCTGATGACAGATGCTGATATAATGAAGGATAACACTAAATATTTTTTCTTTACAATTATAGAATCAACAGAGTGTGCACAATGAAAGAACAAAATTTTCCTCTGTTTTCCCAGAACAAAACAGCTGGATAGAATGGTTATAAACATGCCATTGGTAGCCCACGTCTAATGAAGAGCTGAGGGCCACCTGGGAGTTTCCCACCCTGTGTACTTCCTGTAGTACCAGTAAGATAAAACATTTCAATAATATTTTGATCTTACAGAAATCTGATTTTTATAGAACAGCTGTAAAAACGTACATTAACAGTAAACCTATGTTGGGTACTCACTATTTCTTATACACACACAAAATATTTTCAGGATATAGAGAGATGATAAATAAATTTTACAAAGAATGATTCACGTCTTGCTAGGACAAATATTTTGTCTGGACTCACTACACAGATTCAAAGAACAGCAAAACAACACATAATAGTATAACAAAGAATTTTCCACTAAGTCTGAATATTTCTTACAGCCCATATGTATTCAATAAAAACTGTTTACCCTTTTGCTGAACAAGTCATATGAATACATAAAAATCTAGCTGGTCACTTCTATTACAGAGCAGGATGACACGCTTCAAAGACTAATACACATCCGAAGAAATATACATTATGTTATACCAATAGAATAAAAACTAGCAGGATCTTATTAAGAGGGATAAGGCAAAGATGCAACATTTATTGTAAATATAATGATAAAGCAAAAGATAAAAGTAAACAACGTTGTTTTGACTACTTATTCCTATCACTACTTATTTCTTATACACACACACACACATATAGAGAGAGTATCAGGGGGTAGCCGTGTTAGTCTGTATCCACAAAAACAACAAGGAGTCCGGTGGCACCTTAAAGACTAACAGATTTATTTGGGCATAAGCTTTCGTGGGTAAAAACCTCACTTCTTCGGATGCATAGAGTGAAAGTTACAGATGCAGGCATTATATAGTGACACATGGAGAGCAGTGAGTTACTTCGCAAGTGGAGAACCAGTGTTGACAGGGCCAATTCAATCACGGTGGATGTAGTCCCAATAATAGATGAGGAGGTGTCAATTCCAGGAGAGGCAAAGCTGCTTCTGTAATGAGCCAGCCACTCCCAGTCCCTATTCAAGCCCAGATTAATGGTGTTAAATTTGCAAATGAATTTTAGTTCTGCTGTTTCTCTTTGAAGTCTGTTTCTGAAGTTTTTTTGTTCAATGATAGTGACTTTTAAATCTGTAATAGAATGACCAGGGAGACTGAAGTGTTCACTTACTGGCTTATGTATGTTACCATTCCTGATGTCCGATTTGTGTCCATTTATTCTTTTGCGGGGGGACTGTCTGGTTTGGCCAACGTACATGGCAGAGGGGCATTGGTGGCACATGATGGCATATATAACATTAGTGGATGTGCAGGTGAATGAGCCCTTGATGGTGTGGCTGATGTGGTTGGGTCCTCTGATGGTGTCGCCAGAGTAGATATGGGGACAGAGTAGGCAACAAGGTTTGCTACAGGGATTGGTTCCTGGGTTGGTGTTTCTGTGGTGTGGTGTGTAGTTGCTGGTGAGTATTTGCTTCAGGTTGGGGGGTTGTCTGTAAGCGAGGACTGGCCTGCCTCCCAAGGTCTGTGAGAGTGAGGGATCATTTTCCAGGATAGGTTGTAGATCGTGGATAATGCGCTGGAGAGGTTTTAGCTGGGGGCTGTATGTGATGGCCAGTGGTGTTCTGTTATTGTCCTTGTTGGGCCTGTCCTGTAGTAGGTGATTTCTGGGTACCCGTCTTGCTCTGTCAATCTGTTTCCTAACTTCCCCAGGTGGATATTGTAGTTTTACTAATGCTTGATAAAGATCTTGTAGGTGTTTGTCTCTGTCTGAGGGGTTGGAGCAAATTCGGTTGTATCTTAGGGCTTGGCTGTAGACAATGGATCGTGTGATGTGTCTTGGATGGAAGCTGGAGGCATGTAGGTATGTATAGCGGTCAGTAGGTTTCCGGTATAGGGTGGTGTTTATGTGACCATCACTTATTTGCACTGTAGTGTCCAGGAAGTGGATCTCTTGTGTGGACTGAGATTTATTTACACAATTATTTATTTATTTAAGTTCTGTATAGGTGTTATAGTTACCAGCCTAGAAGTTGCTCATGCCAAGTTACTGGCCAGGTATCTTGGTCATGAGGATGGAGCCGAGTCTGTGTCAGGTGCACCTGATGCTCCTGGAGGCTGGCAGCAGAACCAGAGACTCAAAATCCTCAGTCTTGAGAGTTCATTCTTATAGGAATTAATTCCTATGTTAGTCTATGGGAGCTGTTTCATCCTGCTGTTGCTGACTTAATCAGCGGATGGCACATTCCTGGGCACATTTCTGGTGGCTCCACACTGTCCAAAGTTTGTGTTTCTCTTCCTTCTAGGTGATGGGGTGGATCCCAGTTTACCCTCCAGGGGTTTTGGTGGTCCACTTTACACATTCTTCGGCCGATGGATACTCCCTTTCTAGGCTGGCACCTCCCTAACCATTCATGTATATCAAACATTCATCAGCATACATTCGCTATCTTAACCATATTTTAATTTACTGTCTCCACCACTTTCGGGGTGTGTGCTAATTCATTTGAGACTCCCGGCCCTTTAATCGCAGAGGGTGGGGGTCTGTCCTAGGAGCCGTTGAATGAAGTGAAAGTCACTTAACGGCTTATAGTGTTTGTTTACATTGTATTAATTACTTCAAGAACAAAGTCAATTAACTTGTTTGTAAGTTTTACATAGTAACAAAGTATCTTTCACAGGATAGATATAATCAATTGTTTCTACAGACAGTAGCTTACAAGTTTTAACAGAAGACCCAAGAGATTTTTGTACTTGGTGAAACTGTTGGATTTTAAAGTGTGGGGGACAAATTATGAGGGGGTCACTGTCACTTGGGGGAATCACTGTTAGTACCTTCTTTAATATCCCTACAATTACAGAGTACCTATATATACATACATATATACATACATACACATACACACACACACACACACACACACACACACACACCCCTACCCCTGATATGCATAGGTAGCTTTGAAGTATCATCCCACAAGCATATATGCTTCATGTACTGTAGCTAGAAGATGAGCTCCTTACTGTAACTTTAATATATTAAGCACATCCTTTTCAATCACTTTGCATCAAATCTCTCCCTCTCTCTCTCTGGTGGTTACTAATTTGGGCTGAGATCCATTCTTTTGGGAGTTTCACAAAATTTAACTCTCTGCACTCTGCTCTTCAATGGGGTTCAATAAAGTTACTTTGGTGTAAAAAACAGGAGTAACATGACAATTAATCCAGATTTTCATCTCTTTCCAAATCTCATCCAAAAAAACTTATTTTCTCCCTTGCCTTATATTTTAATTTCTCACTCCTTCTTTTGTTAACACTGTGAAACTGACCCTCAGTTGCTTTAAAGTTACCACAGCTCCATTTAAATTAATGGAACTACAAAGATTGCTGCAGTGCCAGCCAGTGCCAATTTAACTCTAGATCAATTTGAGAAACAATTTTAATGGAAAATGCTATATGAAACTTGGTATAGTATATTCAAAGGGAATAGAGCCAACATAGCTTTCAGGAGGTCCAACAGGAAGTGGGACAATTTCATGCACAAGTTGTTTCTCTCTACTTTGATCATAAAGTTGTTATCCTCACTAATTTTTCACTGAAGATGACTTTAATCAAAGAAAATTTTTAAACTTTTCATACAGAGATTTTTTTTATTTTTATTTTTTTGCATTTATGTTTTGTCCAACAGTCAACTCCTTGTACCAAATGCTTCTAGGCTTTTGTTATTTTGAGTGGTACTAAGGGGGACAAGGGGTACTAAGGGGGACAGACCAAAGGCAAACTGATCTGGCACTAAAAGAGAGGTATTTAGTGTAAATACCACCTCAACAATCTTACCACAAAAATTTAGTTGCATTTCCCTTAACCAAAAGATTGAGTGAAATAATATAAATAGTTTCTCAACCTTTTTTAAGCCCTTCAGTCCCACAAGTCACACTTGTGAAGAGCTTTGAATATGGTAACAAAGAACTTAGGGGTGAATAGTTGCGTTAACTGCCTCTTTCAAACTTTGTTATTGTAGTATTAATTTAACAAAGAAAAATATTTTGCACTCCTGTCTTGGAAAACTGTTAATGAGGCATAGATGCAGACTGACAGAGAAATAAAATTCATCTCTAGGTGGGGTCATTAACCACATATCCCAAATGCAAGTTTCTGAATTAGCTATAAAATTCCCTCCTCAGATCTCATACAGAAAATCCCATCAAGAACAAGGTCTATAGATTAAAAAGTAAGGCTTCAAAAGACATGGTGAAAGGTGCAGTGCAGAGCAAAAACGTATTGGGTTTATGCCCTTCATATCTCTTTTATGATATAAGAAGACAGCCTTCAAATATTTTTCCCCACTTTAAAAAAATAAAATAAAAAAGAAAATATTAGGAATATCATGCATGAAATTCATCATTTGCATTGGATGGTCCAAGATTTGGGATGAGACAGTACCACCACAATATGCTGAAACTTGAGCTGTAGCTTTCCTAGCCCTCAAGAGAGGACGGTGGATATTGAGTCTGAAGGCCCATTTCTGCAGGCTTACACTAAGACTTAACTCTGCACCTGTGAATGGTCCCTTTGATTTCAACATAATGATATAGCTGCATGTGTGTAAGTCTTTGCAGGATGAGGGTCTAAGATTATAAGCCATCAAGGTCACTACAGTCCAATAGCTCTAATATTTGCAAAAATATACACTAAATCAAAAATAATTAGGGAAGTTATAAAATCTTATTTCCAGTAATATCCTATAATTTTTATTTTGACTTTTGCATATCTCTTTTGCAAATTTTAGGGAGCAAAGTTAATTTTGAGCAGGTAGTGCGTATTGCATATGGTGACAATAAGTAATTAGGGATTATGCAGGAGTAGGAATATGCTGTGTCCCTTAACTATTCATTGCTAGACTTAACAGTTGGAGATTTTTGAAGTTAAACAAAAAATAAATTAAAAAAAAAAAAGTATACTTTGAGGGAGGAGGGTGACAATGACATACACTTTCAACCTTAGCTCTTTCCAATTAAGTGTTTTTATGTGGTTAGTTGGTTTTTTTGGAGGCCGAGGGTGGGGGGGGGTTGGCTTAAAAAGAAATCTAAGAATGGTGTGTATGTAGTTTCATAGGAAAAGTATATAATGGTTCTGATGGATGGTAAAAATTCATACATAAATAAGTATGAGGATTTTTCTCTGAAGCTCCTTAATGTGCCCGGTGTCAAAGACTAACAGATTTATTTGGGCATAGCTTTCGTGGGTAAAAAACCTCATTTCTTCAGATGCATGGAGTGAAAATTACAGATGCAGGCATTATATAATGACACATGAAGAGAAGGGAGTTACCTCACAAGTGGAGAACCAGTGTTGACAGGGCCAATTCGATCAGGGTGGATGTAGTCCACTCCCAATAATAGATGAGGAGGTGTCAATTCCAGGAGAGGCAAAGCTGCTTTTGTAATGAGCCAGCCACTCCCAGACCCTATTCAAGCCCACCTGGGGAAGTGAGGAAACAGATTGACAGAGCGAGACGGGTACCCAGAAATCACCTACTACAGGACAGGCCCAACAAGGAAAACAACAGAACACCACTGGCCATCAAGTACAGTCCCCAGCTAAAACCTCTCCAGCACATTATCAACGATCTACAACCTAGCCTGGAAAACGATCCCCCACTTTCACAGACCTTGGAGGCAGGCCAGTCCTCACTTACAGACAGCCCCCAAACCTGAAGCAAATAAATACTCACCAGCAACTACACACCACATCACAGAAACACTAACTCAGGAACCAATCCCTGTATCAAACCTCATTGCCTACTCTGTCCCCATCTCCTCTAGCGACACCACCAGAGGACCCAACCACATCAGCCACACCATCAAGGGCTCATTCACCTGCACGTCTAGTAATGTTATATATGCCATCATGTGCCAGCAATGCCCCTCTGCCACATACATTGGCCAAACCGAACAGTCCCTATGTAAAAGAATAAATGGACACAAATCGGACATCAGGAACGGTAACATACAAAAGCCAGTAGGAGAACACTTCAATCTCCCTGGACATTCTATAAAAGATTTAAAAAGTAGCTATACAGTAACTCCTCACTTAACATTGTAGTTATATTCCAGAAAAATGCAACTTTAAGCAAAATGATGTTAAGCAAATCCAATTTTCCCATAAGAATTAATGTAAATGAGGGGTTAAGATCCAGGGAATTTTTTTCACCAGACAAAAGATATATAGATATAGATATGCACACATACAGTATAAGTTTTAAACAAACAATTTAATACTGGTACACAGTGATGATGATTGTGAAGCTTGGTGGAGGAGTCAGAGGGTGGAATATTTCCCAGAGAATGCCTTACTGCTAAATGATGAACTAGAAATTGGCTGAGCCCACAAGGGTTAACTCTCACACTCTACAAGGAAGCAGGAATGGAGCGAGGGGAGACAGCATCGCGGACAGGGACAGAGACACACACCATGTGTGTGTGTGAGAGAGATGCACATTTCCCCTTTAAGTACACTGCCTTGTTAATTAGATCAGCTTGCTGAGACCACAGCTGCTGCCAGCAAGCTCCCTCTGTCCTGAGCCCTGCCGTGTGTCCCCCCTACTCTATGGAAGATGGGGTAAGCAGGGTGGAGGAGCGGGGGGACACACCCTGACAGGCCCCCTCTTCCTTCCCCTCCCCCCGCACAGCAAGCAGGAGTCTCGGGGAACAGGTCTAAGGCAGAGGGCAGGAGCAGCACATGGCAGTGGGGGAGGGATAGCTGCAATTGCTAGCCTGCTGGGCAGCTGGTCCACCCTGGTTCCAAACCCCCACCAGCTAGTTGCAATGGGCTGCTCTTCCTGCAAGCAGTGGACAAAGCAGGCGGCTGCCAAACGACGTTAGAAGGGAGCATTGCACAACTTTAAACGAGCATGTTCCCTAATTTATCAGCAACGTAACAATGAAACGATGTTAACCGGGATGACTTTAAGTGAGGAGTTACTGTACTTGAACAAAAAGTCAGAAACAGACTTCAAAGAGAAACAGCAGAACTAAAATTCATTTGCAAATTTAACACCATTAATTTGGGCTTGAATAGGGACTGGCTGGCTCATTACAAAAGCAGCTTTGCCTCTCCTGGAATTGACACCTCCTCCTCTATTATTGGGAGAGGACTACATCCATCCTGATCGAATTGGCCCTGTCAACACTGGTTCTCCACTTGTGAGGCAACTCCCTTCTCTTCATGTGTCATTATATAATGCCTACATTGGTAATTTTCACTCCATGCATCTGAAGAAGTGAGGTTTTTTACCCACGAAACCTTATGCCCAATTGAAGCTGTTAGTCTTTAAGGTGCCACCGGACTCCTTGTTGTTTTTGTGGATACAGACTAACACGGCTACCCCCTGATCGTGTGTGTATGTGTGTGTGTCCAATTTTTTCCCCCAAACACCACAGAAACATTTATCTTTGCCTTCAGAACAAATCTGACAATATTCAGAACAAGCCATTTTTCCAACCCAAAGATACAGGGTGATTAAAATATGTTATAATAGAAGTTGGTTGCAAATTTAGAATAATTCTTTTCTATTTGAGACAGTCTTCCATCCAAGGATGCCAAAAATCTATGTTAACATTAAGGAATTATGTCTCACAACCACCCTTCGGCAGGGATACATAGCTTCTTCATATATAAAATCAGGATGGCAAAGTCACGGCAATATTAGATGACTTGACCAAAGGAACACAAAATCTGCAGCAGAGATGGAACTAGAATACAGGTGTCCTGATTTCCAGCCCTCTCCTTTAGCCACAAGCCATTATAAGTTCTTGCGGTAGAGAGAGTCTAATTATAGATTTGTACAGGGCCTAGCAAAATCGCCTCTCCCTGCACCCCCCAAGTCCAATCTTCTCTAGGACTTTTAGGCATTACTGTAATACAAAACAATAATCATTCCTCTCCATTTTTGTAACTAACAATCATAAATAAGCAGAGATGTCAATATTAAAAAAAGAGGATAACAGATGCTGAAGAGAAACAACAAGGAATATAGTTTTAAAATCCTAACAGACAAAAAAGAGACATGGTAGTAAATTACATTTAAAAATCCTGTTTTGTTTTGTTTTTGCTTCAACTGAACATGAATGTAAATGGAAATTTAGTTTATAAAAGTCTTCTCCCAGCCCTGCTTTCTGTCGGTCATAATTCTATTTCTTATTCAACTATTATTGTTCATTTCTGGACTCGTCAGTAAAGGATTTTACTCCTCTACTGTTAGAAAAATATTGCTCCTGTAGCAATTAGCAAGTTTTTGATTTGGCCACATCTTTATCTCAAAAAAACATTAAAATCTGAAAAGGTGTAATTCTGTTCTTTGGTGAAAAATACACATTCATACACAATACTACTAATTCAATGAAAACTCTGCAGTGGCCATATTGCCTATCATAGATAGCTACTATGGGGTACAAGCACCAAAAACAAAAGAGAAGATGAATATATATTAAAAATTACCTATAGAAAAATTAATGTTGTATAATTAATCTGTTCTAGCCTCACAAAAACACAGTGTATTTATTAACATCGCAACAAAATATCAGCTTTTTTTAAAGTATCATAACTTGAATCAACATTGTTTACTCAGCAACAGTATCATTATTTACCTAGATTACAGTCAAACAGGAAACACCATTTTGTAAAGAGTGCTGAATTCAGAATAGCGAATACATAGTTCCACGTGATTTTGTTTTCTTTTTCAATTCTACAGTATTGGAAAACACATGACTCTTCTTTTGGCTGACACTCTGAACTGTAATAAAACACATTATAGCTACATAACACTGAAGCTTACCTCTGCAATAATAGTGTCTACAATAAGAAAACATATCAATATAGTTCTAGTATACCTAATGACTGAAAAATAATGGTTCTGTAGGGCTTTTGTCATGTTTTAGAACCAATGGGAAGTTTTGAACATATTGGAACTACAAACTCTGTTGCCCTACTACCTCAAAGGCATAGTTTTTGCTCTCTCTACACACACAAATATTTTATTTCAATCTATAAATGCATTAAAATGCATCCATTCCAGGCTCTGGGACCCCTACTATCACGGATCTTATGAGACACACAACCTAATCAGCTTTCCCCTTAATAAAAACTAGTCCGTCCCTTCTGGCCTTAAACTCTATGAGGTACATCTACATTTGATCTGAGAGGTGTGATTCCTGGTTGTGTAGATGTATCTGCACTCTCTCTGCTCGAGCTAGCATTTAAAAATAGCAGCGCATCTGCGGCAACATGGATGGCAACTTGGGCTAGCTGCCTGAGTACAGACCCAGAGGTCAGATGGGTTGTACTCATGTCAGCTAATCCAAGTGACCACCCATGCTGCCGCAAACACACTGCTATTTTTAGGCAGCTAATGCGGGCACATCTACACAAGCCAGGAATCACACCTTCCAGATCAAAGGTAGGTGTACCTTATAGAGTTTAAGGCCAGGAAGGACCACTAGATCATCTAGTCTGATCTTCTGTATACCACAGGCCATCAACACCACCCAGAACCCACACACTAAACCCAACAACTGAAATGAGACCAAAGTAAATGAGACACACAAGAGACTAGATTATGTGCCACAAACAGAGAATAAGAGGGATCGAGCTGCACCTTAAAAAGACAAAATACTCCCATTCTGTCTGAAACCTAATGTTCCCCAGAAGTCTTGCAGAATACCCTAAAGATCAGCAAGTTCAGGCTATTCTAGACCCAGGGGGAGTGAATCTCACATTCAAAGGACCTTCACAGAGAATGCTCTGCCAGCAGCTTCTCTCTTCTACTGAGGAAACTCCAGCTCAAGTGCCTCAGTTGACTGCAGCTGCAGCAGTGCTGCATAGGAAGAATGGCAGTCAGTCAGACAGGCAAATCCCGACAGGCAGATCCCAGGCTTTATAGGTTATATTCTATGCATGGTTGCTAGACGGCTTCTGCATATTATGAACTATAGGTGTCACACACAACCCCTCCACCCCACCCATCCCCAAAAAAAAAAAAATCTCATTACCCACCAAGTGGGTACCCATCTTCTGCACCAAACAAAACCATCTTCGGGGTCCGTGAGCAATTTCCCCAATAGGATGCTTGGGATCCTCCTGACTACTCTTGAAATGCTCCATTCTTTCCTAGTACCATCCACTCTTATTAGCCATAGGCAGATTCAACACCATCTTGTGATCAACTGTATCAGAAGTTGCTAACAGAGCTAATAAATATCAGCTCACTGTCTACTCCTGGAGGAGATCAATGCATCAAGTGTGGTTTCTGTGCCAAAGAGATCTGAAGGACTAGAGGTTGTGAGAGTTGCTATGCAACAACCTTTTCAATCAACTTTCAAAAAAGGAAGACTGAAGAGAGGCTGGTAACTAGTCAGATTGTCAGTGCCTATAAGAAGGGTAGGATGTTGGGATGTCAATCTTCACAAATGTTGGACCCAGGGCCCCCCCGTCCCGACTTGCTTTCACTAGTTAGGCAGGCTATGAGTTTGAAATTCTTTCGCCACCTCTAGTAAAAAAAGTCAGTAATTCATTGTGTTAAACTAACTGTTTAAACTAACTGTTGGCTGTTAGTAGTCTAGTAATAATGTAGAGTCTCTGTCTTTATACTGAAGCTCACATGTACACTTGTACTGGGACAGTCGCATGATGTGATTATGAACTAGGAACTGCTCTGCAGGGTAATAACATGAGAATTTCTTAAGAAGGTTTATTTGCATTTTTGAAGTGTGGGGGTAAGTCAAGTAGGATGCTGCTGGCTTTGAAGGATTTTTTTATTATTATTATTATTTTGTCTATGCTGTTTTCTCAAGAAATGCTAGCACACAGGGACTGATTTTTAAATTTAAAACAAAAAAAACACAGTAGAGCTAGTTCATGCAATAGTGTCACAGAATTACACAATAAGTAGGAATTATTAATGAATAGTTTAAGTTTTAATAAATGGTGGCATTTACAAATGTGTGCTTTTTAACAGAGATCACTGACAGCCTTGTTTTGTGTCCTGTCAGTTAATAGTTAGATAGTTAATACTTTATAGTTGAGAGAATTATGCCTGTTTACATTAGCTGAGAATCCGGCCCTGAGAGCACTCAAACTCTTTCAAAAGCTGCCAAGAACTGAAACTTACTCCCCACTATTTTTTCCCCTAATAAAAAATGGTAATCTGGAAGAATTAAGTATTTAAATTTCCTTGTACTGTACAAAACTGAACACCATAAACCAAAGATAACGGTATAGGTCAATTTCATCACAACATTAAAAAGTGCAAAGATAGAATATATTACATATTAGTTGAATTTAGACTTTATCTAAACAAAGATCATATTATAATAAACTAAGAAGGAATCAATGCTTTTTTTGAACACTGCCTCTTATAAACACTGTTTTCAGTTCCTTATAACTTTGCCAAACTTTAACCATTTTGACTGAAGTTTTCTATGCTGGGTGCCTACCGGGGCTTTTTTTTTTTTTTTTTAATTTCAGCCATAATCGGTCAGCCATTTCCGAGAACGAGGCCAAGGAAAAAGACATGGTCTTCTACATATTAAAAAAATTCTAGCGATATTTTGTTTGAAGTGCTCTAGCATCCCCATACTTTGGGGAAGAGATTGAAATGTGGACGGGGCGCAGGGGGAGGTAACCTTTGTGCCAGTGATGTACCTTTTGCCATCCCCATGAAAATCCACCCAAATTTGGCCAAGTTATAAGCCTTTGGAGGGAAAATGTGCAGTTTGCATACGCTCAATAGAGACTTCTTCAATTTTAATAGCTAAAATCTCCAAAGGTTCCATCCTCACTGACCACATTGGGGTTTCACACCACCTAATCCCTACACATACCATTCCCACAGAACATGCTCCATCCCCTCACAGCTCTTATGTGAGGGGACTGTGCATGCTCTATCCTCACTGAGCAAATGAACAAGACCTCAGAAGATTTTCCCCGTAACTGCTGCCCTGGGCTGAGATGGGACCAGGCACTGGAACGGAGAGCCTGTCTCAAGGACACACGCATACCCCACTGGCACCCAGATGGCTTGGAGGAGGATGTGCTCTGATTTGAAAGCAAAGGGGACAAAAGCCAGACTAGGGGTGAGGGAAAGTAGTAGACTGGAGACTTGGACAGATGGAGAGACTAGGACTTGGGTAAGAAGCCTGAGAAGTGGAAATTAGGACTGGGTAGACAAGGAGAATGGGACTGGGACAAGGAGCCAGGAGCAGAGAAAAGACAGGATAGGTTGGAAAGGATGTAACAGAAGGCATCAGGTTTAGGGGAAAATGTGAAGAGGATCCTGCCCACTAGAGAACACGCTCCTCCAGATGGGGCAATGGAGCCCAAGAGTCCTGAGTCTCACCATTCCTCTGCTGTCAGCAAATATCTGTGAAACCCACTGGCAAAATGCATGTCTCATCCCCCTCTGCTGGCCCCCGTAGAAGATGACAAGCTACAACTGCCATCAGTTACTTCATTAGCTCAAGTGGCGAGGTCTGAAGAGTGGATCTAAAGGTTCCAACCCTGCTGATGACCTATATGGATGTCAGTATGATCCCACATGATGGAATTTATTTCAATTTGCTTTTTTAAAAAGGTAGGAAATAATTAAAAGATTATGAAGATTGCAAAGTCAAGCACTGAAGTTAGGAAATGCCAGAACTAAGATTGTCAGTGGAACCGTAATTCGGCCTCTTTGGGTATATGCATTATGATATAATGTTTAATTATATGATTATTCACTATATTTTCCACAGGGTCCTTGCTTCATTCAGTGCACAGAATGGATCTGCTCTGGGATTTATCATGGTGAAGGAGGTAGGGGCCTACAGGAAGATAAAGGATAGTCTCATGGTTAAAGCAGTTGAATGCGGCCCTGGAGGAAATGGATTCTATCTCTATGTGATGTTAATGAAGACAATGAAAGCAAAATTTTTACAAGTGGTCACTAACTTCATGTTCCTTGTTTTCTGGGGCCCATCTTGAGACCCTGAGGAATGATCTGCAGAAGTGCCAAGAACTCTCAACTGCAATTGAAGTCAATGGGAGATGTGTCTGAATCTACAGAGTTCTATATATTTCTAAATGCTCTCAAAAAAATAAAATCAGATCCCACCTATCTCAAATTGAGCACACAAAATTAGTGGATACTTTTGATCTTAATCTCTTTGTGCCTCAGCTCCCCATCTGTACAGTGGGGATTATAATATCCCTCCTCCTCACAGGGGTCTTGGGGGGAAAATTACTAATGTTTACAAAGCACTCAGATATTATAGTGATGAATGCCATAGAAAACCCAACTAGGAAACTAATCATTCCGTTTTCAGAGCAGGGTAAGAACAGTGTGCAGAAAATAAGCAGGGGGCCACACATTGCACAATGAGAATAAAACAAAATATTGATAGCGGCTCATTAATTAAGCATTGTCCACTGGGAGTACTGAATGAGACAGGAGTCCTGTATTTAAAAAAAAAAAAAAAGTATATAGTCATTAATTACATGACTATCTTAATGCATCTGCACAGGGGGGCTTCATTAAGGTTGCACAGGCAACTTTAATTCTAGCATTTCCTAACATGCTTTACTTTGCAACCTTAATAATATTCTTTTAACGTAATTGTTGTGTGTATAATTATTCATAAAGGTTATCAAGTGTCCCAAATAGTTTTGTAGAATCTTCTTAATACCTGTGATTATGATGATCTTCAGAATTTTTACATGTTAGCATTTCCATCACACACCCAAATACGCAAAAAGGGCACTCAAGGTTCACTGATCCTGGCCAATTCTTGGTTTTGTCTACAGCATTAAGCATTTGGTACCTTTGTCTATTTTAATAGAGATTTTGTATTTTCATGCTTTATTTGCTATGTTCCCAAGAAAATTATATTCTAAACAATATTATAGGTTATTGTATGAGTTGGTTCCATTGTTTGACCATACTGAAATTGCAGGAACAAGATTTGTAAAATTAACTTAGAAGCAATTTAAAAAGCCAAATAAAATCATTGTATCCCCAAGTTACTGACATAGATAAATAACAGTCATATTCTCTGCTCAGTATGCAGGGAGTTAGCAGTTAAATCTCAATTAACACTAAAGAGATTGTTTGTGACTTCAGAATAGGATGTTAACACTATAGGTGCAATTTATTGTTTAAAAAAAAGCAAGTAGTACACAAATTGACATAAATTATCCCAAAACAACAGAATTCAAACACCTTCAGTACAATCACATTAATCTAGTCATTCGTCACAGTGGTCATTGTTAGATTAGCACTAAACTTGCAAACCTTGCATTACTCTGCAAAGATGGAGTAGAAGGAGATCATCAGCAAGTTTTTCCCACAATCTATCAGTTTATATGGTACAGATTTTAGCAATATTTTTCAAAGCTGAACACTGCACCTACTGTTTCCTGTTCGAAAATTATGCCACAATTTGAGTTCCCCACTTTATGAGCTGCAGCTATTGGGAGTGAGTTGCTATCATACTGGTATTTTAAATTCATGTCAATGAAGTACCAGAGCAGTATAATTATCTTCCCTAGTGTTATATGATAAGGCTACTATGTTTGTTATATTGCAGGACTTAAAAATGCAAGTCACCATTGTTTCCTACTGCACAATATGTTTGCAGTTATAGAAGCCCAGGGCTTTAGCAGTGTTCAAACTTGCACAATGTAACGTGCTGGCCAAGAAGAGAAGAATACACCGTGTCAAACAGAAATATCCTTCGGTTAGATATAAAACTGCAGTATGTTAATTCAAGACTGTCACGGAATAAAAGAGAGCAATTATTTCTCTGTTGCAATTTAGTCTTACAATATCCCTGAAGATATAAAATGTTCATTATCTTTCCTTACTAAACAATGCCAGGCCAAGTTAAACTAGTTTCTGGACATGCGCGCACAATAAGCATGTGTGCCTTCTGGACATTAAATTTTAAACTGAAATAGCTGTATGAAATGTTTCTCTGTTAAAAGAATACTCTTTTCTTGCTATTATCACTATGAAAGGGAGATCCAGTGGACAAAGTTCAAAATCCAAGTTTTGAAGAAAGTGTCAGAACAAGAAGGTATAACTTCACCTTCAGAGTTGCAGTATTTTCTTAAATTATGAATTAGTGATTCAGAGTAACCACTTTCAATTACAATGAACAGCTTAAATAAATAAATATGCTTATATTGGTAGCAAATCTTTGAATCTTAGTTTTCAGAGACCAGAGAATGTCAATGGAAAAGAACATTACAAACATATTTCTGCTTTGCCTTAATGCTCTATGTAACAGTGGATTATATTTTAATGAAGATTACACTACTCATGTGACAACCTTCTGTTACAACTTCATTTTTCCTATACACATTTTTCCTATTGACTGATGTCAATCATGTGTGATTACTAATGTCTTATCCAGGGGCAGCTCTAGCTTTTTTGCCGCCCCAAGCATGGCAGGCAGACTGCCTTCGGCGGCATGCCTGCGGGCGGTCCCTGATCCCGCGGATTCGGCGGCATGCCTGCGGGAGGTCCGCCGGTCCTGTGGCTTTGGCGTACCCGCTGCCGAATTGCTGCCGAATCTGCGGACCTCCCGCAGGCATGCCGCCGAATCCGCGGGATCAGGGACCTCCCGCAGGCATGCCGCCGAAGGCAGCCTGACGGCCGTCCTCACAAGGACCAGCAGGCCGCCACCCACTTGGAGCGCTGGTGCCTGGAGCCGCCGCTGGTCTTATCCAATGCACAATATTGAGTAGCTGCATTCTGATTTAGCTCAGAGCAGATTTTGTGCTTTGATGAAGCACTAATGCTTCTTTGCCACAAAAAGGATAGGGCTTTTTTTTTTTTTTTTAATATTGTTTTGTTGGTTTCTTGGTTTTAGGTATATTGTACTTTTAGGACTAGACTGCAACTATCCCTCATGCAGTTGTGGCACAAATAGGGGAGTCAAGTAACAATCTGATTTCCTACACTCCTACTTCAGTATCTCTTTTCTTTTTTGGGGGGGAGAGGGGGAGGGAAGGGGTTTATTTAAAAGAGGAAGAAAGTGACTTTCCTTGATTTATGGAGCAGCCGAACAGAATGCCTGTCCTGGGTAATATATGTGATACTACTTTAAATATGAAAAGACTACTTAGCACTTATTATGAAGTTACACACCAGTTACATCATCTGCAAAAAGACTTATCATAAAAAAAAATATTCTAATTCTAGCTGGAGTTTGTTTTGTTTTAACTGAATAGGACACAATATCATCCTTCTGTTTATAAGCAAACTCTGATCACAGAAAAGTTAACTGAATCAAAACAAAAATTCCACATCTTAGGAATTTCTTCTGCCCACTTCACTGCACGCTCTCTTACCTAGCTTCACAATCGAACAAGATGTAAAGCTAGGTAAGAGAAAGTGATTTCTTTAAAATAAACAAGATTAGATAATTTTGTAAGTGAAGGTACAGGCAGTTATAGTATGATCACTTGTCACATTAGAATTTATTAATCATTGTAATAGTCAATAAAAATTAAGTACCCAAGCCTTATTCCCTTTGTTATACATAGAACCACTGAATACCAGGAGCAAGAGTAAAGCAGACTAATTGTTGTTTAGTTTTAGAAAAAATATTTACAAAAAATAACAGATTCTCTCTGTTTTGGCAGTTTTTAGAGTTTACTTTGTTGTATACATTATTGCATCTCAATTACACTCAAGTTCTTTTTCCAGTGTTTTAATTAAAGAAAAGCCATGGTGAGTGTATGGGCAGATTAAACATGCCCAATATTTAGTTTCTTTCTTTGCCACTACCATTTTGTTTCTGTTTTGGGAAAGCAATACAATATTGTCTCTCTCGCATACCTTTTTGAATAAGGCCATATGTAAATTCCAACGATGAATTCGTGATTAGGGCTTATACCAGCAAAAAACAAAAAAACAAGCAGCAGCATGTTTTCTCATGCCCTTGTGTGATCTTTGCAAACATCTGTGCACTTCCCTAAATCCCATCAACATTCCATTATGCAAACACATTATATGGGAATTCTTGTTGTAAAGCACATCAAACACACTTCAAAACCCATGGAAAAAAAAAAGTCATAGAATGCACATGAAGTGGTGTTTTTTGATTCATGGAGCCTACATTTTCCAACTGCTACATTCTTTGCAAAGAAATCTCAATATGTGCCCTTTGGGCCATTTCTGCAGCAACTCTCCATTATACTAACGGATTGGATAACAAACATTTTCTCCATCCCAGTAAGAGCTCACATACATAGATGGAAGTCCTAGTTACAATGGACATGATCTTGCATTCCTTGTGCACCTAAAACTTCTTTTGAAGTCACTGATAATTCTGGGTGTGTAAGGGATATAGCAGTGGAAACTGAAGTAAGCAAGCATTTAATGTGACAAAAGTGAAGGAGTCAGATTTAACACGTGTAGCTCTATAATTGTTAGTTCAGAATAAAAGTGAGAGCAGTCACTAACAATTAATAGAGCTACATGTATTAAATCTGACTCCTTCACTTTTGTCACATTAAATGCTTGCTTATTTCACTTCCCACAAGGGCTGCTGCATTCCTTCACACCCAAAATTATCAGTGACTTCAAAAGAAGTGTTGAGAGTGCAAGCTCAATTCCATTGCAATTAAGACTCCAATCTGCATATGTGGGCTCTTATATCCACACAGAGTACATCCAAGATAAGTAGAGCTTGATCATGGTGCAAGGGTCTATGTGTGTGAATACAATTGCAGAACTATGATTCAACTGTGCATGCATCGCTCACATGTATGTATATTGACGGTTATACGCATCATGGGGCAAGTCCACAAGAATAATTTTCCTTCTTGAAACATTCAACAGTTAGTAAGTGTGTGCACAAAAAAAGTCACATACTTATTATCAGAAAAGTTGCATGAGATTGTATACAATGCCTACAACAAATAATTCTGTTAGTTTTTAAGGTTGCTAGATTTTATAGCTCAATATCACAAACCATAAATAGCAGGGTAATAAGCAGTTGTACAGACACCCTCTCCCAATAAAAGCCACCACCCCAATTCCATATGATCATGCACAGGTACACTGTCCCACTGACTTCAGCAGAAGTCTGTGTAACAGTGCACCTACAGACAGTCAAATGCAGGATCAGGACCCAAATACTTCAATACTTGTAATGTATTTGTAAAACTGATGCAGGATTAGATATAACCTGCCAATTTGTGTCAGTGAATGTCTGCCATACTTCCAACTAACAAAGACTGAAAAATCTAATCAAAGGAGTTAGCTTAATCCACCAATTGTGTGTGACTGACACACTGATGATAGCTCCAAGTCAAAGCTGAGCACACTAACAGGGTGGCATAGGGAAGCTTATAATGCCACAGCTGTACACCTATTTCATGAATAAACATAGGATTAAATCAACAGGATTGTCAATACAGCACCTTTTCGCCATCATAAAAATTACTTCATAATAAGTTTAAATATTTTTAAAAGGTGAAGAAAACATTATAGAGGCTGCACTAATTTTAAACTCTACATTCCTTTTTATTTTGGGATTACAATGAAACTAAACTCAATTAGGAAGTACGAACCAATGCACCAGTAAATTGCTAAATGTTATAATTTTGAAACATCCAAGTATAAATAATCAACTAAGTGGGAAAATTGTCAGCACATGTTTGCTATGGATAAAGTGCCAGGTGAAATAGATTTGCCTTTGTAATAAGAACGATGGTCTTGTCATTAGGACACCGCACTGTGACTGAGGAAATTTGGGTTGAATTCTCAACTGTGGGTAAATCCATTCATCTCTCCTTGCCTGAGTTCTTCATCTGTAGATTAGGGATAATCCTTCCCCACCTCATCGGAGTACTGTGAGGATAAATTTGTTAGTGTCTGTGAGGCACTTGGACACTAAACTGATGAGGGCCATGTAAAAAATAAGACTATAATAAACGGTATCTTTCTCCCTTTTTCAGACGCAATTAAAAAACACCTGTTGGATCAGGAGTTGTAAGACTGATGTTGAGAGTATTTTCTACCAATAGGAACTCTAGAAATAGTTTCTTAAACTACATGAAATATATTTCTAGATTTTAAAATGTTATACTGAGTCTATTTGAAATCTTTTAGAAAAGTTAGTGTAACAGGTTTTTTGCATTTAAATTTAAATACAAACATTTTTCACTTCAGTTAAAAGTTAAAACATTCTAATATACCAAAACAAGTGCCTTTTAAAAAGAGAAAGTGAAGAGAAAATGTCTATACACAAAGATTTATTTAAAACCATCAAGAATAATTATAAGTTTATCTTACAGAAATATTTTTGGGCCCATCTATTTCGTATAGAAGGAAATGGAATAAATACACCAAAATAACTTTGGAATGTCACAAAAGAAAAAAAGGTCAGTACTCTGCGTATTATGGAATTGCACGTGGGGGTGAAGGAATTTGGAATACAGTGCGTGCCTAGTCTTCTGGAGAATGTTGTTTTCTCTCAAAGATTTTGAACAGTAGGTGTTAAAACAGCAGAAAAACCCATTCAATAATAACTTCTGATTTCTCTGTCAGGTCTAAACTAACTATTTCAGGACACGGACTCTTCAAATTAGGGTCCCTGTCCTGGAAGCTTTTATGCATGTGTATAACTTTACACAAGGGAGTAGTCCAGAAGTCAATGAGATGTGCATGAAGTTATGCATGTGCTTAAGTGCTTGCAGGATCAGGGTCTTACAAATACAGACATTTGTCCAATTCTGATCTGTCAATTTACTTCATATAGTGAAGATGTCAAAGCTGACTGCACGCTTTTAAAAAAGCAATCTACATATTTGTATCTTCCCCTTAACGGCCCTTGGCTTCTTGCACCCTACTTCCACTTCACAGTGCTTCACAAGTCCTATAAATTTCACCATTGGAATTAGAAAAGACAATACAGGTCTGTCTCATCTTACGCGGGGGTTCCGTTCCGCGGTTAGCGCGTAAAGCGAAAACCGCGTATAGCCAAAATTCCATTGAGTTCAATGGCAGGCGAAATCGTCCGCACTACAGGTATAGTATTAAAATTATTATTTTTCCTCTTTTTTTTTTTTTGCCGACCGCGTAAAGTTGAAATTGCGCATGTTAAATGCGCGTAAGATGCGACAGACCTGTACATATTGCAATGCATAAGACAAAATCATGTGTGAATTCTAGAAGGGACACCAAATCTTTTATGGACAGATTTTTATCCAAGCCATGCAAACCTTCTAAATACAATACTTAGTTTTAATAGATTTTATTTTTCTGTTAAAGAAAAAGAAAGATGCCAAACTAACCCTTTATTATGTATATTTTGACAATACATAAAGGAAGCTATGGAGTAACCATTACCTTCAGAGAGTCCACGAATACAGATTCAAGTACAAGATTTAAATATGGTTTGTTACATGTAGCCTCAGGCATTTATAAAAAGCATTTAATTATTTAAAATCCTACTTAATGACAATAGCTGATTAAACGCTCACCCTAAAATATCCAATGAAAAGCAAGTCTGTGTGTATTTGTGTACCAGTCAACAACTCAACTAAAATTAAAATACAGCAGTATGAGGGTTGAAAGTTTCTTCAGCAATATCCATAAACAAGTGATGTCATGTCATCATTAACAAATATTAGAGAAAAACAAATATTTCAATTTTTCTTTGTCTCTAAGGTTGCACACCGAACATAAATAATGTCTCCCCCTCTCATCTGAGCAGAGGAGCAAAAACATTTTTGCTGTATCAATTCCATAACACAGGCAACCTTACAGAGCCTACAAAATGCCATATTGCTACCTATATTAAATCATCAATGGCATCTCAGTGAGGCGGTGATTAACAATTGTTTGTCTCCAAACAAAAGGACAATAACCCCAATTGGTTTCCAGGAAGAGCCTACTTAATCTTTCTTTTAGCATTAAATTTATTATTCTGCTAAACAAAATATTTTGAAAAACTACATACACAAAGAGGTAGGAGAAAGGAATAACAAAAATATTATTCCTTACAGAGAAAACACCTCACAAAATAACAAACAAGAATCCCCACCTGGGGATTCTTGTTAAGCTAACCTTTAAAGGCTCTTATAATGAATAATTTTTATGATGTAAATTATGAGGCATTTAAAATCTCTCATTCTTTTTTCACAATTGCCCTCCTTCAAATGATCAAAATGGCTCCTGGAAAGCACAACAGCCTGCATCCAAGTGAAATTACCAATAAGTGACAGGATCAGAATGTCACCTCTTCTGCTGAAAATGACCATCCCAACCCCCGCCCCCTGCATCATTCATAACTCGCTCAGGATGTGACAGGAGCTTTAGTGCTGGGAGGGACAAGGGGGCTTTACTAGTGTTTCTATTTTCATTGGCAGATTTTGAAAGCCACTCCACACATGCCCGTGCTCTGGGAAGGTCCTGAAGCAAACCTGCCCTCCATCGCAGGAAGAGAATCCCCTTCCAACCTATCCACCGTCCTGGGGAGGAAATTAACCCCCTGCTAAACTAACCCCCTGACTCCCCAACCAACCTGCTCAACCTGGGGAGAGGCAGTTACCCCATCCCCCCTGCCAACCCCTCCAGTCCTGAGGAGAAGTGCTCCCCTCTCCCCGCAGCAGCCTCTGGCACACAACGGCCACACAGCCTCCACCTCCTCCTTGTGGGGGCCTGCGTGACACCACGGGGCTGGGGGAGGGCGGCCAGACACCACACAGCAGCATTACAAACAGCCACACCTACCTGTCTTCTCATGGTCATAGCCCACCACAATGAAATAATCAGCCAGCCTAGCCATGGCTGAGAAGAGCCTGCCTCAGCCCCCACCGCCCCTGCCACTACTGAAGCTGCTGCTGGGGAACTCAGCATCCTGCCCTCTGCTCCAGCAAGAGAAGCAGCAACAGCAGCACCTCAGCCATGTTGGACACCCAGGCACATTCTGCGCCTGCGCGCCCCCTCGGCGGCTGTACTGTGACCCCGCCGGGGCTGGGCGTGGGCTGCGGGGTTTACAAATAGCACGCGGAGCGGCGGCGCGAAGGGATGCTGTTGGGCTGTTGTCCGCCTCGCGCAGGCTAGCCTTGCCCAGCACGCGATTGAATTCGGGACGGGCTCCCCTTTAGGCATAGAGGCAGCGGCGGGGTGCAGCGTTCTCCTGCTTTATTTGCATTTCGCGAATGCACACCGCATGGGCAAACAAATAAATATGTAAAGATTTATCCCAAAATAAACATGCTTGTTCTCATTCTGCGCTTGAATTTGAGCCCTCCCTATTACCAAGGTTGCAGCAAGGTAGTTTACCCATGCATTTTAGTGCATGCAAAAAAAAATAATGTATTTCTCTAAAATACCCACCCAAAGATCATTTTCTCTTGTAAAGGTTGCAGCAAGATGTACGTTGTTCATTCCTTGTATTTATAGTTTATTAACGCACTTTGAGTTTAACGCATGAAAACTACCAAAAAAAAAAAAAAAACCAGACGGTAACTAAGGTCTTTCTAAAATATCTTTCCTGACTTCATTAAGCGCCTAAACATGGGACCTTTTCTGTTGCAAAATTTGCAGTAAAGCGCATCATCCTCTTGTTTTGTATAATATTTTGCTAATGCGTTTATAGTTCAGTGCACGCAAAATAAATGCCTTAATATGAACGATCAGGGTATCTAAAATAACCTCCCTCAATTCGTTCTTAAGAATGGAATTTCAGTGGCCAGGAATTTCCAGAAAGTTTCCTGTTTACTTTTTCTTTTGGCTGTTAGGAACATGCTACGGTGCAGAGGGAAGCAGGCTTTCCTAAACGGAGTGCAGTTATCATGGCACAGCATTCACCAAGTCCCTTAATTATTTGTAGTAACTCTATGACTCTTATTATGCTTGCACTGAGTTGTCTCTGGCAATAATGTCAGCAGGAAAATCTGGGGCAGAAGATGTGTGTGAGAGAGAGAGAGGCAGGCTGCCTCTGGCCCAAATTGCTATTAAAATACTGTGATGAGATACGATAACCATATTGATTGAAATCTGGATGTGCCTGGATATCTTTTTCCATACATATTTATTAACAGGTTTTCCAACTTTGCTTCCCACATTTTGGCTCCATGTGGAGTACAGCTTTGGCACTGGCACCCAAGGAGGGGGAAAATCACAGGCTGGTGTCACTTTAAAATCCTCATCTGGAAGACGATTGTTGTGATTCACGTGCAGACTTGCAGTATCTCTTTTATTTAATATTGTTGGTCTTCTACTTACCCATTTGTGTGATATCCTAGCAAAATGCTATTCTTCAAGATCCTGCAGAGCGCATTTACAGTTAAGTGGAAGATTTCAGGTTGCTATTTATAGTGTGTAAATAGGACTGACACCTTTTGCTCTTATGCCAAAGCCTAATTGGCCTAACAGCCACTGCAAAGATTATGCTGATCAGTGATATGTACTGTGTCTGACAAGACATTGCTCCATTAACTGGTTGAGTGTATGCCAAAAATAGCATAATAAGATAAAAAACCACCATTTATATCCCAGACATATTCTACAGCACAATAGTAAGAACTGCAGCAGTAAGTGTTATGAATCAGTGTTTAGTTCTAATGTTAGGTTACAGCTGGATTTATTTCTCATCATCTCATCATAAATTAGGATATGGAATACAGTAATAAACATGTTTTGTATAGGAATATTATTGTCCATATCCCAGATACTGTAAAAAGCAACAGAGGGTCCTGTGGCACCTTTAAGACTATCAGAAGTATTGGGAGCATAAGCTTTCGTGGGTAAGAACCTCACTTCTTCAGATGCAAGTCTTGCATCTGAAGAACTGAGGTTCTTACCCACGAAAGCTTATGCTCCCAATACTTCTGTTAGTCTTAAAGGTGCCACAGGACCCTCTGTTACTTTTTACAGATTCAGATTAACACAGCTACTCCTCTGATACATCTCAGATACTGAATAACTACACTCTAAATTCAGAAGAGATGTAATTAGAAGCAACACTTTCCTAATATAGATGGGGTGGACCACAAATTATATGGATCATTAAAATCCTTTTGCTTGTTACTTTCCAGTAGAGGGCAGCAGCTCCCCCAAATCCCTTAATGTAATCAACGTTCCCATAAAGTATTATCAGGTAGCAAGATTTAGGCTTAATAAAATGCAGTGTAAGCTTCAGTAGAAAAGACAAGAGCATAAGATTAATCTAAAATATTGCATATTCGCTTAGAGAAAAAAAAGAGCTGTAGGGGTTCTGATTAGATTAGTTTGGTTCCCCCTGAGCAGTAGAGTAGCTAGAATAAGTTTAAAGGATACATTTTTAAAGCAGCATGCAGGTTTTTGGCAGCATGGTTCTCATAGATTTTAATTACTGAAACCTGAAGAGCTGCTTTGAAAATGTAGGGATAAAAAGTTTTTAAAATAGTATAATTTTACTACTTTGAGATCTTTGGATTAAAAGCATTGCTGAAATAGCAAAAAGCTATGCATTTGTTAATTAAGCCACACAGCACCTCTGTGAGGTGGGATCAATAGAGTCAACACTAGGGTGAAACACAGCAACTGTTTGACCGTGCCCAGCAAGAGTACAGAGCAGTTTACAACAGGGACTGAATAATATTCTGTACAATTGAAACTGCAGGAGGAGTTCATATAGGCAGAATGTAATTACCTAATTTGGAATTTGACCAGGAGTTTAGGATTAACATCTCTACTTTTACAAAAAGTACCATGGAATTATTTTATCAAAACAGATCTCAGACCCTCTACTTTTGCACTTCATTTGAGAGAGCATCTCTAGCAGGACAATGTTACATAGGACTTTGCTGGGATATTAATTCAGTATGCAATTAGGAGAAAAAAATATACCTAGTGTCTCACCAGCACTGCTACCAACAGTATCTCACCATTCCTGCCTCTTCCATCCAAACAGACATAGCTAAATCTTGATTAGCTTGTAAAATCTAGTGGGATCACAGCACAGGGTGGCACGCCTTAAAAACAGTCAAGCAAAAGAAAAAGCACTTCTTAACTTTAATTCACTTCTTAACTAAACTACCTATTTGGGTACCGTATGGTCACCATCATCATAGTATCTGACCATCTCCTAAATATTTATGGAGTTATCCTCTGTACATCCCTGTATCCCCATCTTACAAATGAGGACAGGGGCAGAGAGAGAGAGAGAGACTCTTGCTTGAGGTCACAGAGGAAGTCTATGTTACAGTGGAGAATTGAAACTAAATTTACTGAATCCCTGTCCAATGCCTCAACAGTGAGATCATATTTCCTCCCAGAGTGGGAGAGGAACTCGTCCTGTTCTGCCTGGAAATTAAAAAGAGCTCTCAGAACATTGAGTGAACTTATCTTGTAGATGGAACATTCAAAGTGATGACTATGGACAAGTCCCAGAGCCTAGATTTTCAAAAGTGTCCAGGGATTTTTGGGTGTCTCAATTTTTGGATTCTCACCACTTTCTGGAAATCAGATGCCATTAAGGCATCTCTTGTTGGGCACCCAAAAATCAAGGCACCTAATATCACTAATCACTTTAGAATATGTTGGCCCAGATTAACTGAAAAACAATAAAACTAAAAGCAAGAGTTCAGCAGTTTGACTTTGGCTGAGATTTTACACACTACATATTGTAAAATACTTACATTCATATATTTAGTCCAACTTCAGATTCACTATAATATGTAGTGTGACAAAGTAAATTGCATATAAATGTCATTAAATTCATATCAGTCCATACTTAAGGGCCAAATTCCATACTCCTTGCACAAGAAAATCTCTCACTGATTTTAAGGAAATATTTTCTTGCATAAGTCATATGGATCTATTTTCCCACTGATGCACAGAGATTTTAGAGAAACTCTCATGGCAGCAATAATACTTAGCACTTTGCCTATTCAAAGTGCTGTACAAACACTAACTAATCCTCACTATCTCCCTACAAAGAAGGTACATACTGTTAATCCAATTTTATATATGGGAAAACTGAAATACAAAGAGGTTGAAGTGACTTGCCCAAGGTCAACAGCAAGTCAGTAACAGATTAAAAATGCATACTTCGTAACATCTAGCCTAGCACTCCTTCCTCTAGACCAGTGAGTTTCCCAAATAATGGGAGTTAGTAGCTATGGGAGAATGGACATCTCATAGGAGAAATATTTTCCATTGTACTTAATTATGTTGCCTCAAAAATATATGATGAATAATACAAGGAACATCCTGTGTCTCTTTTTTGAATTGTAAATAACTTGACTGTTTGAGAAATAATTTTCAAAATAAAAGAGGCAATATTACCCCATGTACAAACTCAGTGTTTATAGCTCATTTTTAAACTCTCTCTGTGTTTATGTGTTTAGGACAACAAGCATCTGAATCCAGAAAGCAATGTTTTCATGTTAGACCTAAAATCAGCTTTACCTGTCCCAGCCCTTTTCAGAAACTACACCAGCAGGTTAATAAATTGAGTGACAAGTTTCAATCTCATGTTAGGTTAAAATGATTTATATATCACTGAAATGGTGTTTGTAATGAACAAACTTTTAAGCATGTCACTGTTAAGTGACACAAAGCCGTGAGTGGTTTATGACAAATCTTAAATCCATGTAGGACTCTTCCTGTATTATATTTTCTAAAAGTATAAAGAATGGAATTTCTCTTTTAGCCAATAATTTTTAATTAGCTATTTTAATTAGGAATTTTTCACATTTGAGGAAATGTATTCTTACTGGAACTGCAGAGGATTATAATAATATGAAACCAAAGCAATGCCCATTACATTAAATCCTGCCTTCTCAGAAAAAGTAGGGTCAGCTTCATCATGTATTTTTGCCGATTAAGGAAGGTTTTAAACAGATGGTTAGTAGTCACTTGAGCTTTAGTTGCGTAAATGATCATTTGAGTGTATGTTAATTTGTCAACTGTTTACTCTAGGTTTTGTCTACAAAATAAATCCCGTGAAAGATTATTTTTTAAAAATTATATATTAGTGATATGTTCATTTAATTCCTTTTCTCCCTCATCTATTTCTTAACTGTTCCCTCCCTCCGCTGATCCTTTAACGGTCACTATTGCATTATTTAACTCTGTTTTGGGACACAGTATGTATGAAAGGAAATGGAACTACTCAGTAAAGCGACACAGATTCCTAAATGTTTGCAGGATTAAGCCCTGAAGTTGTATTAAAATCGCAACGTGGAAACGTCCCACTTTTTCTGGAGAAGGACAATGTGTGTTTGGAAGTGACCGCCCTGTCTGCCTCCACGGTAGCAGCCGCAATTTCAGGGAGAATAGTTAACCCGGAGAATGCATCTCTGTAATTCACCTGCAACGCCCCACCACACCCCAACCACCTACCTTATTGCCACCAGCCTAGCAATCTATCCCAAAGTAGGTGTGTACACTGGGGTTGCTGTGAGACGGGAATGCTTCTGGACGCTGCTGGCAAGGGAGGGATCACCTTAGATTGAGTCATCTGTGGAGTCAGAAGAAAGTCTCTATCATCTTCATACACATACCTTTCCAAGGGTGACACACGCCAAATTTACCAAAAAAGACAGCATCACACACGTATACACACCTGATTTCCTAAATAATGTTTCTCTTGGCAGGATTGTGAATTAAATGTCTCGGGAGTTTGAATCCAGTTTTTATCCTTCAACATTTCTCAACGGTAAAGGCAGCAAGAAACACCAGGGGATCTTCTGGAAAAATGTCAATGCGAGGCTAAATAATCTGCATTGCAACAGCGGATAAATCTGGTTCATTCTGGTACAAAGTAAAAATGTTCTCTAGTAAAAAGAATCCTAGGGGAAGAGAGAGAAAAAGAAACCCAAACGTCTGAAATGTTCATAGTAGAGATGTCACACCATTGTAGAACAAAGCTATATTTTATTGGCTATGGTGAATACTGACAAAGGCCCCGATCCGGCAAACACGCACGTGCTTAACTTTACTATCCTGACTAAAGTTAAGCATATGTTTAAATGTTTGCAGGATCAGGGCTAAAACGGCCCATGAAAACTTTTCCCCTTGCATTTTTTTTAAAAGTCTATAGATTTTAGTATTTTAGATGACCGTGTCTCTAGTTCCATATCAATACAATTTCCTTTGAATCTTTAAATGTTTGTTCTAAACTTAATGTTTTAACAATATCTAAATGTCAGCTTACATTAAAACGATCAACAACAGACAGAAATGCTCTAGGGTGTATAATAAATACCAATGCTGGATGATGTATTCATCTCCTTACTTATGTAACAGAGCCTGTTGTTCATTAAAATTATCCATTGCACTTCACATTTTCCAAATATAAATTTTAAAAAAGTTTTTACTTGCTGCACTTCTATGATCAGGTCTAGCTACAATACATCTACATGTCTATCTATAGTGTTTATATTCTATGAAGGAACTATATATGATATACTGTATCTATACTCCATAGACCAATAGGTATTGAGTGTTCCGAGTATAAAACAGACTCATCAATACAGCAGATATTGTAAGTTGTAATGAACGTTGCAGCATGCAATGACTAAGAACCAACACCTAAAAATTCCTTTGATAAATAGCACAACGCCAACAAGCTTGTACGGGATATTTTTTGCTAATCTTCTTACTTTTGCCCTAGTATTGGTTGCCCCCAATCCACGCTTATCTCAGCAGTATGATTAATACTAGACGTGCATGGGTCAGGCGGGGGGTCGGGGGCAGAAAGTGTCAGACCAGTGATACGAAGCTCCTCCCCCTCCCCAGCGGCGCTGCTCTATAAAAGTGTGAAGTGGAGTGCAGGATAGCCAGTGCTTACCTCAGTGACAGGGAGAAGGGTTTCTCGTGGCAGAGCGACTCCGAGGGAAACTGCTACTTGGAATCGGTAATATACAAAGATTTTTCTCAGTGGATTATCATCATCATCAGGTACGGATCTTTTAAAAAGAGGAATTAGCTGGGGGTGGGGGCGAGTAGTTACCAAATCTGGTTTGTTTTTTTAAATGCATGAAGTTATGCTGCTGGGTTTGCACTGGCTCTTGGTATCAGTTGAAACTTGCAATGTAAACCATAGCTTTCTATGCGAGTTAAGAAAGCTGAGCTGTCAAGGGTTAAAACCAAATGCAATTACATATAGGCTGGTAAGGGAATTCGTTGCATGCTTTTAAAAACGGAGTAGCAAGCTTTTTCTAATCGCGTGAGTGAATGAAATCCTAATTTCACCCATTACCATTGGGGTATTTTTGACAATTTTAGCCTTCAGTCATGTAAGCAAGTAAAATGTTTGACAAAAGCAAACTTTGGAGGGGCTCTTATTTACTCTGCGATAACTTGCTAAACCAATATTAGCGCTTAGTTTAGCACACACACCAAGTCCCCAATGGCTGGGGACCATCCCGAGGCGTAGAGTTCACTGTAACCGAATACAACATCTATGTTAAATATACCCCGATGACATTTCTTCTCGTCTTCCTCCACCAGGATTTCAGCCAGAATGAAACTGGTTCACATAGCCCTCCTCTATCTCGGGTCCGTGACCTTCCTTGGGGTGCATGCTGCACGGCTAGACGTCGCTTCAGACTTCAAAAGAAAGTAAGTATCTAAATGTGCTTCTCTGCCCAGGGTGAGAAATGGCTCTGAGACATGGCTAATAGTCCGAGCCGTCCGGGCGCGCTCCGTCCTAGGTCAGAAGGTCCTGGGTCAGAAGATGTTAACTCCCCTGGGAATAGCACGGTGCCTAAGCCCTACAACACCCCTTTAGGAAACCTGCGCTGGCAGAACCTTTAGCCCTTTGCCTGTGCTTGGTTTGGTTCCTCCACTGTGGGCTCGCGCTAACAGCCCGTCCCCCCCTTTGCTGCTCCTTTCAGATGGACCAAATGGGCACTGAGCCGCGCCAAGCGCGACGCGATACCTCCCGGCACGTTCAGCGGGCAAGTGGCAGCTGCGGACGTGCAGCCTCTCATACGGTCACAGGACGTGAAGGAGGATCCCCGAGTCTCGCATCCCAGGTAACTTCGCGGCCACACACGTATTGCAAACGGGCCCTTGCGCAAGCCGGTGGAAAGTTTCCAGTCTCCCTTGTTCGGGCTGGTTGAATCCTAGATGTCCCCAGCCGGGGGGAGGTCCCCTATGGACCGTAAAACCTCTTGGGATCTGGCTCCGGCATCCCCCATTGTAGCTGGCGGGAGCCTAGCACGTTTGCTGTGGAAAGCCAAATATAAATGGGAACTTGAGTCCCGGATACACAGAAATAATATCAGCCACCAGACTGCGAGGTCACCTTCTCCTACAGCCAGCAAGCTTTGGGCTATGGCCTTTCCTCTGTACCCACTGCAAGCACTGGCCAGCCTTCCCTGTCCCTATTCGCACTGATAACCCCTGGCTTCCCCCAGCCCTGGAGCCCCCTTCCTCCTCCGGGAGGGTCCCCTTGCTCCGCAGCCCCATTGCTCCTCTCTCACGTCCTCTTCCTCTCCCCTGTGTCTTGCAGCAGCCCGGAGGATGCCCGCATCCGCGTGAAGCGCTACCGCCAGAGCATGAACGGCTTCCCCCACTTCCAGGCCATGCGGCTGGGCTGCAGGTTCGGGACCTGCACGATCCAGCAGCTGGCCCACCAGATCTATCAGCTGACGGACAAGGACAAGGACGGCGCTGCCCCCGTGAGCAAGATCAGCCCCCTGGGATACGGCCGCAGGCGGCGCTCGGTGCCAGCCCCTAGCCGGACGCAGTCTCCGTGGCTCGCCCTGCTCTCCAGCCGCCGGGACAGCATGAGCGCCGCAGCCCCAGGCCAGCCCGGCCGGCTGCAGGCGCAGCTCCGCGCCCCCTCTCTCTGGACTTAAGAGCTGCAGCTGAGCAGCCAAGCACCGAGCTGGCGCCACCTCGGATGGTGGCTTTCCCCGGCGCTTCAGCATCAGGGAGCCCGTGGGGCCAGGCAGCCTCGGAGACGGAGCAGGGCGCGCACCCGCAGACTTGGGGCTACAGCGGCTGCCGGGTCCCGGAGGCGCTCGGCACCAGCCGGGCCGGGCCCGCCAGCGGCGCAGCGCCCCTAGGAAGGGTCTGGAGCGCGCGAGGGGAGCGCTCACAGCTGGCTCTCTTCTCTCTGGTGCCACATCACACGGGGCTGCCAAGTGAAGTCGTGTGAACCCTGGATCTCGGACATACGGGGACTTATTCTCCCTGCCTGCCCTGGCCACTGGGCTGGGGGAAGCACCCTCTGCATTGTCTGCACCCGGCAGGGAATCGGACACTCACTAGTCCCTGCGGGGACTGCCTTATACTTGAATGTAATGGAGAGAGGAAAAGTGCAATTGTACGTGGTTTAATTAAAAGTGCTGTGTGTGTGTATAATAAGATAAATATCAATATTTAAGATGTTACTGTTTCCCGTCCTTTTTGCATCTTTGAAAAGAGTTATTTTTATACAGTATCTATTTTTGCATAAGGGCATTTTAAAAAGCATTGTATTCCCTCTATTTTTCATAGCGTGAATGTAAAATCTTGGTGTTTAACTTTCTCTGAGTCTTTTATCTTGCATTCTGGACTGGTGACAGATGTAGAGAATGTATCCGCTATTCTCCATGGGTAACGTGTGAAATAAAATAAACACTATTACATAAAACAGTGCTGTTATGGTGTCTCTGGAGAGGGTAGACAAGATCAAAATTAGTCATTTCTGACCCTGTTCTCTCCGATCGTAACTAATACTTGACACGGCACTACGCCAGTGCAATAACAGGGCTATCAAGCCATTAATCACAGGCAGTTTGTTAGCAGCCAAAGCAGCGACGAAAAGCCTCTAGCAATAAAAGCATAACCTGCGCTTTAAAATCTGGAGCAGGGCTATACAGAAGGCTCCAAGGCCTTTCCTAAGCACATGATTCAACCCGGGCTGAAATGTCTCACAGGCGGGATTGATCGTGCAAGTTTATTTTTTGCCATCATTAATCAAAGAAACAACCGCAAAGTTCCAACATTGCACAACAAAGTCATAGATTTATTGAGGGAGCCTGTTCCAAAAAATGGTCATGGCAGTTTACAAGGTTACTTATGCTGAAGGATTTCCTGGGCCACAGTTCAGGTTAAAGTTAGACGCCGACCAGATCAATGTGGGCAGGACATCTTAGCGTTACTTAAAAATTCCCAAAACCACGGACCAGAAAACAAATTCGAGATCCTATGGAGTTTGTTAATGGAGCTACAGCACCATCTAATGGTGCCCATTACCAATGCTCTGAAGTTCAACTCCTCAGGCATAGATTAAGTGCATTCAACCACCCAAGAAGGTGGAACCCCACCCGCTTGAAGCATACCATTGCTTTTATAGACTTTACAGGGGGTATCATTTTTAAGGGGGGGGGGGGAACAATTAGTGTCTCCTTTATCAGAGCTACCTCTACAAGGAATCTGCAAAAGGTGGAGATGCCCCCAGCTGTTTGAACAAAACTTGCAGTTGTGTGCATCATCTTCTTGTGTTGATTTGTGTACCCACAAGTTTTTATAGGCACATTTTAGAGAGGCATTTAGTGTTAACCACTTCCCTAAAAAATTCTCAACTAAGACTCCTATAGTCTAGAGCTGTGGGGATTTATACAGCTAGTTTTTTGGTTTAGGTTTTGATTTTTACAAACTGGCACTTACATATATGTACCAAACAGGTGGCAAGTAAAATTTACAAGAGAGTTTTCCCATTCCTGCTGCTGGCCTTTCTGATCCAGATTTTGTGGAAAGCAGAGAGAGGATGGGTGAAAATAACATTTTTCAAGCACATACCTAAAACATTATCCCTTATATGCTGATCAGGCTTTCATTTCCCACAGAAATGAGTTGTCTCATGTGCAAATTTCAGCTGGTAGCTGCCAACTACAAAGCCAGCAAGTAGCAACTGTAAAAAACAATTACCTATATCAAGATCTTGAAATAAGGCTGGCTTCTGTAGTCAAAAAACAAACAAAAAAGTAGGGTGTTATAAAGAAAGAAAATACAAAGGATGAAATCCTAGTGCCACTGAAGTCAACTGAACAACTCAGACTGACTTCAGAAGGGCTAGGATATTGCCCATATTCTCCTTCTGTGGGGAGCAATGATTTATGGAAGGCACTGTCTGCAGTTACATAACTGTGCACCCTACGTGACCCCAAAGTTGTAATGTGAGGCTATAAGAGGTGACAGGTTCTGTGTTTGCTTTAGTGGATAATAATCTACAGTATGCACATTCCAGCTACCTGTTTTATTGTGGTTTTTTTCCACATCTATTGCCAAAAAAACAGTTCCTTGTTTAAAAGGGGATACTTTCTATATTTCTCTGCAGGGAAATACCAAAGCTGAGACCTGCAAGATCCATGGCCTACTTGGGCATGACTGAAGCCAGCAAACTGGTGCTAGGTGGCATGGCACTGTTTTGATCTCCTAGGAGTTTAATAAATAGGCTTCAACTTAAAAGGATCAAGAGTGCCACCTGCTGCAGCTGAAGGGAGCAGCAAAGGCCTATAAATGTAATAGGATGGTACCACAGTAAGGATTAAACATTTAAAGAAAAGTAATCTGTTTTTCTTCTCTATTACTTTTTGAAAAGAAGGGGGTCTATTATGTGTAAAGAGAAATATTGCTGAACTCTACATGCCAGAAGATGTTGGAATGCCCTTTGCAAGAGAACAGGTGTTGTTCATTGGGTGAGAGGGAAAAGGGATGTAACCCCAGTAAACGCTTCGGGGCAAAGACATTTACTATATGACTTTGTTCAGTGCCTAGCATCGGGGTCCATGAACTGATTGAGGCATGTAGGCACTACTGTCATATAAATATTAAAACTGAATATTAAGCTTGGCTCCCCACTTCCAGCCAGGGTAGTTTGGACTTCTGAAGCAAATAGAGCTCTTCTGTAAAGCTCCTTGGGGCCATGGAACTAATTTTAGGTGGTAGAGGGAAGGAAACAGGTCGTGTTAAGGGTAGCTGATGCCTGCCATATATAATAATAATGGATTGGAATATTTCATTTTATGAGAGAAAATGGAGGGGCCTGACATCCATAACAATCACTGTTTGGAGTTCCCAATTGATTATCCTCTCAGGTGGGAAGGATGTGGGGTGCATGTGTGGAAGGGGCCGGGTGTAGCTTCCTAACTCCACTGATTTTAGAGATTTGCAAGGAAGGGGAGCTGCCTTCCTAATAAGATCCTCAACCTACCATAACCCCTTCTCTGAGGGTGTGGGGAAGTGGTGAGACAAGGTTGCATGGAAAGAACTCAAGATGATGGTGCTGCTGTCTGCTACCTCTGTGGGATAAGGGTAGATGAAAAAGCCAAGGGCACTAGTAACTTCTTTCCCTTCTGCCCCACGGTCCATCTCCCAAAATATCACAGAATTGGATACCCATAGCTCACCGAGTGGTTTTGCAGGGGCTAAAGCTGTGAAGGTAGCACTCTGTCCTCCTCTACTTTTTTGCACCCCTCCCTTGGCAAGATCAAGCCAGCTAGGGTCCTCTCTGCCTGTTGACGTAGAGGGCGTGACTGGGTGTTTAAGGCTCTTCTCCACCATGGACATTCTAGGCACAAATACAGGCCATACATTAAAATATCAGGTACAAATAACAGTAAAACCAATCAGATACCAACTTACACCAATTCAAAGGCTAGGCCAAAAGCTCAGAGCAATACAAAGGCTTTAAAGCTCTGTCTAGGAGATCAGTTCTGTGATCCTCCTAAAGATCAAATGAGAGTATTATAAACCCTTAGGCTGCAGATGCAAACACACAAGCCAGATCTTCCTGTACAAGTCACAGGCTCTGACTTGCTCCCAAACCATCTGCCCCAAGAAGGTGAGATGGTACATAAAGTGCCAGAAACTCAATAAGAGTTGTGTGCAAAGATCAAGGGCAGCATGTGGTCCAGTGTGATAGGTGACAAGTGAAAGATGCCATCACATGTCTCCAAAATCAGCTGCATCTGTTTACATGGAGCCTCAAGTATCAATTTCAGGGGACAGTGTGGAGCCTGGTAGGCCAGCACTGCAGAGGCAGCTTAAAACACTGTTACAAGTTCCATATAGACAAGGGCCTAAGTTCAAAATTATTTTTGTGATTGGAACTATGTATTGGAATATGAGGTCATCCTTGCCCACCAGCCATTCCAAGAAGGTATGCCAAAAAAGTGATCACCTTTCTGAACAGAATCTGAGTGGTGATGTGTCAGGAAATTGCTGCTTTCATTCATGGGATCTCCTTTCAGAGCTGTTACATTCATTATGCTATCTGGCTACTCCAGAGAGGGTAATATGGCAAAGACAAAGAACACCAAATTGTTCTAGCTTGTTTTTATTACCTACCTACATTTATTTCAAAAAAGAAAATTTTTGAGGTTGCATTATTACTGCTTTAGGGGCCTGCAAAATGGTGATATCCCAGTGCATTACCCATAAAAACTCAGAGCATCACTTCTACTCTGGGAGAAAGGCTTTCAGTTGTATTTGTCTCTCCAGCAAGGTAGCATATAAACATAGTTCTAGAAGCTATGTCACTTGGAGGGCTAAAAGGTATTCATAATTCACATATAACAGAAGGAGATCAAAGAGTGTTTTTACTTTTACCAGATGATTATTAAAGCACCTGTACATATAAGTTATACCCAGAGGTATATTCTCAAACTGATGATCACAAAAATCTGTGAAGCATCTAAGTCTCCACTAATAAGAACTGCAACATGATGCCAGAAATAACTTTTTCTTCAAGAACAATGACAGAGAAGGGAATACTAATGAATATTTTGGCACATATGTAGAATTTTCTGGCTCATTCAGTACTCAAAAGACAGAAGATCATAATTAAAGCCAATAATGGCAACTCCAGACAACTGTCCAAATATTTCCCTTGTGCGGTCAACACAGCATTTTATATGATCTAACATCATAATTAAGTAGTGCAGAGCACACATGCATCAAGAGAAAAATAAATTCCAACAGGGATGAATGCAGCTAATAACAAAAAACAATTAAGTCTAATGGACTTTGTTTATTATGTTCAAATGGTTTACAGGTTGCTTTTATTACCAAAATATTTTAAAAGAACTATTTATTTCACCAAATAATTTGTCTTAGCTTTGAAGTTTTGAACTTTTAAACACATAGCTCCTTGGAACAGAGTCATATATCCTGCGGTGAGGAAAAAGAACATAGTTTGTTCATGAGGTGAAGACCTTTGTTACGTAAAGGACCTTTTAATACACTCTACATCATTCGGTAACACTATGAGTGTCAAGCGTTTTGAACAGTTTATAAAGAGATACTACTAGTGTAAAAAAGATTATCCTTATGATTAGATACTGACAAAATTGCTTGACTTCCCCCCACACACACTAAAACTCCAGAAATGTCACCAAATATGTTTGAAATGTGAATACTTCCCCCCCCCCATTTTCACTGCAGTTAGCAAATTCAGTATTGCTTCCCAAAGCTGCCAGTTTGCAAAATGCATATAACTTTTTCAGCAATTGTATTTAAAAAGTGTATTTTTTTCTTAACGTTTTCCTAAGATGGTTAAAAAACATGTGGCTGGGTCTTACTCTTTGATGACCGGTAGTATAACTGGGAAGAAGAGAAAAAACAAGAGGGATTTTATCTGTTAGTTTATGCTCTGGCTAGGTTAATAAAACAATTATTATTATCTTTTTAATAATAGGTTTATTGTAACTGAACTCACCATGGTGCCTAGAAATTTTAAAACGAACTTGGGCCCAGTTTGGAACTGGCCCTAACACTACTGTGCAGTTGGACAAGGGGTTGTCAGAGCTCTCCCCATCCTCTTAAATAGCCTAGTTGCGTTGCTTCTTTGTACTGGGGGAAAGCAGACAGTAGGCTCTGAGGGGCCACTATCCCCCTTTCTCTCCCCACCGCTCATGTGACTGCAGAGGGCCAGAGACTGGGTGGAGCCTAGGTGAACAGCATGCTGGAGGAGGAAGACATCTGCACCCTGTAAAGCCAATTATTCTCCCAGGAGCCAGTGAAGTATCGGTGGCTTTCTGAGTCATCATTCCTTGTCCTGGGCTGCTCCTGGGGCAGTGCAACTATGCACTGCTCTTTATATAGGATGAGATGTACATTCATAGTCTGTCCCTTTGATAACAGATAAAATAAAACACATGTAACAGAATATGATCATTGTGTCCCCCTGATTAACTATGTATGGGCAGCAGAATTTACAGGAGATGGGGATGGTAATATGATGAACTGAATATGAATCTCCCTATCAAATCTGGGGCCTGAACCTGTCCCTACTTAAGTTAATGACAAAACTTCCATTGACTTCAATGGAGAAAATATGGGGTCCCTGGACTCTTGAAGATTATTTATAAGGCTATCTTTACAGTGGAAGAGTACATAATCAGTTTTACTCTCTACCACAATCTTCCCCAGCAGTGTAAGTCCTGCTGCTTCATGTGTTTTCCATGTAAAGCGTTGTTTCTGAAAACTAAAGGAGTTGCTAATAACTGGAAATGATGGACAATTACTCTCTTAAAAGGAAGTGACTTTGATCCAAAGCCTGAGATTGAATCCATGATGGGGTCCTTAATGTATGATCACGGCTGCTCCTGCACTATAATTATAGAGGGTTAAATGGAGGCACTGCTGCTGGCAACCCTAGGCCTGTAAGAAACACCCGTATGTGAAGTGAAATGTTAAGCGTTCAGTGGCTTTTGAACAGAAGGCACCAAGTCTCTGCAGCTTCCAGTGGTGCTGTCCAGAACCAGCCCATCACTACGTATTTCATGAAGTGAGTTTTTGACTTCTTTTTCTATGGCATTTCTTTTAGGCATACTGCCCCTTCTCTTTTTTTAATCTAAGCACCCACTTTGAGGCCCCAGACCCAAGGCTGTATCCAGGCAAACAACTCAAATAAGGAGGAAAGAGGCTTTTCTAGTGGTTAAAGCAGGGCCTGGGAGTCAGAACGCTTGGGATCGATCTGAGCACATGCACAACCCCGTGCTAGTACTCAAGGTAATATTTGTATAAAGGTAATGATCTGATTAATAATAAAAACCAAGTGCTTATCAAAGTGCCTACAATATATTTACACAATAGACTGAATCCTACAGAAACAATGGTATTTGGGAGTGACAAGTCATATCATCTTGCCCCAGTCTGATTGCACTATCTCCTAGCAACGCAGGAAATAACTTATATTACAAGTACACAAGGGCAACAAAGAATGATTTATTATGTTCCCCACACTGCAAGACTGTTAGAAACAAATTATACAGTTTTTCCAAGGAATGTTGTTAGAACTCACAGAAGAAAGGATTTTTCTTCTTTTAACAATGTGGTGCATCTTTAAAACCTTGCTGCCACCTGCTGTCTACTGAAGAAAAAACTAACTCCCAATTTAAAATTATTCCTGGATTTGGCACAGTGCTGCTACTGCCCCCAGGGACACCTGAATTTAGAAGAGAATTCTGAATCTGGACTAGACTGGTTATTCAAGACTGTTTAAGGCAGGGGATCCAATTCTCCAGTCCTTCTGAACTCCACTCAGTATAAGAGCAGAAGGGGCTTTACAACATCTTTCCATATTCTGGGGCTGCGTGGGGTGAGATGGGGGAGAACTACTCTGCCCCTAGTGAAGATTAGAGCAACCTCACAGCTTACACTTGGCTGCAACAGTCCCCATGGGCTCTCTGGTCATACTTGCCTCATTCTTCTGGCCCACATCCTATACATGGGGCTACAAGAAAGGCAGCATGGAACTCTGAGACACCCAGGGTGCCTCTTTGTGCCTGGGGTATTCCCAAGCCTCAGTTTCACTAGCTATATGTCATAAAAAGGGCCACCGTTGGCATGACGAATCTGTCTCCTATGCATGTTTTGAGAGTGATATATTTGGTTTATGAGGGAAGGGGCTAGAGTATTGATGACTGCAAGTCCATGTATTTTCTTATCTTGCATCTATGAATGGAATAACATTAATGGCAGCCACAAGAAAGTTTGCATGACTTTTCACATGGATGACAAGTTACACAAAAGCAGGAATCAGAACAATATAAAGGGGTAGAATTATCTATCTAAGGCATTACCAATGCAGTAGTATGTAGGTGCTATCTCAGTAGTATATAGGTGCCTGTTAGTAGCCTCTGTAATATCAGGGTGATGTTTTCCACTATCTGGAAAGGGTGAAGGGAGTATGTTCTATAAATAAAATTTTTATTGGGTTGAAATGGTCATTAAAGGTTATTCTTTTTAACATACTTATTAAAATTTATTCTTACTCTTATACACAACCCAACTATAACTAAATGCAATAGAATAATAGATCTATAGGGCTGGAAGTGATCTTGAGAGGTTGTCTATTCCAGTCTCCTGCACTGAGGCAGGACCAAGTGAACCTAGACTATTCCTGACAGGTGTTTATCTAACCTGTTCTTAAAAATCTCCAATGCTGGGGATTCCACAACCTCCCTTGGAAGCCTATTTCAATGTTTAACTATTCTTATAGTTGAAAGTTTTTCCTAATATGTAACCTAAATCTCCCTTGCTGCAGAAAATAAGCTGATTACTTCTTATCTACCTTTAATGGACATGGAGAACAACTGATCACCCTATCCTCTTTATAGCAGCCCTTAACATATTTGAAGTCTGTTTTCAGGTTGCCCCTCAGTCTTCTTTTTTCAAGACTAAACAGGCATATTTTTTTAACCTTTCCTCATAGGTTAGGTTTTCTAAACCCTTTATAATTTTTATTGCTTTCCTCTGGACTCTCTACAGTTTGTCCACATCTTTCTTAAAATATGAAGCCCAGAACTGGACACAGCACTACAGCTGAGGCCTTACCTATTCCAAGTAGAGTGGAACTATTACCTCTCATGTCTTGCATATGACAATCCTGTTGATACACCCCAGAATGATATTAGCCTTTTTCACAACTGCACCTTAATGGTGACACGTATTCAATTTGTGATCCACTATAAAACCCAGATCATTTTCAGCAATACTACTGCCTTGCCAGTTATTCCTCATTTCGTAGTCTTCCATTTGATTTTTCCTTCCTAGGTGTAGTACTTTGCACTTATCTTTACAGAATTTTATCTTGTTGAATTTAGACCAATTCTTCACTTTGTCAAGATAATTTTGAATTCTAATCCAGTCCATCAAATTGCTTGCAACCCCTTCCATCTTGGTGTCAACTGCACATTTTATAAGCATACTCTCCACTCCATTATCCAAGTCATTAATGAAAATATTGGCTAGTACTGGACCCAGGAGAGATGCTCTCCCAGTTTGAAGGTTAACCACTGATAACTCAGTTTGAGTACAGGCTTGCAACCAGTTTTGCATCCAACCCATTTAAAGTACTTTAATCTAGACTACATTTCTCTAGTTTACCTATGAGAATGCTATGTGGGACTGTGTCAAAAGCATCACTAAAATCAAGATATATCACATCTATTGCTTCCCTCCTATTCATTAGGTCAGTAACCCTGTCAAAGAAGGAAATTAGGTAGGTTTGGCATGATTTGTTCTTGGCAAATCCATGCTGGCTATTCCTTATAACCATACTATCCTCTAGGTGCTTACAAATTGATTTTTAAATAATTTGTTCCATTATCTTTCCAGGCATCAAAGTTAGGCTGACAGGTCTATAATTCCCTGGGTTCTCTTGTTTCCCTTTTAAAGATAGGCACTATGATTGACTGTCTCCAATCCTCTGGGACCTCACCTGTCCTCAATGAATCTTCAAGATAATCACTAATGGTTCTGAGATTATTTCAGCTAGTTCCTTAAGTATCCTAGAGTGAATTTCATCAGGCCCTGCCTACCTGAATACATCTAATTTAGCTAAATATTCTTTAATCTGGTTTTCCCCTATTTTGGTTTGGGTTCCTTCCCCCTTATTGTTAGTATTAATTGTGTTAAAATCTGGTCACATTTAACCTTTTAGCAAAATAGGCATTATCCACCTCAGCCTTCTTGATGTTGTCTGTTACTAGCTCGCCTTCCCCGCCAAGTAGAGGACCTACATTTTCCTTCATTTTTCTCTTGCTCCTAGTGTATTTATAGAATATTTTCTTATTTCCTTTTATGTCCCTTGCTAGTTGTAACTAATTTTGTGCCTTATCCTTTCTGATTTTGTCCCGGCAGCTTGTGCTGTTCTTTTGTATTCACCCATAGTAATGTATCCATGTTTCCACTTTTTGTATGATTCCTTTTTTCATTTTTAGGTACTATATCTCTAAACCACAGATATCTCTGGTGTATCTTATACCTACTTTCCCAGGTACTTGTAATTACCCTTCTAATTCTTTATACATTTCCAATGTGTCACATAAATAATATATTTAAAACTTGCATTGATGTAAGTGGGACTTCTTGGTGCACAATGAATGCTGGATAAGACTCTGTAATAGGATGGTCTGGCCCTTTAGGGTAGAGGCACTTGGGGCCAGCCAACCCTGTTCCAAGATATTTAAGAACCCTTTAAGAACAGGTTGTTCTGGGGAAGGATACCAGGCTATGTTGGGAATGGAGGCCAGGTGTTTAAATCAGGTGACTACTTGCTGGAGCTCATAAAGGAGAGCACTTCGCTCAGCCAGATAGGATCAATGTAAGTTAATCTATAAAGTGGTATGTTGCTGCTGCCAACACTGCCTAGACTTAAGCACAGCCACAAGGAAGGCTGAGACCCTGCCCCAAAGGAAGAAGGAATTTGAATCTAGGGACCAGGGCAAGGAAGAGATTTGTGGGGAATATGTGTGGATATCTCGAGAGGCCTACGATGCAGAGTGGAACTAGTAGAGCTCCCTTGCTCAGAGGAAAGAAGAGTTTGAGGCTAGGAGTAACAAAGGAAGTGTTTATTTTCTGAATAGACTGGAGAACCAAGAGTGAGGAGTTGAGGCAGTGTGATTGCAGTGCCGTACCATCTGATAGTGTAATCAGGGCCTACACCCTTTAACAGACCCTTCATATTTAAAGGGTGTCTGTGCATATGTAGGATGAGATGCAATACTTACTGTAGGTCAAGCAATAATGTAATTAAACATTCCTAAAAGCATAGTTCTGAGGCTTTATTTTTGTACTAGTGTAGATGATTGTTCTTTATAAAAAATATAGTTAAATCCTCATGTTGCAAATCAACACAGCTTCAGTGACTTCAAAGGGGTGACACCAGTTTTTCATCAGCTAAATCCACGAACTCTAACCCTTCAGTTTCTTTGACCTGCAAGTTCTAAACAGAGTCTCAGGAGAGTATAAAATAGGACAATTGACAAAGATGATTGAGGCTCAGGAACCTACTTTTCCTTTTTAGAAACTACTTAAATACATTCACAGAATATCCTTTCTTTACTCTTGAGTAATCTCTCCTTTTGTCCAGATAGCCTGAGCATATTCCACATTAAATATTATTAAAGTAATGTTTAACTTATTCAGCCTTTCTGTATGGCAGGCTGTTTGCAGATGCTGGTCTTAGAGGCACATGCATAGGATGCAGGGCCAAAGCATTTGCCAGCCAACTATCTCTCTAAAGTTCTATCAAGACAGTCCTTTTTGGAGGGCGGGGAGCTGAGTGGGAGGGAATGGACAGTAAGGGATCTTAGGTTGGCTTTGATTCTTAGTTTACATCTTTACTACAGAGAGCTACATTATCATTATTCATAATAGCTAACGAGTGTGTCTATTGCTGTTGTACTTGTACATGGACTCTCAACCTTATTTATCATCAAATAAAGGCTTTTAGTTATTGCAGTGCAGATCTGATGTCCTGGATCTCTGATCCCAGAGTTCTACTTTGCAAAATGGAACCAGATGTACCAGTAAGAGAGGAGAAGCTGTTTTTAGCTTCACCTACTTGGAAAAGGGAGTACTTCAATAATATAAAACATGACTCACCTCAAGTCAGGAGGTGTAAAGAGTGCTGGAAAAGTATGGTAGTTTAGTTTTTGGCAATTAGTTCTATTTTTCCTAATTTATAAACACCTCAAAAAGGTTTCCTTCTTTCTCCAAAATATTACATAGGTCCCAGGTGCCTACATACACTATTCAGTCCTGCATCTGTGAAATGCTTGAAGTCCTATAACATGTGAACCATCAAGCCTAAAAATACTTGCTATATTCCACTGGAGAGTAGCTTAATTTTACCTCTGGCATCTCACAAGATATTATAATCTAGTATGATTGGGAAAATAGAAGCCTCAGAGCTGGGATGGAGAAAAAACAAGAAGGGCTTTGTGATTTAAGAGAAGGGGTGCTTTAGGGCTTATGAGAAATGCTGAGCAGGAGACCTTTAGGTTCATGAATGGGGCCTCTTGGTTGAGTGGGGAGGGAAGAAGATACAATTCACTCTCATAGGGTGACCAGATGAGAGGAAGAAAATATCAGGACACATGGGGGGCGGGGGAGAGGTCGCCGGCAGAGCAAAAAAAAAAAAAAAAAGCCGAGTGCTGCCGGCGGAGAGAAATATCGGGACAAATTGCGTCCCGACCAAAGATCGGTCGGGTCACGGGACAAACACCTAAATATTGGGACGGTCTGGTCACCCTACACTCTCATCCTGCTAATGCCCAAATGCAGGAGACAGTGAAAGACAGACTCAACTGAGGAACCAAAAATTATAGTGCAAGAAAGTTAATCTTATGACATTTACATATGTTAGCATAAATAACATTGTTTGTGTAGAATTCACAATACAAAAATTGAGATGCCATAAGATCAGTGTGAGACAGGAAAGCTTTCTGTCAAATAGAAAGCCATCCCTCCAAATGAAAAGCAATTGAGAATTATGGTTGGATAGCCTTGTGAGTGAGAGAAAGAAACCAGGGAGTGCTAGGTGTCTTGAGGAGGCAGAGAAGGAGAAGAGAGCTGAGGAGAGAGGGCCTAACAAAGATGGGGCTGGGAGGGAGTGCTTGGGGCTGAGGCCAAAGGAGCTGAGGAAAGGGGCTGAGAAGACAAGGGAGAGTAAGAAGGAAGAGGAAGGTGGTTCAGGACTGTTGAGGAAAAGGAGGTCGGAACAGGAGGAAGAGTCTCTTGGAGGGGGTATGTGAGATCAGCCTGGAGATAATGTCTTTGAGAGGGGCCCAAAATTTTGGTGGGCCCAGGTCCCAGTTTGCTTTAATTTGTCCCTGGATATGATGATATTGTTTTCTTTCTTTTGCTGACCTTCATTGCAAGGGAGAAACATTGATGAGAAGCTTGTTCTTTATTTTATATAGTTACAGGATTCTTATTGATTTAAGGATTTTTATAGTGGTTTTAATGACTTTCCTTCCTTCTCCCCAATTTCCCAGAAGATGAAGGAAGAAAAGGAAAATTGGTGGACTTTTACTGTATGTTCCAGTTAATAAATGCAGAATAACGCTGGTATCTATGCTCAGTTTGGATAATCAGATGGATGCTGTATCCCAGATGTTATGTTTGATAACTAAAAAGCTTCACAATGTAGCATTGCTGAATACAATGGTATTAAAGCCAATTTTCAAAAGGAGTATAAAATTAGAGACTTTCATTCTTATAATATTTTTCTTCTGGAACAAATATGCTTTTGTCTTGTAAAGTTGAGTTTAAAGAGGCTGTACAATGGGTCACTGAAAGCTAAGTAACTTCTCAATCCTAACTTTATCTGTGCCAGACTCAAATATTTGGATCAAGCTGCTCACCTGTGGCTGATAACAGCCAAGTGGTCTGTCCAGCTACTGAGCTCTGTTGCTTTTTGTACATTCTAACACACTTCTGGTAGCTTTCAGAAAATCCAGGCGAAAGGTAATATCTGATGATTATATGACTTTCCACATATGAAGCCATTTAAGATAGAAATTGCTCTAGTTATTTGAGATGGTTCCAGTTGACCTTATTGTTTGGATGCCAAAGAGTGAGAACAATTACGTAAAAGCTAAAATGGTACTGTAGGCAACAGTGCCATGCAGCATAGAGGAAAGCAGAAATACACTGACCCTGGCAAAGTGCTAGAACTTCACACACTGACTTAATGAGCATATTTTCTATTTGCACTACTTTACTGCAGCACACTGACAAAAAAAATCCTTAAATCCATGCCAATGGGTTAGGGTAGAAATGTAAGCTGTTAACGAAGACATCTTTTAGTTATTTAACACCCATGATTTTATGGTTCTCACTTACATCAGAGTCCACAAATGCCATGTTTGCCAGAAAAAGGAAAATAATACCATTAAAGCTAGTTGGTAGAGATGTTAAAAGGTAGCCCATTCCTATAATGCTGCTAAATAATACACCTCAGCCAACTGATCTGTAATTATTTTCTTCTATAGGAACTTGATATGTGTTCAAGATTAGTGTTTCTCTTTCTCAGAAGAATGCGGTGTGGTATATAGAAATCTTATTTTATCAGACTTAGTTAATTTTATTAATTTAAGTGTTATAACCTGACATAATTGAAACCTCAGGAAGCCACAAATATAATAACATTATTCTTCTATCTTTGTCACCCTCCTTATTGCAAAAGTATTTACATCAAAATGCCAGAGAAGCACAGCACGACAGAGTCCTGGAATATTCCTTGGCATCAGTTTAATGAGATTTTGAAGTTTTTCCTCTTAGTTTTGCTGGCAAAAACTTATGTCTACAAATTCAGTTTTATGTAAGTGAAACCAGAATGTCTTACAACTGCAAGATGTCCTCTTAAAAAGCTATTTTGTTATAGTTTACTTCAAGGTAATAAAATCTTTATGAACATTTTCATTGTGCTGACAAACATAGATTAGAATACAAGGGTGTGACATGGTTTTGGAACCCATAATTATATAACCCAAAGCTATTGCCTTGTCAAATGTCAGAAGGTAATCAGAGAGACAAAGTAGGTGAGATAATATCTTTTATGGGACCAACTTCTGTTGGTGGAAGAGACAGAGACAAGCTTTCAAGCTACACAGAGATCTTCAGGTCTAGGAAAGGTAATCAGAGCCAGAAGGGGTTGGGTACAAACAAGTGTTGTATGAAGTGGTGCTAATGCTTCAATAGTTGGTACAGTTACCTCAGATTCCATACAAACCAATACGGTGGTGGTGGCACTGTGCTGTTGGAGGTTCTGTCTTTCCTACTTGTCATTAATAAGGCTGTAAGACAATTGTGGGCCAAAATTTTGTTGCAGAAACTGCGACTTTTAATACCCACCACAACTTTCAAATACATACTCTAACGTTTTTGCAATGTTATTCACTCAAATTTGGTGCAGCCACCCTGCAGCGAGGTGAGACTCGTTGGGGCGGCACCCTCTGCTGGCTATCCTGGGAATTAGCTCTTCACCAGCTTTGGAGCACCCCTACTGGCTGGTGTCTCGCCTGCCATGTCCCTCCCGGACCCTGGTGCCCTTTACCTCAAGGTGCTGCCCTCTGCAGTACCCCTGCAGTCTGGGTCTCCCCTCCCAGGGGGGAACCCCCAACTCTCTATCCCCACTTTGCCTCAGTAGCCACTGCCAGTCATCTTCTAGCCTCCCGCTCACTGGGGCAGACTGCAGTCTATAAACTACTCATCCCTGGCAAGGGGGTTTTGGACCAGCTGCCTCTGCCTAACCCAATACCTTTCTTTAGGCCTTGCATAAGGCCTGCAGCCTGGGGGTTTGCCAGGCTGGCGCTCTCCTGCTCCCTTGCCCTATTCCCCAGCACTGTTCCAGTTCAGGTACCCTTTTGTCCCAGGCAGCCAGGTCCTTCTCTCTCTACAGCTAGAGAGAGCCTGACCCAGCCCCTGGCTCACAGCCCTTTCATAGGGCCAGCTGTGACCTGATTGGGGCATGGCCCCACTGTGGCTGCCTTCCCAATCAGCCTTTTCTTCTTGGCTTTCAGCCCCAGCCCTCTCTCTAAGGGCTGGCTTTTAACACTTTCACAGGAGCGGGTATCAGGGGGTAGCCGTGTTAGTCTGTATCTACAAAAACAACAAGGAGTCTGGTGGCACCTTAAAGACTAACAGATTTATTTGGGCATCCGAAGAAGTGAGGTTTTTACTCACGAAAGCTTATGCCCAAATAAATCTGTTAGTCTTTAAGGTGCCACCAGACTCCTTGTTGTTTTCACAGGAGCGGGGTTACTGCCCTGCTACACACCCCCAATCATGACAGACGAGTGGCCGAGGCAAATTTGAGTGAGTGGTGTTGTGATCTGGCACACATGGTGGAGGTGGTGGTAGAGGCAGACAAGTAGGATAACCTCAAGGACTTCACCTTCTGGGGCTGGGGATTGTGCCTCCCGCAGGGTGCAGGGTTGGGACAGGGGAGCCCTGGTGGTGTGAGCAGCCTCCAAGGGTCTCTGAGCTGGGGCTGAATCTAGGGTGCAGAGGTTCACCCCTTGTTCACCCCTGGGGCCTGGAGAATGGAGGGGTGGGATGGGAGATGGAAAAAACTGAGTTGTTCACAGAAAAGCAGATCTTTTCCCATGACAGAAGCAAGCAGGGAGCAAGTAACAGAACACTGCATGGCACCCCACAAATTATTTTGTATTCCTTTAATTGCAGTGGCTGAAAGTTAGCTACTGAATTCAGCAAATATTGACTTGTACCAGAGGACAGCTGAATGTCTCTAAAGATCTGTAAATTAAACCCTTTGTGACAGGTCTCTCCTGGGGACTGGAGGAATTGTGAGTAATCCAGCCCCTGTTGGAGGGTAAAGAACACTGCTGCCAACTATGTCCTGCCCCTTACTCTGCAACCCCACCACACCTCTGCTTTGAGGGCACCTCTATGCACACCCTGCACCTGCCCATCATGACGGAAGGGAGACCGGGCCAAATTTGAGTGGTGCTGTAACTTTGTGCGACCGATCACAATGCCACTCACTCAAATTTGGCTGGAGCTTATGTGTAGGTGTGCACCCAAGGCTGGTGCTCCTTGTGGGGGTAGGCAGAGGGGGTCTTTATTCCTCCTGGGTTTTTTTATGGTACCTGAACTGACCGCAATTTAATCAAACTGTGCCTGCAACTTTCCGCTACTTTAACAAGCTGTGGCCGCAACTTTTAGACCCAAACCCTCACAACTTTCGTACAGCCTTAGTCATGAAAGAGCCCATAGGACTTTTTGCACAAGAACTGTTCCTGTCAACTCCAACTTGGATAATGGCATTCTACCTACCTTAATTCCTACTATTATTTCAGTTGGATGGCATTCCTCACTTCCTCTCTCTCACTTCCCTTGGTGTTGCTGTGCAGTAGCTGCTGCATTTTAGTGGTGGAGGAAGTGATCTCTGTCTATACAGAGATGGTAAATGGCTTTGGGTGCCAACATTGTTGGTTGTGATGTATATTACTGTTATCTAGTGCAGTGGTCTCCAAACTTTTTTGATCACGCAACCCTATCAGTAAAAAATTTTTGAGCTCGGACTCCCACCTGACGAAGCAAAAAAAAAAAAAAGCACTCCTCCTGCCGCGCACCCCCAAGGATCCTCTTGCGCACCCTCTGGGGTGCGCACACCCCACTTTGGAGACCACCGATCTAGTGGAATGAGAGTCTCCTCCTTCAGTCGCTGGGTGGCTGGTGTGTGTTTGACTCTGACTCCATTCAAATTTTTGATTGATTTTTGACAATGATCTTGCCTCATTTGCACCAGAAACTTTTCTCGCCAATGTACTGTGAGAAAATCATTTCTAATTAATGTTACTTTAAAGTTATCAAAAACAAATATCAATTAATGTCAGCATGGTAGTTACAGCAGCCCCAAATGTATTGCAACAGACAAGAATTTGTTTTGTTACATGTTATAAATTGATGATAGAGGAAAGTGAACATCATGCTTCAGATCACATAGTAGATGGCAGCAGGAGTGGGGAAAGAATTCATTGTCCTCATCATAAATAAATACAGACAACTGGCCAACATTTTTTTCTCTCTCTCAAACCTCAGGTACTAAGACACTACCAGAGATAGACTATTGGGCTGGGTAGTTCATTCGTTGTTCCAGTACACCACATCCTGTGTTCCCATAAACTAGAGATGGAACCAAATCAAAACCTTAGAGCTAAACAAACCAAAACTTTGGAAAGCTTTGATCTGGATCTGAAGTCTATATACTATAAATCTTGCTTTCATGGATTGCATAAGTAATCTTTTCTTTTCTTTTGTATGGAACCTGCATAGCGTACCAGATTTCAACCAACAGCAATATTAAAGATGTTTTATAGGCAACGGTCCACTCTGACTAAAGTTGTCATAGCCTTAAAAGACTCAGCCCAGTTTTAAGGTCATAGCCTCAATACCTCCTTTTCCAATTTATCTGATACAGCCAGCTGATAACTGTTGACAGCAGTACCCATCACGGACTGGGTTTTCCCATTTCTTATACGATATTGTATCTTTATATCCCAGACTTCCCACCAAGTTCAAAAGTCTAGGAACTGATACTCTGAGTGAGTACAACCTGAAAGTATTATTCTGAGGTAGATGCAGTTAAGTCTTCAGTCATATACTATCAGGATCCTTCAACCTGTGCAGTGTTCATTCTCTCAGGGCGTCTGCCCTTGCAGCACTGGCTCTACTGTTGTTAGAGCAATCAGTAGGAGAACATTAGCACTTCTGCTGTGCAAACTTTGGGTGTTCATTAGCCCAGGTCTTCCTCCATTAGCATGCTCATTTTACAATCAATTCGTTGTCCTGAAGATTTGGCCACTATGGGGAACTGCCTTCCTAAGCTGGATGAATTGACAAGGCATCTGCTTTTCCAAGCTGTGTCCAGGTTGGTGTGAACTTCTAATCACTTCCCTGTAATTTCTGCAACTACCTGGCCAACCGTCCTTTGTGATTAGTGAATTAAAAAGGCCACTGTAAAGATTATGGTCTGTCCTATACACAATTTTTCTCCAATTCCAATAATGGTTAAAATGGTCAACAGATTTAGTTATAACTTTTCCTGCCTAGGAATGCAGTAATTTCTTTCTACAGAATTTATACTTCTGCCACAATATGCTGCCACCCATTCCTGGGCTAAAAGCTCTTCCAAGCCCAAATTATTTTCATCTGAGTCTAACATGAAAGGATTTTGAAACATTAGTAAGATAAAAACGAAGCAGTCAGAAGTGCCCATATTAATGCAAATGCAAATGCCAAACCACACCGATGACCACTAAAGGGGTCTTTCTTTCTTACCCAACCTACAACATCATCTGGTTACACTGGTAAACCTGGAAACAAATGATCTCTAATAGCAACAGAGCCCCACATTACTCTGTATATCTATCTGTGATTGACTGTAGACTGGACAACTGTAACCTGCCACAGTTTCCTTGAGTCTGTGGAAATTCCTTCCTCCCCTGACTGACTGATGCAGGTTGGTTGTTTTACAAACAGTTTGCTTTGCTTTGGGTTCAATTGCAAGTTGACATTCTTACAGTGTTGTCTATTCCTGACCCTTGCCATGTAAAGAAGAGGCTTGGGGCCAGTAATTGCCCAATATGGACATATTTTAAAAACCACAAAATGATGGCAGATCAGTCTCTTCAACAGGAATAAGCACCTGCTCCCTCCTTTGTCTTACACATCACTGAAAGAACAGTGAGCCCTCTCACAAAACTGGGCCAAAGAAGTTTCCTAGGAAGGTTTTCCTTCTAACTGTGCCAGGGCAGGGACTCTGTTTACTATGTTAATACCATATCTAGCAGCATGAGATCCTAATCTCAATGGTTATTTAAATTCTGACAGTACCCAAAGGCCCCACCCGGGATTAGGACCCCATGCTGTTGTGAATTACTTTGTTTAATTTAGTATCTGAACAAATTAAATATAAACCAATTTTAAACCAATTTAAGTGTGACCATGCAAGTTTTGCACCAGTTTAAATAAACAAAACAAAAACATAAAAACAATTCTAGTTAAGCCAGTGCAACTTTTGTGGTAGATAAAGTCTAAATGGATATTACAGACAATGACTGTAAGGTGCTGATTTCGTGCTAGATCGCCACTCTGATCTACTCTGAACAAGGGACAATATACGGTATAGTTATTTCTTGGTCTCCCACACGCAGGGAGGAAGCAAACTGTACCAGTCCAATATTTGATTCAATTAAATCACCTGGTGTGTCAGCACAGCTCTGCAGGTTGACACATTGTGGGGGGCGGAGCCAAGACCTCATCCTGGTCACCTGTCTGAGGGAGGGGGAAGTAGTTGCTCTGCAGAGCCCACTTCCCCTCTCATGCAACACACTGTGGTAGGGGTAATCTGCTCAAGGAAGTAGGGGGCACCTTATGCTCCCTTACTGCTATGGCTATGTAGGACTTGTGATGGTCTAGTCCTTAAAGGATGGCCACATCATCAATGGAAAAGTCATTGAGACATTGAGTCCTAAGGTGACTTTACAAAGGTCACACAGGAGGTCTGTTGCAGAGCTTGGAATAGCATGATCCGGGTCTCCCAATGCCCATTCCTGGAGCTTAAGCAGAAAATTAGCCTACCTATTAATCAGTTAGTTAAAATTTAAGGATCTGAGGCTTCATTGAATCAGAGTGGTAGAATCTCAGAGCTTTGCAAAGTCAATATAAGATGCCAGGCTGTAGAGAACTGGGAACCGACCGTTCACACAAATATTAAGAACTAGCAAATACAAAATTAAATAGTAGATAAAAATATGCAAAACTATAAAAATAAGTTAATAATTTCCTTTCGTTTTAATTCTAGTAAAGTCTGTATATTCATTTAGCATTCTGAAATAACAAAACGAGCAAAACCCCATTCGTCATGCAAGAATAATTTTTTAATCATTTCATGTAAGAAATAATATTTCATCAAAGAAACTGGGACAATTGTTGAGAACACAACCAACAATTTAAAATATATATTGGCTAGTCATATTATCTATGAATTAATTAAAATTGCCCCCATGACTCCTTGAAAGGGGGTACTCCTTAAATACCATACTGAGCCTCTAGGAGACTCACTCTGGACTAGAGCAGCAATGGCTACAGAGGCTCAGGATTCCATTTCCCAGACTGCCTAAGGTCCAGGGCAGAAAGAGAACTAGCTAGCAACACTTCCAGAACCAATCATAAGCCAGAACTCAAAGACAAAGGGTTTGGTTTAATGTTCAGTTTTGGCTGTGTTTGGAGTGGTGCAGAGAAGCATCACAGCCACTGAGGCTCTTTCTACCCTCACATTCCTACCCAATGGGAGATTTTGAGCCTCTTTGGGGTTTCTGGGACACTGAACAGTATCATCTCACCAGAGACCACAAACCCAAGAGGTTAAGGAGAGAGTCATGGTCAAACTACCAAGATCCAGCTTAACTGCACATTTGGATGCAGACCAGAGAGCCATTGGATGATCTCACCATCCTGGGTATGAATACTTTTTAAGAATACTCCTGTTTATTAATTTTGATATTGTGTTTTAAGCCAGCCACTGATTTCAGTGCTGTACCACTCATTAAAGACTGAGCCTAAACTCACTATTTGCCTAGGCAGGTGTTGGGATGGAGCACAGAGTGGTATGTATTTGCTGTGAATGTCAGGAGGGGTAGAATTTATGTATTGTTGTTTTGTCTTTTTTTATCCTGTTCCATTTTTCCATTGTCCCTTTTCCTGAGTTCCCCATACCCAATAAAGCACCAGCTATTGTTTTATTACTCTGGGAAGTGCGATAGCTATTTTATTTCTGTATGCTCTGACTGACATTACTCTGTATGAGATATTGAATTTGGGTGTTGAATGTTTTCCCAAAGGACAGGCCCTCTGTGTACTCTGCACTGGGAGGGGTTTCCTTGGGTGGAGGCACCAGGCACCCTTATAGGTGAACCCAGGACCCAGGCCCCTGAAGAGAAAAGAGAGAAGTCTGCAGCTTTGCCTCAGGGTGGGGTTAACATCCCATTTTCCTTAACTGATTATTAATGACTGATTAGAAACTTACAGAATTAGTATTCCAATGGTCAACTGTAGCTTAACTGTCTCAGTGTTCTTTAAGGTCCCCATTGTGCAGAGACTTATGCATATGCTTAAAATTAAGCATATGAGTAGTCCTACTGATCTAGCCCATGTGAATAAGGGCTAGGTCCACAAAGGTACTTAGGGGGACTCTTTAGGTTCCCAAGTCCAACATTTAGGTGCCAATGACATCCCCAAAACCATCGCTCAGCTACAGCCTAACCCTATTGATGTGGAGTAGTTCCAGCAGGAGAAATTGAGAGCCTTGGGCCAGAATACCCAAAAGCCTGGTGGTTAAGACAGTCTCCTAGGAGGTAGAAGATCTGGTTTCAAGTCCCTGCTCCAAATCAGGCAGAGTAGGGATTTGAATCTGGGTCTTCTACATCGCAGGTGAGAGCCTTAACCGCTGGGCTATAATGGGGGTCTCTTGCGCTTTGTGAGAAAAGGATGACCTAGCTTAGGTGCTTAACTTCAGGGGAGGGTTTATGGCTAAGAAGCCAGAGCAGAAAGAGGTGCCTCCCTCCATCCTGTCGGTCAGATGCCTCAGGCCCAGATCAATGAGAGGTGGTGCCTAAGTACCGTTATGAATCTAGGCTCTAACCCCAATCCCTTTCCTGTGCATTTGGCCGTAGGTAACTCACTGCTTAGCTTGCTGGCTTCTGAGTATCCCATTCTTAGTGCTTAACACTCCCTTGTATTGTATGAGGAGCCTGGGTGCCTAAATCAGGGCTGAGGATTCCACTAGGCTTCAGGGTGCCTAGGAGTTAGGCACTGCACTCCTAAACCCCTCTGTAGCTCTACACCTAGGTCTTTTCAGGATCAGGGTCTAAAGTTCCAGAATATAATGCAGCTCCAGTGTTCTCTCATGGTATCTGACATGTCTTTATGGAAATGCAGGAGTGAAGTGGCTTAGCTGATTCCATTTTAGTTCACCAGCCTTTTTATAATCTAATGTTTTACATTTTTGAAGTGCAAAATACGAGATTGGAGTTATTTTCTTCTGCAATAAGAGGTACAAATTCTGTTAGCCTTCCTTCCTCTTGGTTTCACTGGGACTAGTTGTGTAAAGTAAAGCATGTTCGATTTAGCCCAAAAGGTGCTTCCTGTGTTTGAGTCTCTATGATCATTTAAAAAATTTGTGAACCTTATAAATTATAAAGGGATGTTAGAGGTGTGAAGAGCAATGCAATGAAATTATAGAGGGGAAATTTTAGACTGCATGTCAGGAAAAACTTCCTACTGTGTAATTGGTTAGGCTGTGGAATCATTTCCCAGGGGAATGGATGGAAGCTCCATTGCTGCAGACACTTAAAAGCAGACTGGACAGAGCACTTGATAACTTAGTGTAGGGAGCAGCCCAGGTCACCAGGGACCAAAGTGTTCCCAACCCATGGTGCCAGCAATATTTGCTGATGGCCAGTCACATGCTGTTGGCATTCCCCCTTTGGTTCTAATTTCATTTAAAAAATGCTTAATTTTGTTAACACAGGGTTAACTAATTTACTGTTGAATGAAAGTAATTGTTGTAGTTGCGTTATATGATGACAAATCAGAGGAGACGTAGACTGCACGATGATGAATAGGAGGAGAAGCAGTTTCTGAGTCACTCCATTAAGATATGGTTCACATTATAAAAAAGCTTGAGGATTCCTGGGTTATGTGACCAAAAAGGCCTATTCTATTTTTAATTTTTATGATTCAGTTATTGTAGCCACATCTTCCCCCACAAATAGCTATTGCACTAGACTTGAACCCATATTTAATATCAATAGGCCTAATTTTCTTCTCACTTACACTGGCATAAATCAGGAGAGCAGTTCCATGGTAGTCAATGGGATAAGACTGATGTAAAACCAGTTTTAGGGAGAGGAGAATCAGGCCACAGGACTTTAGACTGGGATTTTTGAAGCAGCCTAAGGGAGTAAGATGCCCAAATCTTGTTGAAATTCAGCGGGAGTTAGGTCCCAGCCTTTAACCCTCCCATTCTGTCTTCTGCTATTTCACAGAACTGTTTTGCCTTTGTTCTGATGTGGTTGGATTGCTTCCTCCTTGACAACCCTATACAGCTGTCTCTCAGATTTGTTAAATCTAATTTTAATCCTTTAAAAAGAACAGGAGTACTTGTGGCACCTTAGAGACTAACAAATTTATTAGAGCATAAGCTTTCGTGGGCTACAGCCCACTTCTTCGGATGCATATAGAGTGAAACATATATTGAGATATATATACACACATACAGAGAGCATGAACAGGTGGGAGTTGTCTTACCAACTCTGAGAGGCCAATTAAGTAAGAGAAAAAAAACTTTTGAAGTGATAATCAAGATAGCTCAGTACAGACAGTTTGATAAGAAGCAAGTGTGAGAATACTTACAAGGGGAGATAGATTCAATGTTTGTAATGGCTCAGCCATTCCCAGTCCTTATTCAATCCTGAGTTGATTATCAGGAATCATAATACTCAAAAACCAGTGGGAGAACACTTTAACCTGTCTGGCCATTCAATGACAGACCTGCGGGTGGCTATCTTACAACAGAAAAACTTCAAAAACAGACTCCAACGAGAGACTGCTGAGCTGGAATTGATATGCAAACTAGACACAATCAACTCGGGATTGAATAAGGACTGGGAATGGCTGAGCCATTACAAACATTGAATCTATCTCCCCTTGTAAGTATTCTCACACTTGCTTCTTATCAAACTGTCTGTACTGAGCTATCTTGATTATCACTTCAAAAGTTTTTTTTCCTCTTACTTAATTGGCCTCTCAGAGTTGGTAAGACAACTCCCACCTGTTCATGCTCTCTGTATGTGTGTATATATATCTCCTCAATATATGTTTCACTCTATATGCATCCGAAGAAGTGGGCTGTAGCCCACGAAAGCTTATGCTCTAATAAATTTGTTAGTCTCTAAGGTGCCACAAGTACTCCTGTTCTTTTTGTGGATACAGACTAACACGGCTGCTACTCTGAAACCTTTTAATCCTTTGTGGTTTTACGTTGATTTTTAACAATTTTCCATGTGTTTTACATTTGTTTTAATTGCTGTAAATGCACCTTCTGTCTAGTAGTGCTGATTGTGGTTTATACATGTAATTGGACTTCCTATTTTTATTATAAAACATTTTGATATAATACTTCTGGAAGGTACAGTATAAATCAGTGAATCAATATCAGTTTCAGCACTGAGACCTAGATCATCCCTTCCTCCAAAGATAACCATCTGGGGGTGGAAAATCATGCAAAATCCTCTGATACAAGTTCCCCCAACTAATTAATTGGAGGGCAATAAAGGCAGCAATTCCACCCTCCTCACCTGCAGATACCCAGGGAACCATGAGGAACTTGGGGGATACAGAGATCTGTGTCCTCTGCATGTGAGGCCTGTGCCTCTCCCTGGCTCTGGACTCTGTGCTATGTTGCCAGGGATGCCTGCACCTGTTGCTTTAACAGGGATTTCCCCATCACAGAGGAGGCTGCAGGAAGGTCCCCAAGTGCACTAAATCTGTGCTAGCTTTGCTGCAGGAATTGGAGAGCCTGCACATCTCCCACGGAGCTCCATCCCTGGCCCTCCCTCATTGTCCAGATCACTAGCCCCAAGAGAGAGGGATCCAGAGAGTCCAAGCTGGGAGTGGTGCCACAGAACTGGCTGACTCCCCTCCTGAGGAAAGGGAACATCCAAGTGGAGGGGATCCTCTGCCCACTTCTATTGGTCAGAAGAATTGAGCCCACATGACAAACTCTGTTTTCCTACCTTCTCTGGGAGGATCTGCCTCTTATCATTCCTTCCAAATAATTATTTTCCCTGTCAAGGACTAAATCATTGCACTCTGCCTATGTCCTTGTCCAAATTTCAGTTAGAAAAATGCCTTTGCTTAAGAAAATAACATCATGGAACAGGCCATGGTAACACAAACACTTATTTTGCCAGAACACATTTACAGTGGGTGGGTGGATAGTTCAGATGGCCATGAACACTTAATAAAGTTAATTTTTCTAGGAATTCCCAGTGGCACATTCTTCTTCTTTACTAGTAAAAAGAGACTTTCATGCTAAGGGAAGCTTCCAGATTTAAACCAAATGTATTTTTTTTCATAATTTTTCACCCCATTAATGATCTATGGAAGGTATTTGTGTTTAAACAAGTGTTTACTCATTTCCAGCCCTTCAATCATCATTTTTTAGACTTTATTTTTATATCCAAAACTCTAATAGCAATCTGTAACATATTTACATTCTTGTGTTCTTGTCTCTGTTTTGTTGGGTACACAGTATTCCTTCCTCGCTTTTGAAAACATAGTTGTCCTACTTTTTCCCCCCTCCCACATTTTGACAAACAGAAATGTTTTCAGACTGTAGTTAATGCTTTAAAAAAAATTCTTCACTCTGAGCATGCAATTAAAAACAGAAGAAAAAACAAATGCAGAAATAAAAAGAAGTTTGGAATCCAGGTTGAGAATTTCAAAGCAGCCTAAGGGAATTCATAGAATTTAAGACAGAAGGGACTATTAGATCATCCTATCACAGGCCACTACATTTCACCCAGTTTCCACTCTATTCAGCCCAACAACTTGTGTTTGACTAAAGCATATCTTCCAAAAAGGCATCTAGTCCTGCTATAAAGGCATCAAGAAATGAAGAATCCACCATTTCCCCTGGGAATTTGTGCCAGTGGTTATTCACTCTCACTGTTAAAAATCTGTGCTTTATTTTTAATTTGTCTAGCTTCAGCTTTGAGTCATTGCTTCTTGTTATGCCCTTCACTGCTAGACTGAAGAACCCTTTAATACCCAGCATTTTCTGCCCTGGTAGGTAATCAAGTCATGTCTCAGTCTTTTGTTGGTGATAAACTAAACAGATTAAGAGACTTAAAGAGCTCAATTACAGCAGTGAAATCCCCATCCTTGCAGATCCCCGTAGAAACATCCCTATTCACAGAATGTCATGTATTATGAAGTCTCACTTGTCTGAGGTAAGTTACTTTTATCAACCAAACAGTCTCAAAGAATGAAATCAGGTCTGTTTGGCAACACCTAATTTCCATAAAACCATGTTGTGTTTGGCATTAGTTATATTCTATCCTTCCTTTATAAACTGAATCCCATATCAACTTTTCCATTATTTTACTTAGGACTGTTGTCAGACTACCCAGCCTATAGTTACCCAGATATTAAAAAAAAAAAAAAGTATATTAGCATAACATTAGCACTCTTCCAGTCTTCTGGAAGTTCCCTGGTATTCCAAGATTTATTAAAGATTAAGAATATAAGAAGAACATAAGAGCAGCCATACTGGGTCAGACCAAAGGTCCATCAAGCCCAGTATCCTGTCCTCTGACAGTGGCCAATGGCAGGTGCCCCAAAGGGAATTAACAGACAGGTTATCATCAAGTGATCCATGCCCTGTCACCCAATCCCAGCTTCTGGCAAACAGAGGCTAGAGACACCATTCCTGCCCATTCTAGCTAATAGCCATTGATGTACCTATCCTCCATGAATCTATGTTAATTCAATGAATTAACATCAGTGGGCAGGAGATCTCCTCAGCCCACTTTTGGATACAAGTTATCTGGGCCTGCTGATTTAAAAATATTTATCTCTAGTAGATGTTAAACATCCTCCGCGTTACTAAGGGACTGGAAAGTACTTCATCATCTTCATGTGCTACGAGTATATCATCCTAATTCTTTCCAAATACAGAACAGAAATATATATTAACAGTGCCTTTCCATCATTATTAGCAATTTTACCATCTACATCAAGTAAAGGGCCTTTAGCATTGCTAGATTTTCTTTTGTTCCTAATAGAACAAAACTCCTTCTTGTCCATAGCCTTGTCAGCCATGGATTTTCCCCTGATGTCTTTAGCTTCTCTTACACATTTTCTGCATTTCATAACTAATTTATATCAATTGCTATTAGGGCTGTCGATTAATCACAGTTAATTCATGTGATTAACTCAAAAAATTAATCGCAATTGCAGTTTTAATTGCATTGTTAAACAGTAGAATACCAATTGAAATTTATTAAATATTTTTGGATGTTTTTCTGCATTTTCAAATATATTGATTTAAATTACAACACAGAATACAAAGTGTACAGTGCTCACTTTATATTATTTTTTATTACAAATATTTGCACTGTAAAAATGATAAACAAAAGAAACAGTATTTTTCAATTCACCTCATACAACACCTCATGTAGTACCATCTCTTTGTCATGAAAGTGCAACTTACAAAGGTAGATTTTTTTTGTTACATAACTGCACAACTTTAGAATCTACAAGTCCACTCAGTCCTATTTCTCATTCAGCCAATCGCTAAGACAAACAAGTTTGTTTATATTTACAGGAGATAATGCTGCCCACTTCTTGTTCACAATGTCACCTGAAAGTGAGAACAGGCATTCACATGGGACTTTTGCAGCCGGCATTGTAAGGTATTTACATGCCAGATATGCTAAACATTCATATGTCCCTTCATGCTACAGCCACCATTCCAGAGGACATGCTTCCATGCTGATGATGTTAAACAAATAACGTGTTACTTAAATTTGTGACTGAACTCCTTGGGAGAGAATTTGTCTCCAGCTCTATTTTACCAGCAGTCTGCCATATATTTCATGTTATAGCAGTCTCGAATGATGACTCAGCACATGTTCATTTTAAGAACACTTTCACTGCAGATTTGACAAAATGCAAAGGTACCAATGTGAGATTTCTAAAGATAGCTACAGCACTCGACCCAAGGTTTAAGAATCTGAAGTGCCTTCCAAAATCTAAGCGGGATGAGGTGTGCAGCAAGTTTTCAGAAGTCTTAAAAGAGCAACACTCTGATGCGGAAACTGCAGAACCCGAACCACCAAAAAAGAGAATCAACCTTCTGCTGGTGGCATCTGACTCAGATGATGAAAATGAACATGCGTCAGTCCACACTGCTTTGGATCGTTATTGAGCAGAACCCATCATCAGCATGGACGCACGTCCTCTGGAATGGTGGTTGAAGCATCAAGGGACATATGAATCTTTAGCGCATCTGGCATGTAAATATCTTGCAACTCTGGCTACAACAGTGCCATCGAATGCTTGTTCTCACTTTCAGGTGACATTGTGAACAAGAAGTGGGCAGCATTATCTCCTGAAAATGTAAACAAACTTGTTTGTCTTAGTGATTGGCTGAACAAGAAATAGGACTGAGTGGACTTATAGACTCTAAAGTTTTGCATTGTTTTGTTTTTGAATGCAATTATTTTTTGTACATAATTCTACATTTGTAAGTTCAACGTTCATGATAATGAGATTGCTCTAAGTACTTGTATTAGGTGAATTGAAAAATACTATTTCTTTTGTTTTTTACAGTGCAAATATTTGTAATCAAAAGTAAATATAAGGTGAGCACTGTACACTTTGTATTCTGTTATAATTGAAATCAATATATTTGAAAATGTAGAAAACATCCAAAAAATATTTAAATAAATGGTATTCTATTATTGTTTAACAGTGCAATTAATTGCACGATTAATCACGATTAATCTTTTTAATCATGCAATTAATTGTGATTATTTTTTTTAATTGCTTGATAGCCCTAATTGCTATCTATTTTCCTTTTTTCCATTTATTATATATTGGTTTTTTATTTTATTTATTTCTAATTGCTGCCTTAACTTTGCCACTGAACCAGCATGGGCTTTCCCCCCAAGTTGTCCTCTTTCTTGATTGTGGAATTTTTGGCCATCTAATAAACTCTTCTTACAGAAATCCCAATTTTCATTCACATTTTTCTGTCTAAATTTTTCCTCCCAATCAATTTTGCTCATAATTTTTCACAGCTTTAGAAAATTATCCCTTTTGAAACACCAACTATATATCTATCTATATAGATATATACTTTACTAGTTGGGACTGTCTTCTGTTTGTCCATATTGAATGTAATCAGATCATGATTACTGGTCCCTAGGCAACTACCAATTTCCAAAGTAGCAATTAATTCATCTTTATCCATCATAATGAGGGCCAAAATAGTTACCTCGTGCTGGGTGAACACCTTTTGTGTTAGAAAATCATCTATAATTTTTAGAAAGTCTTGTGATGGTTTTACTACTGCATAAGGTCTCCAGCATATGTCCCCCAAATGGAAGTCCCCCATAACAGTTTTTCTTTCCACATATTACATACAAGTGTTTAAGAAGCAACTTACGTTGTCTTCTGGTTTGATTTGGTGGTCTATAACAAACCTCTACCAGTATCCAACTCCTTGGTGGTGTTAGCGCACATGGATACCTGTGAACTCAAGATCCTGTGGTTCTGAGTTATTATTAACTCAGAAACAGGAAATGGCATCTTTACTATAGCGTGCCGCTCCTGTCCCTTGTACCCACTCTATCCTTCCTGAAGAGATTATAACCAGTGATTTTAACATTTTAGTAATGCAAATAGTTCCACCAAGTTTCATTAATGCCAGTTGTATCAAATTTCTTCTCATCAATGAGAATTTCCAATTCTTGCTTGTTACCGAGGCTCCTAAACTTGGAATATAAGCAACTGAAAAATGTCTTCTCTTCACATTCTTTAATCACATCGGTTCAATTTTTTCATGACATGCTGAGTTTGAATTTGCCATCTTATCACCCTCCTCTACCTCTTGCATTATTAATTTAATTCCCTTCCTGTCTGCTTCAGCTAGTCTCCAGTCAAGAAGATTAGCCATTAACTGAGACACTTACCTGCCATTAAAATTAAATGAATATGTGTGATAAAATCCTATCCCCTAGACTGCTTTGAAAATCAATTCTAATGTCTTTCCATCTTCTACAGGGGTAGTCGGGATATGTTCATTTACTAGTATGTGGAGTACTAGAGCAAACAAATGATGATTTATGATGATTTGCCTTAGAGAGGAAAGATGGGCATGTGATAAGGGACTGGATAAAGAGATCTGTGTTCAATTCCTGGCTGTGCCACATTGGGACTGTCTGCGAGACCACAGAGAAGTCACTTAATCTCTCTGTGCCTCAGTTCCCCACCTTTTCCCCTACCTTTTGTCTGTCTTCTCCATTTAAACTATAAACTCTCCAAGGTCGGGACTCTTTGTTACCATGTTTATGAACAGTACCTAGCATGTTGGGGCCCCTAGGCACATCTGTAATATAATGGTGATGAAACTACCAGGGTTAACTACCCTAAATTATCACATATGCCTAAAATCTACTCATGATCCACCTCAAAACAGATTAAAAATGGAATCACCAATTTATCATTCAGAGGAATGTATTGATATAAAGCCTGGGTAGAAGCAGAAATTGACTAATCTGCTTCAGAGAATTATTTCCTGGAGTCTTTGTCTATTCCACTTGTACATTCACCTTCTAAACAGCTTTCAGTAGTTTTATTACAAAGGCCACAGTTTAGAACAAAAGAGTTTTTCCTGGAGCTTTGCCAGGAAGATCAATGGTCAGACACCTTAATCAATGAAGCCTTTATCATCTGAGCTGCAGCTTTTCTCAACACACAAATGTTTAACAAATCTCTTATGAACTATGCTTCGTTCTACTCCATGAGCTTTTTCTTCATTACCCAGAGCATTCTGAGCAGCAGCCTGTCTCCAGCCCAATGAATCCACACAGAGAGCCAACCCCCACTTTCCTGATCATGCAAGCGTGTGCAAACACCACCCATGACTTCAGAAGGGTCTGGTATGGGTACAGATTACAGGATTGGAGTCAGAGCATACCAGACACCATTTGGGGTTAGGGACAGGTACGCTGTAGGCTCTGTTCCCATCTTTTGTGCTTATTGGCTAGTTTTAGTTGATATTTGTGCTCATTCATTTAATCTTCTTTACACCATGCAATGTATGCAAAGGTGGAAACAAAATACTTTTTCTTCAGTCTGTCGTTGCCAGTAGTACATAATCCTGAGGGACATTAAAAATGTACAGTTATCTGCCATTTGTGACTGAAACAAGCAGTACCTGGCCTCATGCCTCAGTCAAAGCAGAAACAGCCCTTTCAAAAGCCACTCAGACTGAAGTGTCCTAGTATTTGACTTTCACCTACTTTGAGTAACTAAAACAGTGAGTTACAATTTTGACTGATCAAACATTTGTATGTACTGGGGAGAATACTGCCCTGGCAGAGATATGGACCATATGACTCTCTAGAGATGTGCAGTCACTCTGCAGAGACAGCCAAATTCCATTTTTAATGACTGTCCATCTATATTTAGGACTATATAGTTCCCTTAATCTAGTTGGACGATTATAAACAGTAACATATGAAGCCTTGGGAGGTGTTGCTGCAAGGATTGGTATCGAGTACTATCTTACGGCTCTGATTCTGCAAACATTTGCACACATGCTTGGCTTTAAGCTCATAAATAGCCCCCCTGACTTCAATGGAAATACTCCTCTTAAAAGTCAAGTGTGTTGGTTTTTTCCTCAAGGCTTTATTTAACTTCTTTGTTAGTGAACTGTAAGAGAGAGTAGTAAACAATGTTAATGACATTTGCAGAGGATGCTAAATGCAGAGTTGTTAAGTGAGATAGAGAAATAATCCTCATCTTTTGCACCTCTCTAGTGCCTTCCCTCAGAAGATTTCCATGCGCTTTGTAAACATTAGTTTAGCTTCACAACATTCCTATAGAGTAGATAAATACCATCAATTCAATTTTACTGAAAAGGAAACTGACAGAGAAGTTAAGTGACTCCTATGTGATCTTAGGCCAAAGAGCTATGGCAGAGATAGGAGTAGAGCACAAACAACTTGGCTACTTAACCTGTGTTTTAACTACAAGATCATCTTTTCTTCCCTTGGAAGGCTATCAGTATGGGAAGAAAATATTTAGCTTGGAAAAAAATTCTACAAAAACAATCCTAAGCAGATACTCAAAAGCAATAATGCTGAAAGAGACCACTGGTGACAGGAGCCAAGAAGTTATTTTGGAATGTGACAGGGGAAAAAAAAAAGGCCCATATAATTTTGGGCTGCACATGTGCGGGCACCATATCTCAGAGCAGGGAGATAATAGCTATTGAAGTGGTGGAAAAATGTTGAGTTTTGAAGTTTCTGAAGTTTGAATATTCTGACCAAGTACACTAGTCATTCACTCTACGGCTCTGGTGTGACCAGATCTAGAATACTGCATTCAGTTTTGTGTACCGGACTGCCAGAAAGATAGTGACAAACTGGAGGAGGTTCACTGAATAGCTACAAAAATTGTTTGTGGGTTGTTGGAACTTACTTTTGAGGGAAGAACTAAATATGTATAGCTTGGTTAAACATCGAATAAGGAAGGAAACTGAGGCTATGTCTACACTACCGCGGTAAGTCGACCTATGCTACGCAACTCCAGCTACGTGTCGACATACTTTAGGTCGAGTTACCACGGGGTGGGAGAGGGGGCGTCGACAGGAGAAACTCTCCCGTCGACTTACCTTACTCTTTTTGTTGGGGGTAGAGTACAGGGGCCGACTGGAGAGCGATCTGCTGTTGATTTGGCGGGTCTTCACTAAACCTGCTAAATCGACCACCGGTGGATCGATCTCAGAGCGTCGATCCCGGCTGTAGTGTAGACATAGCTGAATAGTGTTAGGTTATCTGAAGGGTTTAAATACAAAGCATGGAGAGGAGAGGATAATTTGGTTTGAACAGAGGGTATAACTAAGTGTAATATGATGCAATAAAAAAGATTAATATTGGAGAAAACTTCTTGACAGGTTCTGGAACAGTGTCTTGAGAAATGGTGGAAGCCCTATCAGATGAAACATTTAAAATTGAAAGTTATCAAAATCACTTATAAATGCACAATCTGGAGCTATCTTGTGTTGCCAGGGATTTGCATCAGAGGACTGAATAAATCTTTTTCTTCTCCAACTTGCATGATTCCATCATGAACTTGTCCATGCATTTTTAAAAATAAAACATAAGTGCACTTAATGAAGTGGGACATTTTTAATTTAAACAGTAGGTGGCTCCACAGGATTTCTTATCACAAGGGTAATTCTCCCAGGGCTAGCTAAACTGGCTTTAAGATAGCTTTGTGCTGGTTTATGGGTGCAACACAGCCCTAAGGCAGGAGAGAATCTGACCCATGTTGTCTAGCAGCAAAATTAACTACCCTATAACTGTTTAGGATAATAGTTCAGATTTTTTCTGATGTCATCAGGCATGTAGGATCCTCTCTCCCCTGACCCTTCATCTACTTCTCCCATAATAACCCTAGAAGATTTAATATTGCAGCAACCCTCCACATGGTGGAAGACAATTGAATGTAGCTCTGTCCACAGCCATGCACTGGCACTGTGGGCTGACATATTAGATCTTTAAACTTTTCTATATAACAGGCTTTTGTGGGACACATTCTTAGCTAGAGAAAGCATCACTTCAATATTCCTTGCAGATTATTGTTCCAGTAGCTGTTGCATTTTGTATGAGCATTTTCAGTACCCTATAAATTATTAAAGCATATCTGGATGTGGCAAAGAGATGGAACATTTGCTAGATTTTACTGTTGCTTCGATAAAAAGATATGCCCAAAGGTGAACTTACAGTTCAGGACTGGTAAATGAGTGTTTGCACACATGCAAATACTCTTTCCCTATTTTTTTTGATAGGATACTATATAACTGTTTAATATTTCAAAATGAAGATTCATTAATGTGCAACAAAATATTGGTTCTGGGGGGAGACAAAATTGATATGAAATGTTAATGTTAAAGAAATATCATCTATACAAGGGGTCTCAAACTCAATTTACCTTAGGGCCAGTGCCAGTCCTCAAATCCTCCCAGCGGGCCAATAATGTCACTGAAGATGGTGTTCAGAAAAGAAAATGGTTTTTATTGTATTTTTTATTTCGAATTTCTTAGAAATAATAAAACTGTCATAGAACTTTATACAATTCTTCGCCTGCCAGAGGGTTTTTAGTGTTTGCCAGACACCTGGCAACACTTCAGTTCTGTCAGTTTGTTGATGTTTGGTCTCAGTGACTGAGCAGTTGAAACCTTCAGGATTGCAGCAAGGTGTGCATCAGATAGTGGTGTTCAGTATTTTGACTTGTTTATATTAATTGTGGAAAAAAGTGACGCTGCTTCCATGGCTGACTCTGCCTGGCGACTAGTGATGGTATCTCTGTCCCACTCCCCCAGCCAATGGGAGTTGTGGGGGGCGGTGCCTGCCACAGACATTGCCGGCAGTGTGGCTGCACGCGTCTCTCCTCCGTGGGCCGCAGTGGGGAGGTTCTTGGTCCGCAGATGGCCCATGGGCCATGACTTTGGGACCCTGATCTATATAGTAACCTCCTCATAATTTATTTGCCACTGACACCTCCATAAATTCAAAATTCCTCAGTCTGATTTGCAAACAAAATGTTTATAAGAACTAATTATTAGAATAGCTAGAATTATAAGACATTGCTTAAAATAGTCCCAGTGCTGACATGAAGACAGCCCGGAAAAAGGACCACCACCACAGATTAAAAATATGATGGTTACATCTCCATATAGTTCATCTGTTATATTATAGACCTCCAGTCCTCAGGACGAGTCACAAATCCACAGAATGATGCCCTAGGATTTAACTCCGTCTCTTTGGATCTGTGATTTACATGGCGTAGTGTGGGAAATAAAAGGCATCATATGTACGTGGATAGCTCTTGAGTGCCAAAGCATTATTTCAGTGTCATCCCCTCCTAAAGCAATAGCAGGTCTTAGCTCAGGAGTGGGCAAGCTTTTTGCGGGCCATGAATGCTCACAAAATTAGGGTTGGGGTGCAGGAGGAGGTGCGAGATCTGGGGTGGGGCTGGGGATGAGGAGTTTGGGGTGTAGGATGGTGCTCTGGGCTGGGACCGAGGCGTTTGGAGGGTGGGAGGGGGAATCAGGGCTGGGGCTAAGGCAGGGGGTTGGGGCGTGGGGAGAGGTTCAGGGGTGCAGGCTCCACGCGGCGCTTACCTCAAGCGGCTCCTGGAAGCAGCTTCATGTCCCTTCTCCAGCTCCTATGCAGAGGCGCGGCCAGGCGGCTCTACACGCTGCCCCATCTACAGGCACTGCCCCTGCAGCTCCCATTGGAGCGTGTAGGAACCAGAGTGGGGCCATGCCGTGGCTTCTGGGAGCTGCGTCGTTCGGCCGTGACCCTGCGCCCCAGCCAGAGCGCTGGAGGGGGGCCAAGTCGCATGGTGCGGCCCCGGCCGGCGTGCCCCGGCTGGAGCGCCGGAGGGGCCCTGACCCAGCGCCCCGGCCGGCGTGCCGGAGAGGGGCCGAGCCGCGTGGTCTAGCCCCGACCCAGCGCCCCAGCCAGAGCGCCGGAGGGGGGCCGAGCCGGATGGTTCAACCCCTAACCCAGCGCCCCGGCTAGAGCAGGGCCAAGCCGCGTCGTCTGGCCCCGACCCAATGCCCTGGCTGGAGTGCTGGAGCGGGGCCGAGCTGCGTGGTGTGGCTCGCGGGCCCACTTAAAACGGCTCGTGGGCTGTAGTTTGCCCACCCTTTTCTTAGCTTACATTGATCTACAATTTTTGAGAAGTCGTCTGCTTCAGAGATAAAATGTGCTATTTATTATGTATTTTGATGTGCTGAATTCAAATATGACAATTACAACAACTGATTGGCTACTGTTTCTAAGATATTTAAGTTTTTACATTTTATGTCTATGTATATTGTGTAGGTAGTAGAGTTTTAATCATAAATTGTAAACCTAGGTCTTTTCATGTGTTTATGGTTGCTTTACATGATAATATTTCACCTGTCCTGTTTATGTAACACTTTAAAAATCAGCAAAAGGGTTATATAAATAAAATTTATTATGAAACAAAAGGCAAAAAACTATTCTGTACATAGTTTAGTCCTATTCAGGGTCTACTCGGCGTTTCTTGGCTTGTCTCTTGTATTCATTAAATGGAGCATCTCTTGTCACTGTCCAGCAATAGTCTGCAAGCATTGATGGGCTCCATGTGCCCTGATAGCATTTCTCCATTGTTGCAATGTCCTGGTGAAATCGCTCGCCATTCTCGTCGCTCACTGCTCTGCAGTTTGGTGGAAAAAAATCTAGATGAGAGTGCAAAAAATGTATCTTTAGTGACATGTTGCAACCAAGGCTTTTGTATGCCTTGAGGAGGTTTTCCACCAACAACCTGTAGTTGTCTGCCTTGTTGTTTCCCAGAAAATTTATTGCCACTAACTGGAAGGCTTTCCATGCCGTCTTTTCCTTGCCACGCAGTGCATGGTCAAATGCATCATCTCGAAGAAGTTCACGAATCTGAGGACCAACAAAGACACCTTCCTTTATCTTAGCTTCACTTAACCTTGGAAATTTTCCACGGAGGTACTTGAAAGCTGCTTGTGTTTTGTCAATGGCCTTGACAAAGTTCTTCATCAGACCCAGCTTGATGTGTAAGGGTGGTAACAAAATCTTCCTTGATTCAACAAGTGGTGGATGCTGAACACTTTTCCTCCCAGGCTCCAATGACTGTCAGAGTGGCCAATCTTTCTTGATGTAGTGGGAATCTCTTGCACGACTATCCCATTCGCAGAGAAAACAGCAGTACTTTGTGTATCCAGTCTGCAGACCAAGCAAGAGAGCAACAACCTTCAAATCGCCACAAAGCTGCCACTGATGTTGGTCATAGTTTATGCACCTCAAAAGTTGTTTCATGTTGTCATAGGTTTCCTTCATATGGACTGCATGACCAACTGGAATTGATGGCAAAACATTGCCATTATGCAGTAAAACAGCTTTAAGACTCGTCTTCGATGAATCAATGAACAGTCTCCACTCATCTGGATCGTGAACGATGTTGAGGGCTGCCGTCACACCATCGATGTTGTTGCAGGCTACAAGATCACCTTCCATGAAGAAGAATGGGACAAGATCCTTTTGATGGTCACGGAACGTGGAAACCCTAACATCACCTGCCAGGAGATTCCACTGCTGTAGTCTGGAGCCCAACAGCTCTGCCTTACTCTTGGGTAGTTCCAAAGCCCTGACAAGGTCATTCAGTTCACCTTGTGTTATGAGGTGTGGTTCAGAGGAGGAGGATGGGAGAAAATGTGGGTCCTGTGACATTGATGGTTCAGGACCAGAAGTTTCATCCTCTTCCTCTTCCTCGTCTGACTCAAGTGAGAATGATTCTGGTGCATCAGGAACCGGCAGTCCTTCTCCATGGGGTACTGGGCGTATAGCTGATGGAATGTTTTGATAATGCACAGTCCACTTTTTCTTCTTTGACACACCTTTCCCAACCGGAGGCACCATGCAGAAGTAACAATTGCTGGTATGATCTGTTGGCTCTCTCCAAATCATTGGCACTGCAAAAGGCATAGATTTCCTTTTCCTGTTCAACCACTGGCGAAGATTTGTTGCACAAGTGTTGCAGCATGTGTGTGAGGCCCACCTCTTGTCCTGATCTCCAATTTTGCAGCCAAAATAAAGGTGATAGGCTTTCTTAACCATAGTGGTTATACTGCGCTTTTGTGATGCAAAAGTCACTTCACCAGAAACATAGCAGAAGTTATCTGCACAGTTCACACAAGTACGAGGCATCTCTTCTCACTTTGGCTAAACAGAAATGTGTCCCTTTGCAAAATTAAACACTGACAAATAAGAGAGCATGACACTGTATGATTTCTAGAGCTGATATAGGGCAATTTGTTCAGCAGAGTGATGTAAGCTTTGTTATGACTGCATCATCCATGACTTCTAGGAATAACATGATGCAATTCCTATCATGTCTGACGCAATACCAGCTTCAGATTGCATCATTCATTGTTTTGCCTAAAAAGCAAGTACTGTCCAAACCCAGTCATAGATTTATTCATAGATCCAGTCAAAGATGTATTTTAGTCATTTCTGGTTTAAATTGAGATCCCTTCCCTTTATAACTCACTTATCCTCCGCCATTCCCAAGTCAAGGGTCGTATATACTGACCCAATAGCATATCTTGAAAACTAGAGCCAATCAACAATTTTAAGCATCATTTTCATTCTCAGTGACCCAGAATTAGTAAAGTTTGACTACATTTATTTCAGAAGCATTTTGGCTGTACAGCAGTGTTATTGGTCTTCTGAATGTACAGTGCTAACACTTAGTGGCGAGAGGAATAAATGAACACAGCCCCTCTGAGCTCTATGACATTGATATATGTTCCAAGAGTCTCAAGGACCAACTGCTTGTCAGAAGAAACTAATGCTTTTAATAGGGTAAAGGATAGGTTTAAATTAAAAGAATGGATAAGAGTAGGAACCAGGGATAAGAGAAAAAGTCAGGAGAATTACAGGTAAAGATTGATGAATGATTAATCAATCCCACAACAATAATTAAACATTCTACCCCCGAAAATGACTAAATACTGTACAGCCAGCCTTGCACCAACTGAATATAAAAGCAAGTGGCTTCATCTCCAGAGCATACCCACAGGTCCTAAATGGTAAGTACATACCCATTATACCTTGCACTGCAGCTTTTAGAAAGTTTAGTTTGTTTTAATGTTAAAGTCCTATATCATGCCTGGCCATTACTTGTGTGTGGTGTGGTGCTGACAGACCTTTACAACCCCATGAAAGCACACACAGACTTTACTCTAAGAGCCCGTTCCTAGCTACCTAAGTGTAGCATCCACGCACTGTTAAGGTATCCCAAAGCCAGGTAACAGAGATCAGTCTCTAGGCTGCTCAAGCCCTGGCTTTCCCTTGACTTCTGGTGCAAGGGAGGCCTAACAGGTGGGGAGGGCGGCAGGTGGCAATTGATGGCTCCTTCTCTCCTCCCCCCTTTGTCTGGGCCAGGCTGCCTGTCCTCTTCCCCTGCTGGTTCTGGCTAGACGATGCTGATTGTTTGGGTGAAGGGGCTGGCTACTCCACCTGCCCAATGCCGTTAACAGGCAAGGTGTTTTAGGGACAGTTAGCAGAGGGGGGACCCGCAGTGAAGCTGAGAGCTTCTGGGGGCCTGGACTCCTCTGGACGAGAAACAAAATGCTCTCTGCAGGATAGGAAAGAGCTCCAACTCCTGCTGCTAGAAGAGTCCTCCCTCACACACGTTTGAGCAGGATGCATGTTTGGGTGGTGCCAGCCATGGGCAGGTTATTCTGCTTGTGCAGCCAGATCAGCGAGACCTCTATCCCAGTAACTCCTCCGCCTCACTCTCCCCTGGCTGGCAGACCATTTCAGTTTCCTCTTCCCAGGCACTGCCTCTATGCTTCTGGCTGTCGGTGGAAACTGCTCCTCTCAAGCCGCCCCCCCCCCCCCCCCCCAACAGTAAGGGAACTACATTATTTACAAAATTCTTCTTTCCCTCCTCCCACAATCCTCCATTTATGTTTCCCTAGTGGTACAATAAATCTTAATGTGGTATCCCACTTCTTTTGGATTTGTCAGTCACACACTGCTCATACCCCAGTCTTGCATCAGTTAATTAACCACACCCTCCAGCCCTACATCAATTAATTGTGTACCTCCCCAGCTCCCATCTCTGCCCCAGGCCCACATCGAGTCTGCCCATATCAGCCCCTTGCCTCCCAACACACCTGTGCTGCTGTCAGGAGGTGTGTGTGGGGGGAATAAAAAAAAAGGCATGAACAACAATTTAATACTTTCGCTGCAGAAGCTGCCAACAGAGGGAACATAAATAACAATTCCTTCTTCTAGATATGTGCAATCATTACAGATAACATCAATGGTTGCTATGAAAAACATGGGGTTGGGAGAGAGAACAAGCATGGGCATGTTTGAAATAAAAAGATCTTTGCATTATAACTCTCAGACAGCAATAGATAGATGTCATCAGAATTGTTCCATGTGAAGCCTACATATTCACACTCAAATGTACATAAGACTTATAGATATACTTGAATTCTAATGTTCATGAAAGATGTTGGGTTTTAATCAGGCCTTCTCTTTGCCTACAGAATGACTATAGCATAAGGAACAGCTTCCCCAATAGAGTGCCTCAACCTTGATTTGGAGAGACCACTTCTGTGGCTCTGAGAATAAGTCATTCTCTATCTCCATCCAACATTGGCCCGTCTTCTGAGATCAGTAAAAAGGTTGTCAATGAGAATGGGCACTTGTCCACTAGATACTGGACTGAGGCCAAGAATTCATTTCACATAGGAGCTCCAACAACCAGCAGAAACTTTTGATGCCTAAACTGACCTGTGATGGATTTGAGCAAGCTAGAGGTAAAAGGCTGACAGGTTTCAGAGTGGTAGCTGTGTTAGTCTGTATCAGCAAAAACAACGAGGAGTACTTGTTAGTCTCTATGGTGAAAGGCTGTGTCCTAGGCTATTATCAATCCTCTGAGCCAGTCAGTCCCTCTTGAGATACAAGGTATTTAAACATCAAGGTCCCTGTTCTCCTCCACAGAGTCCCAAGTCCGGAGTCCCATTGACTTCAACAGAATTTGCTTTGTTGGATTAAATTCATCCCTGTGCAGAAAGCCAGTACAACAATTATGTGCCAGTTAAGTCTCACTTACTCCTTCAAAAGAGAGTTTAAGAGGTGTGTAGGCATTATGCTGGCCCTCTGCATAGGAATGAATTTCATCCATCCTGTGGGGGCGAATAGGGCTACATGAAATTTCAGAAGTAAAATAATACTGTGATGGCAAAAAGCTCTGACAGACAATCTTGAAGCTGGGATACATACCTCTAATAAAGTGAAGAGTGCTTCCCCCTCCCCTTTACTTCATGTGGAGTATTGGTAGGAATATAGAAAGCTCCAATAGCAATGAACTGTTATGTAATCTAAAATCTGTGAGACACTGAGCAGCTTTCATTCCTTGCATAACTGCTGTTTACATAATACCAACAAGGTTGCAACAGACAAGGAGATACTAAAACAAATATGTGCAGTAGGGACAGTAAGTGGTGCAACAGCACTTTCAATCATGACATAAGGAGCCTGTTGACAAAATAAATGAACGTCTGGCAAAACGGAAGCAGTCCCTGTTTTGTAGGTGGGTGGCACATGCACATTTTATAATATTGGACTAAGTTTTCCCTCCTGGCAAAGAGTGTTAACAGTGTATAAAACAGCTTTTCCTTTGTTTCCATTATTTACATAATGGGAAATAATATGGAGAGAATTGACAGGATACAGATCCCATTCCAAATATTTTAGGGAAGCTTTGAAGAAGTAAGACAGAACCTCGCGTCCTTATTCTGCATGCAAGTATAGGCATAGCATTTTTCCTCCTAATCAAGCTAGAGACAAAATAATATAAAATAAAAATAAATTTTCAGGTGAGAACTCAGACCCATTAATTTAAAACAAACACATTTAGAGTGGATTCTCTGATCCGTTGTGGCTGCTTAGCATTGCTTGGGGGCATGCTAAGTGGACATATTCTGTCTGTAGGTGGCCAGTAGAGAATTCCCCTTGTGTAGTGGAACTCTCTGCTATTGGAGATGACAGAGCCAGTTCCTGCACCTGCCACTCCCCACACCCGGGGCATTCTGGGGACAAGGAAGAATAGAGCTCTGCTATGCAGAATCTTCAAATTGCCATAAGTTATGGAGAGACCTTATGCCAATGTCAAATTATAGTTGCTTCTTAATTTTGTATTTCCAGTTTACTCTGGGGCTGGGTGGTGAAGGATCAGTGAGCCATGAGTAGTGATGGTACCAATCCTCTCTGGGCCAGAGTTTTACTCAGGTGCAATTGAGAATCTGTCCCTTTGAGTTTAGTTGATGCGGGGGTGGGTGGGGAAAGGACAGAATTTTGCATTTTCTTGGCTTTAAATATTCTTGGAACGAGTAGATGTACATCAGCTGCATCTTCACATTTGTTCATATTGTTTTTTTTCCAGGGGTCCAGATGTAAGGGAGAAGGAGCAGCATGTCCAGAAAGTTAGTAGCCACTGCTGGCTGGTAAAAGACTGCAGTGAATATCTAGATCCTCTAACTAACTACCTACTTTCAAACATGAAATTGTCCAATCCGTACTCAAGGTGCCACTAACCTTGCAAACTACTTGCCAGTGTTCAGCCTTCCTTTCATGAAGAAGGTAATTAAGAAGATGACTATAAGCTGTTTCCAAAATCACCTGAAGTCTTCCAATATCCTAGATTCTTCTCAATCAGGCTTTAAATATGGGAACTCCACTGGTTGCATTGCTGGATGATCTCCTGGCCAGGGACGATGGTAAAACATCTGTCCTCCTCCTTGTGGATCACAACATGGTGTTTGACACTGTTGATCGAGATGCTGCTGGTTCTCCCAAGAGAACTAGTAGGGGCAGCACTAGATGGTTCTGCTCTTTCTGCACAAACTATGGATAGAAGGTCATGTTGGGCAACTTCACCTCCACAACCAGAGCTCTGACCCTTGGATGAGAAACAGATGGTTGACGCTAAACCCAGGAAAGCTGAAGTGATGCCCATGGGAGGAGACACACACTTTAGGCAGCTAGCTAATACCATCCCATCACATTCAACTGAGGGCATTTGCCATTTCATCAAGAAACACTATATGGCTTCCTTCATGATACTAGACACCCACACAGGAACATACCTTACCAGCTGAAAGTGCAAAAAGGAGTGCAAGTACAACACATCACATCAGGCACATCCTTGCCTCCAATCCAGACTTCCTTGAACCCTTTCTGGCCCCATCAGAGAATCAGGGCTGATATCTATAATAAATGGATAGGCCAAATGCCTCTATAGCTGAACTCAAACCAACTTTACTGTCTTAGTTCTGGTTGGTGTGACAGAGATCACTCATTGCAGGTGCTGCCTTGTGGGCAGGCCTGGGCACAGCAGGCTCTCTTCTGTCTTGGCCCCGTTGACAGCCACTCCTGCCTTGTGGCAGTCTGTCCCTCTCGTGGCTCAGTGCTCTGACGAGCTCATGCATCTAATGGCAGTAAGACCTTTTGGGGTATATAAAGACTCCAGCCCTATTGGTTAAGCAAGGGCTTCTGATCTGTCCTGGGACAAGATCTCAGGGTCTCAAGACTTTTGGCTTCAGGGCCTTCTCTCCCCCAGATTCCCCTTATCAGGAGTAGGCTTTCTGCATTCTGCACTGCCAAAGGGCTAGTAGGGGAGCCAAGGCCCATCCTCTCCACTGGCTTCTGGTCCAGGGCCATGTGGTAAGCATTAAGTCCTGCACCCAAACATGCCGTACTGCTGCCTCCATGGATCACTTCCTACCAGTCCCCTCTTTTCCAGAAGATAAAGTTACAACATTAGATAACTGAAATCAGAGGTAAAGCCTCAGACCTTCTCTGTGTCACAAGTCTCTTCCCTGCAGGTTTTGGCAAAAGCCACTACACCCAGAGTCTTGGGCAGGAGGACTTCCTGCAATGCATCTTTCCTGGAGTGTAGATCAGTTTGCTTCCACTGTCTGCCCTCCTACTGAGCTGGGCTGTTCTCCTTTTTGAGTGCCTCCTCCAAGCCAAGCATGGTTTGCAGCTGTGGTGAGGTGGGGATGGCTGGGCCCACAGCGGCTGCTTAACCCTTTCCTTACTGGTGCGGGTTTTGTATACCTCCACCACAGCTGTACCCAATGCCCGATTTATTTTGTGGTTCTCATTTAGATTCAGCCAAAATATCTTGAGAACAACTTTCTGTGAAAATCTCATGAGGATATCTGATCTCAAAAGATATCTGCCATTTTGGAGCAAATCTCACAAGAGCAGTTTGTGAGACTTCAGTGCCATGAAATCCAAACCCAAGCTGTAGATCTGGTTCATCACTAAATCTGAATCCTAGTTTAAATATAATACAAATCCAGAACTGCACGTCACCTGCTGAGACTATCTGTAGTAGACAAACACGTCTGCCAGATTTATATTAAGTCTCCAGTCCTGTTTATGCAGAAATCAAAATTCTCACTATTCTCCATTTTTAGAGTTATCATACTAAAGAAACTATTAGCTTCTCAGTATGGGTTTGGCATATGACTACACTGTTACATTATTTAGCATGCACAGGCGGTGTATACTTATCAGATAGTTGCTTGCCAAATATTTTCCTTTGTGTGTATACTGGATGAATAGAATATCTGATAAAATGAGGCTGATGACTGGGTGGCAGTACATCGAACTTTGGGAGGAAATTTGGATTAAAAAGATTATAAATGGATTTGAGATTTTACCACAACAGATGTGAAACTTAACTTTCTGGATCTGAACTTTGATCAGATTAAAAGATGATTCAAGCTCTAAACATGAGTGATCCATTGGTTTGTACAATAATGTGGCCAGATCTTTCCTGCTTAGGAAAGATTCAGAATTTCAGATATATAATTTATAACTTCAAAGAGAAACTTCCATTAAGAGTAAATGCTTGCAAAGCCCAAACTGAACAGATTTAAAATCAACTGATTTTGAAATGATATTTCACAAGAGCTGCTGTAACAAATGCAATTTCACTAACAAGGCCTACAGGTAGATTCCATCTGGAAAGTTGACAGGTGGTTAGAAGAGAACACTTTCCAAATATCTTACTGATAGCTTTCAAGACTAAAAGCTCCAAATCCTTTCATTTGGTTTTAAAAGTTTCCTGGTGCACTAAAGTGTTACCGTTTTTTCCATTTATAAACTGAAGGTAAAGTATTGCTATGGTATTTGAGATTGAGATTATTATGAATACATTCTTTTTTAGTTTTATTTTTTTGAGTAGTGACTCAACACTCAGACCCTTGGTGTGGTTTCTGTGGTTCTCACTTCCATTTTAATTTTCCACATACAATACCTTTCAAATTTTGATTTATACAGTGTACTTATTTTAGTTTGTAGTAACATACTGCAGGAAAAATATCCTGAGACGCTTCTGGAAAGGCTAGACCTAAAGGGTCAATATAAATAAGAATCCAGTTCTAATGTTAATGCAAAGAAGACTCTGACCCACGGATTGTGTGTCAAATTCTCATGTCAGTTTTGTGGGTGGCAGTCTCAGCAAAGGCCAGAGGTGAAAGTAAGCCGGTCCGGTCCGGTACGGCGTACCGGCAAGAGCCAGTACACCGTGCCGGACTGCACCGGCTTCCGCGGTGGGGATTTAAACGGCTCTGGGCTCTCCGCTGCGGCAGGGAGCCCAGAGCCCTTTAAATCCTGCCCGCAGCTCAGCGGCCGGGCTGGGCCCGGGATTTAAAGGGCTCAGAGCCCCCGCTGCTGCGGGGAGCCCAGAGCCCTTTGAATCCCGCCCGCAGTTCCGGCGGCCGGGCTGGGGCCAGGATTTAAAGGGCTCGGGGCTCCCCGCAGTGGCAGGAGTTCTGGGTCCTTTAAATCCTGGCCCCAGCCCAGCAAGGCTCGGGGCTCCCCGCAGCGGCAGGAGCTCCAGGCCCTTTAAATCCTGGCCCCAGCCCAGCAAGGCTCGGGGCTCCCTGCAGCCACAGGAGCTCCGGGCCCTTTAAATCCCGGCCCCAGCCCGGCAGCCGGAGCTGCGGTGGAGATTTAAAGGGCCCGGAGCTCCGCAGCGGCCAGAGCCCCGGGCCCTTTAATTTGCCCGTGAGACCTGGGGGCTCCCAGCCACCTCCGCAGCTGGGAGCCCCGGGTTGATTTAAAGGCCTTGGGGCTCCCAGCCAGAGCCTGTGCCCCAGGGCCTTTAAATCTTGAGAGCCCCCGCCTCTTCCGGTTGAGGCCACGCCCCCCTCAGGACTCCGGCAGTACCGGTAAGTCCTGTAAATTACTTTCACCCCTGGCAAAAGCACTAAGACTAAAAAGAGTATGAATTCAAATATTAGGTCTGAACCACACGAAAGTGTTCCCAACATATGACTATGGGCTAAATTTCATTTTCACTTGAATCGGTGCCACTGTCAATGAAGTCACTGAGAATTACATAGAATATTAAAGGTCTGGTCTACACTGGGAGTGTGGGGGGGAATCGGTCTAAATTATGCAACTTCAGCTACTTGAAAAACATAGCCGAAGTCAACGTACTTAGATTTACTCACCGCGGTGTCTTCACTGCAGTGAGTCGACTGCTGACGCTCTCCCGTCGACTCCATCTGCACCTCTCGCTCCGGTGGAGTACCGGAGTCCATGGGAGAGCGCTTGGTGGTCGATTTATCGCATCTAGACTAGATGCGATAAATCGACCCCCACTGGATTGATCGCTGCCTGTCGATCCAGCAGGTAATGTAGAGAAGCCCTGAGCGCTGAAATGGGATCTATAGGTATAACATTTACTGAAGTCTGAGATCCAATAACCAAGAAAACATGTTTTCCTAAGCTATATTCCAACTATTTCAATGGGGAAAAGATCCATCTAGCACTTTTCCTAAGGATATTGATGTAAGCAGAGTCAGGATGAGCTCTACCCTGACAGCTGGTGGTGAATTATGGCGAGTGTGGAAAAGAACTCCAGGGGCTGATCTTGTTTGCATAGGCACACCCACCCGCGTGGCATGAAACAACAGCAACTGAAAGTGGTTACTTTGGCTGGTGTGGAATCCCCAGTTTCTCTGTTATTGGGGCAGGAAGAATAAAGTTTTGTTACCCTGATTCTGTGAATCAAAGCCAGTGGAACTGTTGTATGACAGAAGGACTGAGTGAGTCCTTCACCATTACCTAAATAGCACTTGCTTGACAAGGGGCATGGGTTACAAAACCCAGTGAATTGAGAGAGGATGGGGACAGGTATTTGTACCTGATGGTATGGGCCCCCTCTGAGGGCTTGAAACACCAATTGCACCACCTCTTCTCTCCACTGTTGAATGTCAGAGCTAACTTTGATTCCATTAGGAGTCTAGTTACAGGCTGCTGAGCTGAATTCACTTTGGGCCAATGGTGCACCAGCACTGGGATTCCCCTACTCTGAGCTGAAATCACTAAGAGCTGAAATCACAAAAGAGTTAAAGTTATTAAGTGCTGTGTTAACTAGTGGGGGAGCCTGAAGCTATATTGCTAAGCAGCTGGCGGAGCAATTTGTGGGGATGACTGGAGGAGCAGCGAGTGGCGCCGAGCCTTGTGGGGATGGTTGGAGTGGCCTAAGGAATGGCAAGCGGAGCTGTTTGCGGGGACGGCTGGAGCAGCTCACAGGTCGCGGAGTGGAGTGGAGCGGAGCAGCTTGTAGAGTGGAGCGGTTCGTGGGACGGCAGGAAGTGGACTGGCTCGTGGTGAAGGCTGCGGTGGAACCCCACGGAGAGACAGCTGGCCTCGGATCACGTAAGGTGCCCCTTAACACCCTGCGTGCCCCCCTTTTACTCTGGGGCTGCACTGACCAGGGACAGAGACTTTGGGGGTTGTTGGACTTTTGGGACTCTGGGTGATTTTTGGGTTGCTGGATTCAAGAACCAAAGGGAAAGGACACAGCCCAATTTGCTGGGGTGGGTTTTTTTTTGCTCATGGTTTGTGTTATGAATCCTGTTTGTGGTGTTTTTTCCAATTTAATGCTGATGTCGTTTACCTCATGTTATTAAACATTTTCTGCTACACTCAGACTCCGTGCTTGCGAGAGGGGAAGTATTGCCTCTTAGAGGCACCCAGGGGGTGGTATGCAATTGTCCCAGGTCACTGGGTGGGGGCTCGAGCCGGTTTTGCATTGCGTTATTGAAACGGAACCCCTAGATACAGAACCTGGCCCTTGTTGCTGCCAACTTAGATGGGCAGAAGGGTTACATTCCAATAACAATTTTGACTGATGCTGAGAGCAAAAATATAATAAATGGTTTTATTTCCTTGCCCAACTATATCTCTCATCCCCATTAACACACACTCCTTCTCCCTAACTCCAGGAGAGGGTTAATGGCTGTAAATCCTGAGTGGAGATAGTCACCTAACACTGGGTTGGGGGAAGCATCTAAGTCCCTTTGAGGGGCAGGGCCTCATCCCCAAACAGCCATCTACACATGCAGACCCCTCTCCTTGGCATTTCCTACTGGCTAGCTTAGGCAGCTCCTTGCTCAGTGTGCTGGCTTCTGTGAATTTGTTTCTTAGGCACCTAACTCTCCCAAAGCATAATATAGGATAATCATCATGGGAATCGTTTGGCTAGTGGCATATAAATATGGGGAAAATAAGACCTAGCCCAATAACATGAAGAAAAAAAATCAGCAATAGTTGTGGAAGTAGGGTAACATATCTTGCATGTATCTATCCTATTCCATATTAGTCATAGAATCATAGAAACGAAGGGCTGGAAGGGTGCTCAAGTGGTCCTCAAGGCCAGCCCCCTGCGCTGAGGAAGAATCAAGTAAACTTAGACCATCCTTAACAGTTGTTTGTCCAACCTGTTCTTAAAAACCTCCAGTTGATGGGATTTCACAACCACCCTTGGAAGCCTATTTCAGAACTTAACTACAGTTATAGTTAGACATTTTTTCTTAATATCTAACCTAAGTCTACCTTGCAGCACATTAAACCCATTACTTCTTGTCCTACCTTCAGTGGACACGGAGAACAATTTATCACCATCCTCTTTATAACAACAGCCCTTAACATATTTGAAGACTTATCAGGTCCCCTCCATTCAGTCTTCTTTTCTCAAGATTAAACATGTCCAGGTTTTTTTTTTTTTTTAACCTTTCCTCATAGGTCAGGTTTTCTAAACCCTTTATCATTTCTGTTGCTCTCCTCTGGACTCTTTCCATTTTGTCCACATCTTTCCTAAAACATGGAGCCCCAAAATTGGACACATTACTAAAGCTGAGGCCTCCCCAATACTGAGTAGAATGGAACAATTACCTCCCATGTCTTACATATGAACTTCCTGTTAATATACCGCAGAGTGATATTAGTCTTTTAACCAACTGCATCACATTGTTGGCTCATACTCAATTTGAGATCCACTATAACCTGACAGATGCTTTTGAGCAGTACAACTACCTAGCCAGTTATTCCACATTTTGTAGTTGTGCCTTTGATTTTTCCTTTCTAGAGTGTAGTCCTTGTCTCTTGTCTTTATTGAATTTCATCTTGTTGATTTTAGATGAAGTCTCCAATTTGTCAAGGTCATTTTGAATTCTAATCCTGTCCTCCACAATGCTTGCAAGCATGGGCGGTGGGTATAATAGGCCAGGGGAGGCTAAGCCTCCCCTAAAGGAAGCCTTGGCCCCGCCCATGCTCCCCCCTCTCCACCAAGCCAGTGGGATCTCAGTTGCAGCCGGAAGTCAGCAGCCTGGCACTGGGGCTGATGCGGGGGCTGCCAGGTAGCCCAGCGCTGGGGCCGGCAGGTGACCCGGCGCTGGGGATGGCCGGCGCTGGGGGTGGCAGGTGACCTGGCACTGGGACTGGCCGGCAGCCTGGGGCTAGGGCTGGCAGTGGCTGATGGCCTGCGGCTGGTGCTGAGAGCAGGCGGTGGCCCGTGATAGTTCCCGGGGTGCCTCTGGCCTCAGGTGGAAGGGGCAGGGCTGCATGGCTAGCCTCCCCAAAGGGGAGGCTCACACGCTGCCCATGCTTGCAACCCCTGCTCAGCTGGGCAGGAATAGATGGGACCTATAAAGCCCAGGAGCTGACAACAGACAGGGCTGTTGGGGAAAGAGCAGTCATGCACTGGGAGGAGGGAGTTGGTACTCCCAGGGACGGGGAGAGGGGGAGAGACCAGGAAGATTAGGAAGCAGCCTGGGCTGAGAGGGTAGAGCCCAGAACTGCTGAGCTGAGGGACCCTGGACTGGAACCCAGAGAAGAGGGTGGGCCCGGGTTCCCCTACTAGCCACTGGGGAAGTGGAACCATCATGGCAGCACAGGAGAAGACTGTCTGGGACTGTTTGCATAGAAAGACTTTGGGTAACCCCAGAAGGGCGAAAGACGGATGGTGACTCAGTTGGAGGGCCAAGTCATGAAGAGGGTCTGCAGGGTGAGAGGATAATAGGTGAGCAGGGCCGGCTCTAGCTTTTTTGCCGCCGCAAAGCAAAAAAAAAAAAAAAAAAAAATGGCAGCCGCAGGGCTCGTGTGGAGGGCTGTCAAGGCAGCTTGCAGGGGGGTGAAGGGCAGTGCCTCACAGCTGGGTGAGAGGGGCTCCCCCCTCTGGCCTTGGGGTGCCTCTCCCGGCCGGGCAGGCGGAGCCCCCGGGGGGCTGCAGGAGGTGCTGGCTCAGCCGCTCCTTTAAAGGCGGCTCGGCTGGGCCGGGCTCAGAGCGGCACGGGAGGCGGAGGCCGGTGCAGGTGGCGGGGAGTTGCGTGTCCCGGGGAGCCCGGCGGCACGGTGAGTGGCGGGGATCACTAGTTCCTGCCCCCCTGGCTGGGGTCCGTGCCCCTGCTGGGCTGGGAGTGGCGGAGCGCAGGGAGCCGGCGGGGGCTCCGGAGCTGCGGACTGGGCTGCCAAAGAAAAAAAAAGAACCACGGCAGGGCGGCCGGAATGTGCCGCCCCAAGATTGGCCGGAATGCCGCCCCTTACAATGTGCTGCCCCAGGCACGTGCTTTCTCGTCTGGTGCCTGGAGCTGGCCCTGTAGGTGAGGCACCACCTGAAGAGGGCACAGCAATTGACAGAGCTTATCCCCTGGATGGCCAGCAGGAGGTGCCACTGTGGTGAGTGGGCCCCATGACAGTATCTCATACAAAGTAGAGCAGCTTCAACAGGAGAGATTGAGAGAGACCCATCTCAGAATACCTTATAGCCCACTATTTAGAGTACTGAGGGGGGATATCTGGTTTCAACTCTCTGCTCTAAATCAGGGAGGGGGTGATTTGAACCTGGGCCTCTTACATCCTAGGTGAGTACTCTAACCCTGGCCTATTGAGTTATTGCAATGCCTTTCCATAAGAGCTGGAATAGATTTGAAAAGTATACTGCCACCACTGTCAAGTTCCAAATTTAACCCATCTTAAAACAAAACAAAACAAAAATGGTTGTTTTTCATGCTCTCTCTTGATGACAAAAACAACCCTTCCACAACCCCCCTCCCAAAACAAAACAAGTCAGGAGCAGCTAAAATCCCAGCTTCCTAGCTAGTTTACTTACTTACATGCATGTCAATCAGTTACTGTCTTTTGGCTCCATTCTTGAAAGAGGCAAAACATAAGCCTCCCCTTTTAATGCATGTACACACTGCACCTGCAGAGAAACCCAAGACCAGATTTCACTCTTGTGTTTTACATCATCTCAAACCCTCCGTGGAATAATTTTCTTGCTTTGTAACTCACTACAACTCTCATCTATATTAATATGTCCTAAAAAAAAAAATCTGCCGAATTGCATGTCTCTTCTAGTAGAGAGAATATAATGAATAATTTAACATTTATAAATATAATTCAATAACATTTTACATTTAGTACCAATCTCCACTCCCAGCTTTTCAAAACTATTCTTATCTATTACTTCTATTTCTAATGTTTCAGTATGACTAACTTCAACAGTTAAATATAAAGATACCTATACCAATTACAACACTGACAAAAAGACAAAGGTAAGAAAAGTATATAACATCACATCTTTGGATACCATTAATGGTCCATTACAAATATGGAGACATTTTGCTATCTGATCCATTAGTTTGTTTTGCCCGACAGTAAAGTACAAATCAATAGTATGAATGTACTTTAAAAATATAAATCCATTAACTTCAAGGCACTTTAGGAGCTAAAGAAATATATTCATAATTGAAAAAATCTCCAGTAAAAATGAGAAACTATTTCCTGATTTTGGTTAATGTATGTTCCAGCTTAATCATCTCCTAGGTGAAAGCTATTGTCTCAAAGGATTGGTATTAGCACAAAATTCAGTGTCAGGAGATTGTGTATGTAATTTGCATTCTTCAGTGGATGTTGGCATGCAAACAAAACTACAGAACTTACTAACTTTCTGTTTGTCACATATTAAAATGCTGAGCTGACTCTCATAGAGTTCATATATTATGGAACTTCTGTGCTGGATTGTAGCTATACTAGTCATGTTTACTGTCACGAAGAGGTTAAATTCCAAATTAAGGGCTTGATCCTGCAAGTTATTATTCACACAAATATTCCTACTTCAGTCACGATAGATATATACAAAGATATGGATGATATGAAGAGGTAATTTGGGTGCTGCTGTGTAGTATGTGAACAAGAGGATATTCAATTAAATTGAAAAATCAACAGGAAATGCATTTTTACACAATGCAAAGTTAATTTGTGGGAGTAGTTACCAAAAGATATCATTAAGGCCAAGAACTTAATAGGTTTAAAAAAGGATTAAAACATTTATATTTATTTAATAATGAGAATACCTACAGTTACATTAGATAGATTAAAACTTTTTTAAAAGAAAGGATAAACTCTCATGTGTTAGGGCATAAACCAACCACTAACTGACAGAATTGGCAAAAAACTTCCCCTATGGGCAGTGTAATAAATGTGTAACACACAGGTGTGCTGCTAAAAGGCTGAACTTTATGGCCTATCAGTCATCTAACTAGGGTCTGCATACAAAGTTTGATACCCCGACACTTTACAGGCTCTGGAGTGGGGCCAGGGATGAGGGGTTTGGGGTGCAGGAGGGGGCTCTGGGTTTGGGGGACTCAGGGTTGGGGTAGGGGTACGGGAGGGGATCAGGGCTCTGGGCTGGGGGTGCAGGCTCTGGGGTGGGGCCAGGGATGAGGGGCTTGGGGTGCAGGAGGAGGCTTTGGGGTGGGGAGGCTCAGGACTGGGGTAGGGGATTGGGGCATGGGCTTACCTGCGGCAGCTCCTGGTCAGTGGCGCAGTGGGAGTGCAAATGCAGTATTCCTGCCTGTCCTGGCACCGCAGACGGCGCTGCGCCCCAGAAGCAGCCAGCAGCAGGTCCGGCTCCTAGACGGAGGTGTGCAGGCGGCTCCCCGCGGTTCTCGCCCACAGGCACCGCCCCCCACCAGCTCCCATTGAGGGTGGAGCTGGTGCTTGGGGTGGGGGCAGCCCCATGGCCCCCCAGCCTAGGAGCCGGACCTGTTGCTGGCTGCTTCCGGGGCACAGTGCGGTGTCAGAACAGGTAGGGACAAGGCAGCACCGTGGCGCTCACGGGACTTTTAACGGCCCAGTCAGTCTGACCAAAGCCACCGTGAGCCAGTGCCTGACATGTCACAACCCAGTACTGGGTCAGGACCTGCAGTTTGAAAAGTCTAGAGACTTTGGGGCTGATCCAGAGGCCACTGATGTCCAAGGGAATCTTTCCATTGACCTCGGCAGGCTTTGGATCAGGCCCTACATTTTCCACTTCTTTAAAGTGCTCTTGAAATGTGTTTGACACAGGTGATTTGAGAAGGCAGCATTTCGTGGCGCATTGGGCTGGGAACATCCCCTTGGGAGCTCCTCCACCCCGCCGGCAGCCAGGCGGCTCAGGGGTGAAGCACCAGGAGATGGCACTGTCCCCCCGAGCTTGGGAGGTGGAGGCGGCAATTGACAAGAGACCCTTGTCCTGAAGCCTCGGTAAGGAACCAGCGCGCACTGGCTGCCCTGAACGGGTCCATGCAAGCCCTGACTCCCCTGCCACAGCCTGTGGGCGACTCCCCCAGCGCTCCGCGGCAGTGCGGTGTGTTTCCACCAGGGGCACTTGAGGTGGAACCCGCCTCCCCGAGCCTTCGCCTTGTAAGAAGTTCCCTGCTGTGCACAGTCACTCGGCTGCCCTGCCTGCAGCTGCTGCGGCTACAGGACAAGCCTAGTGCCGGGAGGAGAGACCGGCTCCCCCACTCGCCTCAGGTAGGGATCGGGGCTCGCCCTGCCGCCGCAGCGGGGGAGCTGGGGGACCCCACCTGCAGCCGGTCCCTTCACGCGGGCCTCTGGCGGCTCTGGGAGAGGCGGGAACCCCGCGCACCTCGCCTCGGCCTTTGCAGCCGGGCTCTCCGGCCGGGCGCTGCTTCCGCTCTGCGGCGCGGGGCCAAGGTCAGGGTCCGGGCCCCCGCACAGCGGCTCCCGCAGCCGGCCGGCGTCACGCGCGGAGCCCAGCTGACCCGCTGCAAGAAGCCGCTGGCGGGCTGCCCGCGGGCGGGGCGGGACGGGACGGGACATGCCGGGGCTGCTGAATATAACACCCCGCCCCTCGGCCCGCAGCGGGATGCTGCTGCGGAGCCTGCGGCCGGCGCCCCTGGGAGAGTCCCCGGCCGGGCAGGGGGCTGAGTGAGCCCCAGCGCTGCCTCCTCCTCCTCCTCGGCGCTGAAGGCTTCTTCCCAGGTCAGCGCCGCCTGCGTCCTGGTGCTGCCTCCAGCATGGCTTTCCCTGGGGCACTAGGTGAGTCCTTCTTCCCCAGGGCGGCGCGGGGCTGGCACCGGGATCCGCTCACCTTGGGGCCGCTGTAGCCGGCAGAGGAAATTGCAACACTGGAGCCGGAGCCTGAGCCTCCCCCGCCAGCTCCTGGCTGTCGTCGTCCGCCAGAAAGCGGCGGCATGGTCCTGGTTCAAGTCTCCTCCCTCAGAGAGCTGGCCAGGGCCAGATTTCCCCCCCTCTCAGCCCCTCACCCCTATGCTCCTGGCGGTCCCTGCGTGGAGGAGCAGACTAGGATTCCTCATGGTGGCTGGTGCAGCTCTGATTTTATAATATTCACGTCCTCTGAGTCAGTGATTCTGAAGCTTTCCAGACCACTGTACCCTTTCAGGAGTCTGATTTGTCTTCCCTACCCCCACGTTTCACCTCACTTAAACTGCTAGCTTATAAAAATAGTGTCACAACACAGTATTCCTGAAAAATTGCTTACTTTCTCCTTTTTACCAGGTAACTAAAAATAAATCAATTAGAAATAAATATTGTACTTGCATTTCAGTGTATAGTAAATAGAGCAGTATAAACAAGTCATCTGTGTGAAATTTTACTTTGTACTAACTACTAGTGCTTTTTATGTAGCCTGTTGTAAAACTAGGCCAATATTTAGATGAGTTGATGTAGCTCCTGGTTGAGAACCACTGCTTTAAACTTCCTGATCAATCATCGTCTTTTAAGTAATCATCCTGTCAGGTAGTGTCTAGCACAGTCCTCTCTTACTTTACGAGTTTAAGAGAAATAACTCCCACACAAGTTAAAGACAACTACAGCAACTTTGGGATAGCAGGGGGAAAAAAACAAAAACACAAGGATCAGGAAAGGACAGAGGGTTTTCTGAATACTGCATAATATTCAGCCTCTCCTCCCAGAGTGGATAAATGTTTCATCATTTCCTCTTTCCCAAATCACAACAGCAGTGAGCCATTTTTACTTTGGGAAATTAAAATTTGCTAGGTGGGGGATTCATTTTATTTTAAAGGAGTACAGTAAATATTGAAGTGTATCAACTTACCAACTCAGCCCAAGGAGATTAGAAATTGCATAGTGAGTGAAGAGTCATTTCGCAATTTTTATGTTTATTAAGTTTTCTTCAGTGATGTGAACTGACTTATTAATGTAAACAAAACACAGCCTACTTGGAAGACAAGAGATGCCTGCACCTGTCATTTGCCCGAAAAAGGAGTGCAGGAACAAGCACTGTCCTGAAGAAAAATAGTTTGGTGTTAGTGGAGAATAGGGGTTTATGTATACATAGATCAAATGTCAACTTTTCACTTCATTTTGAGTAATGACTTAAAATTCACTTTGTTAGCCCATTCTGATTAAGTACTGAAGTCTATCAGGCAAGAGGTTTCCTACTGTACTTCAGTTTTTAACAGTTATGTAACTAAGGCCATTTTTACACTAGGAAAGCGATCAGTCACTGACCATGATTGTTCAGCAGTGGATCCCTCTCTAGGCCTACTCAGCCAATGATGAAACTGCTACTATAGATGGGACAAAACCATTTTGCAGCTCCATGTTCCACTAGGACTAGCAGAGGTGGTTTTACAGCAAAACACAGGGTGCCCTGGCATGGCCCCCCCCTCCCCATGACAGGGAGCTGCAGGGGCAGAAGCTTGGTCCTGCTGGCTCCTGGGGCTCCTGCTGCAGTCTCTGCACCCACCGGCAGCCAAGGTCCCCCTCCCCCACCTCCTCCCCCGAGTGTGCCGCTTTCCCACCCCTCCCCGTGCTTCCCCTGCTGCCAACACTCAGGTCACTCCGGGAGGGAGGGGGAGGAGCAGGGCCCACAGCACGCTCAGGGGAGGAGGTGGAGAAGAGGCAGTGGCGGGGTCTTGGGGAAGGGGGTGGGGCAGAGCAAAGGTGGGGTCCCCGCACTCCTCCACATGTACCCCCCCAACCCCTTGCCTTGAGCCGCTCAGGGCAGGGGACTGGGGTGGGGTAGGGCAGGGGGCTGAGAGCACCCCCATGACCCCAGACCACACCCCTGCCCCGTGCCCTGACTCCTGTACCTCCCACCCTGAGCACCAAATGGAGCTCCTGCACCCCCCCCCCACATTCCCACCTGCACCCCTCGCACCAAATGGGAGCTGCCCCAGGTAAGCGCTCCACACCCCAACCCCCTGCCCCAGCTCTGAGCCCCCTCCTGCACCCTAAGTTCTGGCTAGACCCTGCACCCCAATGTTTTTTTTACTGTTTTTTAAATAAAGCCTCTTATCCAAAGCACTTTACAATAGTTAGCTAACGGTACAAACAATATCTGGAAAGATCATTAAGTGGTCCGCCGAGACCCTCAGCGATTTTTCAAGTGGTCTATGGAAAAATAAGTTAGACTACAAAAAACAATCAAGGTACCTCACTTTATTTTCATTTACTTCCTATTAATTATAGGAGGAGGATGAAGAAAAAAAGAATGAAAAATGGGGGTGGGGGAGATGAGAATGTTCTTTTTCTTGGCTGCGTCCCAAGGGGGGGCCCCAAAAATGAAGCTGAGCACAGGGCCCCACTAACTCTAAATCCACCACTAAGGACCTAAAAGTCACAATATTACAACAACAAAACTTCAAAAACAGACTCCAACGAGAGACTGCTGAATTGGAATTTGCAAATTGGACACCATTAAATTAGGCTTGAATAAAGACTGGAGTGGATGGGCCATTACACAAAGTAAAACTATTTCCCCATGCTTCCCCCCCTCCCCCCAGTTCCTCACATCTCCTTGTGAATTGCTGGAAATGGGCCATTTTCATTACCACTACAAACAGTTCTTTTCCTCTCCTGCTGATAATAGCTCACCTTAACTGATCTCTCTCCTTATACTGTGTATGGTAACACCCATTGTTTCAGAGAGAGAGAGAGGGGAGGGGGGGGCGGTGTGTGTGTGCTGTATTTTCCACTACATGCATCTGATGAAGTGGGCTGTAGCCCACAAAAGCTTATGCTCAAATAAATTTGTTAGCCTCTAAGGTGCCACAAATGGGGGAGGGATAGCTCTGTGGTTTGAGCATTGGACTGCTAAACCCAGGGTTGTGAGTTCAATCCTTGAGGGGGGCCATTTAGGGATCGGGGGGAATCTGTCTGGGGATTGGTCCTGCTTTGAGCAGGGGGTTGGACTAGATGACCTCCTGAGGTCCCTTCCAACCTTGATATTCTATGATTCTACTCCTGTTCTTTTTGCGGATACAGACTAACACGGCTGCTACTCTGAAACACTGAGGACTAGTCATACTATCTTTAATGGAGCTGATTTGGTCCTACGTTCACTAGCTGTGAACTGTTTCCAACACCACCTGAGGCAGCCTAGGAAGTCCTTATAACTGACAACTATTGTCAGCAGCTATATCTGGGTCTAACTATTATTAGAGACACAAGGTGGGTGAGAATATATTTTATTGGACCAACTTCTGTTGGTTAGAGAGACAAGCTCTGTGTGGCTTGAAAGTTTGTCTCTCACAAACAGAAGTTGGTCCAATAAAAGATATTACCTCACCCACCTTGTTTTTCTACTATCCTAGGATTGTCACAGCTGCAACAATACTGCATGCAACTGTTGCTGACAACAATGGCTACAGAGGTCAGTAGAAAGATTCCTATGACTTTAATGAGATGAGAGTGAGAAACTGACATTAGAAGCTCAATTTGGATACATATTGCATTGTCACTGCATTACTAGGTCAACCATGTGTATAGAAGTTGTTCTAAGATTATACTTGATTTTGTGAAAGTTTAATATTTGGTGTTATATTGCTGCTGAACAGAAAAGCTTAAGGGTATATCTGAACTCAATGGGAGTCTTTCCATTGACTTCCCTGGGCTTTGAATCAGATGCAAGATAAGAATAAAAATATCCAGTAAATCACCATTACTAACTGCTTTTTGGAACAGCTAGTCCTAGAACCCACAAGGAGAGGGGCAATTCTTGATTTAGTACTAAATGGTGCACAAGATCTGGTCCAAGAGGTGAATATAGCTGAACCACTCGGTAATAATGACCATAATGTATTTAAATGTAACATCCTTGGGGGGAGGGGAGAGATACCAAAGAAATCCACCACAGTAGCATTTAACTTCAAAAAGAGGAACTACACAAAAGTGAGGAGGCTAGTTAAACTGAAATTGATATACCTGTGTAATAAATTAAGGTGTGTGTGTGTGTGGGGGGGGGAGGGTAAGCTTCTTTTGATGGACACCCAGCCAGTTAGCTGGTGTCCATCTTTATTTGCTTTACCTGTAAAGGGTTAAAAAGTCTCCCAGGTAAAGAAAAAAAAAAGTGGGCACCTGACCAAAAGAGCCAATGGGAAGGTAGAACTTTTTAAAATTGGGAAAGAAACTTTCCCTTTGTTTGTTGTTCTTTGGGCTGGAGGAACAGAGCAGCCATGCTATAAGCAGCTAAGCCAAGTATGATTATAAGTCATCAGCTCATGCCTAGAACTACTTATCTGAACTCCAAATGTGTAAATAGATCAGAATGTTTAGCTAGATGTGATTAGGGTTATTTCTTATTGGCTTGTGGATCTCCTCTGTGCTAACCCCTGATGCATTTGTTTGCTTGTAACCTTTAAGCTGAACCCCCAAGAAAGCTATTTTGGGTGCTTGAGTTTTGAAATTTCTCTTTTAAAATCTAGCAAAAGCCTAAGTTCCAGATGCATTTTCTTTCTTTTGGTTTTTAATAAAGTTTACCTTTTTTAAAAACAGGATTGGATTTTTGGTGTCCGAAGAGGTTTGTGCATGTTGTTTGATTAGCTGGTAGCCACAGCTAATCTCCTTTTTTCCTTTCTCAGCTCTTTCCTGGAGGGAGGGTGAAAGGGCTTGAGGGCACCCCACAAGGAGGAATTCCCAAGTGCTCCTTCCTGGGTTCAAAGGGGGTTTTGTTGCATTTGGGTGGTGGCAGCGTTTACCAAGCCAAGGTCAGAGAAAAGCTGTGACCTTGGGAGTTTAATAGAAGCCTGGAGTGGCAAGTATTAATTTTTAAAATCCTTGAGGGCTTCACTTCTGCACTCAGAGTGACAGAGTTGGGATTCAGCCTTGACAACCTTTTATTATGGTATTTTTTAAGAGGTGTAAACTATATGTATACCCCAAATGACCCCCCCCCCCCAAAGAGAAAAAAAATCAATAGGACCACCAAAAGAATGCCACCATGGTTAAATGGAGTAAAAGGCAGTTAGAGACAAAAAGTCATCCTTTTAAAAACTGGAAGTCAAATCCAACTGAGGAAAATCGAAAGGAGCACAAACCCTGTCAAGTCAATTGTAAAAGTTTCAGAAGGCAGGCCAAGACAAAAACTAACAGCAATATTTTTTAAAGTACATCAAAAGTAGGAAGCTTGTCAAACAATCAGTGGGGCCACTGAACAATCCATGTGCTAAAGGAGCACTCAAGGAAGATAAGGCCATTGCGGAGAAATTAAATGAATTCTTTGCATTAGGCTACACTGCAGAGGATGAGAGAGAGATTCCCAAACCCGAGCCATTCTTTTTAGGTGACAAATCTGAGGAACTGTCCCAGACTGAGGTGTCAGTAGAGGAGATTCCGGAACAAAATGATCAATTAAAACAGTAGTTAGTCACCAGAACCAGATTGTATTCACCCAAGAGTTCTGAAGGAACTTAAATATGAAATTGCAGAACTACAAATGTGGTAGGTGACCTGTCACTTAAATCAGCCTCTGTACCAGATGACTGAGGATAGCTAAAGTAATGACATTTTAAAAAAAAAAGGCTCCAGGGGCAGTCCTGGCAATTACAGGCCAGTAAGCTTAACTTCAGTACCAGGCAAATTGGTTGAAATAGAATTATTGGACGCATAGATGAATACAACATGTTGGGGAAGAGTCAACATGGGTTTTGTAAAGGGAAATCATGCCTCACCAACCTGTTAGAATTCTCTGAGGGTGTCAGCAAGCACGTGAACAAGGGTGATCCAGTGGCTATAGTGTACAGTACTTAGATTTTCAGAAAGCCTTTGACAAGGTCCCTCTCCAAAGGCTCTTTAGCAAACAAAGCAGTCCTGAGATAAGAGGGAAGGTCCTCTCATGGATCAGTAACTAGTTAAAAGATAGGAAACAGAAAGGTAGGAATAAATGGTCAGTTCTCACAGCAGAGAGAAGTATATAGCAGGATCCCCAAGGATCTATATTGTGACCAGTGCTGTTCACTGTATTCATGATCTGGGGAAAAGGGTAAACAGTGAGATGGCAAAGTTTGTAGACAATACAAAATTACTCAAGAGTTAAGTCCAAAGCTAACTACAATAAGAGTTACAAGGGGATCTAACTAAACTGGGTGACTGGGCAACAAAATAGCAGATGAAATTCAAAGTAATACACTCTGGAAAACAACCCCAACTATACATACAGTATGATGAGGTCAAAATTATCTGTTACCACTCAAGAAAGATCTTGAGGTTATCATGGATAGTTCCCTGAAAGCATCTGTTCAATGTGCAGTGGCAGTCAAAAAAAGCTAACAATGTTAGCCACCATTAGGAAAGGGATGGACAGACAGACAATATCATAATGCCACTATATAAATCCACCTTGAATATTGTGTGCAATTCTGGTCACCACATCTCTAAAAAAGATACATTAGAATTGGAAAAAGTACAGAGAAGGGCAACAAAAAACTATTGGGGTATGGAACAGCTTCCATATGAAGAGACTGGGATTGTTCAGCTTTTCTGAGCCACCCCATGTGTATGCCCAGCTTGGCAGGTGAAGCCCAGTGTCTGGGGGCACCAAGGCTAGAAAGAGGGCATGGCATCAGGGGAGAAGCTGAGCGAGCACAGCCTGTCATTGCTCATCCACCCAAAAGTTGGGCCCACCCAAATTTTCACTCCTAGCTACGCCACTGATGGACAATCAGCCTGTGGAACTCGTTACCAGGGGATGTTGTGAAGGCCAAAACTATAACTTGATTCCAAAAAGATTAGATAAGTTCATGGAGAATAGGTCCATCAGTGGCTAATAGCCAAGATAGTCAGGGACAGAACCCCATGCTCTGGGTATTCCTAAACCTCTGACTGCTAGAAGCTGGGACTGGACGATAGGAAATGGATCACTAGATAAATTGCCCTGTTCTGTTCATTTCCTCTGAAGCATGTGGCACTGACCACTGTTGGAAGACAGGATACTGGGCTAGATGGACCATTGGTCTGACCCAGTATGGCCATTCTTATGTTTTTATTTATAAATTCACTATTTTCTCAACCTACATCAGCTTTTTAGACTAAAAGCAAGAGCAAATCTCAAATCAACTGTGGAAACAGGTGGATGTTAATTAGAAGAATCTTTTAGATTGAGAAAACAGGCTGACATATCAAAAGGATCAATATTTGAAGCCTGCAGCGTGTTTGCAGAAATATTGTAATATGGGCATTGACAAAATCATGCCAAGTTGTCATGACCCAGACTGGTTTTTAGCATAAGACAAACTTTTAAAATAAACACCACAGTAACTGAATATGTATTTTAAAAAAAAAAAAATACAAAGAGGGACCTGAAATGCAAAGGTCAGATCCAGACTTTCCAAAGGTATTTGGATCCAATTTTTTGATGCATGTTCACATCTATTTTTAAACCCAAATAAATTCAATGGAATCTGGCTCAAAATAGCACCTATCATACCCAAAAGTATTAAAAAATGCTTTACAAACTAATACTGCTGGGCAATAACTTGCCCACAGTTTTCCCTGAATTGCTACCATATGTATCAAGTTCCAGGCTGGGGATAGTGTGTGTGAAGGAGTTCAACAAACAAAACTGTAGAGTTGCAGAAGAAACTCTAAAAGATCATCTATAGTGGCGCAGCTATAAAAAAATTCCAGTCTTTTTATGATGGAAAGATATTAAAATAGAAACACTAAATATAAAAACAGCTTTAAAAAAAGATTAAAAACTCAATAGAAACTACAGTCCATACCCTGCCTCCCTCTCACATGCAGATCAAAGCAAGTTATGAGCTGTTAGAAAACTAATTAAAAACCTCTGCTGAGCTAAATACAGAAGTTGAAATGCTGTATTTGAAAGTTACCTCCACTTCACAAGCGCTCCATGACAAACAAAAGGTAAAGATATGCAAATATGACTGAATTTAAAATCAGTTTTCAACTTGTATATGGGTATGGAATTGATTTAAAGACACTGGAGTAGAATAGGAGGCAGGAAGGAATTCTGCTAGTGTGACTTCCCATGCTAGTATGGCTTCCCACTTTATTAATCATAGAATATCAGGGTTGGAAAGGACCTCAGGAGATCATCTAGTCCAACCCCCTGCTCAAAGCAGGACCAATCCCCAACTTTTTTTTTTTTGCGCTCCAGATCCCTAAATGGCCCCCACAAGGATTGAGCTCACAACTCTGGGTTTAGCAGGCCAATGCTCAAACCACTGAGCTATCCCTCCTCCCGTATGTTTTGTTCAGAATGAATACTTGTAACTTTCTCCATTGAATATATATTACATTACAAAAACTCACTGCTTGTGGAAATGCAGGGAATTTGTATAATTTCTAGCACCAAGTCTCAATAGGTTCACATGTACATGTGTCTTGGGAATGCCCAATAATATGAGAATTTTGGTAACATTATGACAGACTGACAGTCTAATATACTGAACAAACTTTATGGAATTCAGAAACTTAAAATCAATAAAGTTAAACTTTATTGAATTAGGGTTAACACCTTTGGAGTACATTGTATAAATATATGCCATTGCGTACGTGTTATCGTGGCATTGTATATACTTTCTCTAGCAGGGTAGGGGATGCTAATGTACTTCCTCTGTTATCAAGGTTCTGAAGCCACTCTCCTGGGTTTTTTGGATAAATAGCCTGGGTTTTAAACAGACTCAGTACCTTTTTCCTGACCAAAAACCAGACAGGACCCCGGTGCATATGTAACGCCAAGAGACCCCAGTTGTCGGCGGGTGGGATTGAACCAGGGACCTCTGGAGCTTAGTGCATGAGCCTCTACCGCAGGGGTAGGCAACCTGTGGCACACAAGTTGATTTTCAGTGACACTCACACTGCCCGGGTCCTGGCCACTGGTCCAGGGGGCTCTGCATTTTAAATGAAGCTTCTTAAACATTTTTAAAACCTTATTTACTTTACATACAACAATAGTTTAGTTATATATTATAGACATAGAAAGATACCTTCTAAAAACGTTAAAATGTATTACTGGCACGCGAAACCTTAAATTAGAGTGAATAAATGAAGACTCAGCACACCACTTCTGAAAGGTTGCTGACCCCTGCTCTACTGCATGAGCTAAAAGCCAACTGGCTGTTAGCTAAGGCTATAGAGCAGACTCATTTTATCTCTCTAAGTGGTCTCGGTGCGACTAGATGGGACAGAACACCACACCCGGGAGATGTGTGGGTTACAGATGGAAGGCCCTAATTCTTAAAGAAGGGGTGGAAGGATGGGGCCTACTGAGGCCCCATAAGGCTGTGCTTGTTCTGAGCTGAAGCTGTGATGAATTTGTCATGACAAGAAAATCCATAGGGTGAGATAGGACTGCTCCTGACAGAGCCCATATCAGAATTGGGTTGATGTCTGGGAAGCTTATTAGCATGCATGTAGGTTATTTTACTGTTTAATAAGTTTTCTTTGTAGTGTTTTTACCTTAAAAATAAAATAGATTTGCATAAAAGGAATGGTGTGGTCACTTATCCCTGTTGACAAACTTTCTGTTATCAGTCTCTGAAGTGAAAGCAAGCAGGTGTGCTTGGCAGCCTGTCTCAGTAGAGTCAGGGAACTGTGCAGCCTGGAAATACCCTGGTCAGAAGGGAGTGAGAGACAGGTATCAGCACAAGTAAAGCAATGGCTAGGGCTCTGGATGCTTGAGAGTGGGTGCCCTTGCCAGACCACTGTGGGGAAATACAGATGCAGTTGCCCTGACCTGTGACACAAGGTTGTGAATCACATAAAGACTAGTGCAAGTGAACTTCCTTATTAATCATACTTGCCTTCTCTATATCTTCACATAGAAGATGACAAATACAAGAGTATCCTTCAGCCCAAGCAGCATTACTCAGCAATGGAAATCTCATCTTACCCTATACCATATGATTATCTGGCACAGAGAATGGCCTTTCATTCAGTCTCATTTCTCTTTAATCAGCCTTAAGGCAGTGGCATTTTTGTGCCTAAATCAGTTTGTACCTTAGAAGTGTTACTTTGATGGAAGTAACAAAATTTATCCTCTGAGTTTAAAAAAAAGTCCTAATTCACAAATTAAACTGAACTCCACAACAAACATACTCAAAGGATTCCCTTGATTCTTATGACAGATTGGTTGTTGCCTTATGTACTATTGACTACTGTTAAGCTAATGTCCTGTAGTGTGCTGTAAATTGTATGCATGCACACTTTTTCTCTCATTCTAAACTCTTATTTTAGTTTCAGTAGAAATGCCATGAAATATAATTGTTTTATTCAACTTTTAGTTACAATTCTGTGAACTGGCTTGTTTTTTCTTATTAGCAGAGATGCCTAGGCAATTTCCAAAGCTGAACATTTCTGAGGTTGATGAGCAGGTACGGCTTTTAGCAGAGAAGGTATTTGCTAAAGTTCTCCGAGAAGAAGACAGCAAAGATGCCTTGTCACTATTCACTGTGCCTGAAGACTGTCCTATTGGGCAGAAAGAGGCTAAAGAGAGGGAACTGGAGAAGGAGTTGGCAGAACAGCATTCTGTGGAGACAGCTAAGAGGTTTGTTAAGTAGCCATTGTTTTCCTGGAAAAAAAATGTTTAAAGTGGGTTTTAGAATTACATACAGGAATACATCACAAATGGCATGATACTCATCCATAATACTTGAGCACAGAAGCCAGCACAACCTGTGCTGTATGATTTAGAATGTGTTGCTTTATTGCACATGTTCCTGGAAGTTGTAATACTGAATGTTTTGATATATACAAAGGGTCAAACTCTGGCAGCTGCTTTGCAACAAACAGTGTCTTGAAAAGGTAAACGTATGTTGCAAGTTGTAGAGTTTACTTGCATTCAGAATGCGACGAACACAACGCACATCACCACCTCACAAACATATTGCTATTGGACCAGATCCTGAGAGGTGCTCTTCACCTGCAGTACTCTTTAAAATAAATTAGTGGGAAATTACAGGTTCTTAGCACTTGCTTGTTCTGATCCATTAAGGATGGGAATAATCTGCCCCAGGATTGTTCAGAGAGACCATTTCAAGGTCAGGGAACATACACACATGAACAGGTGGCTTTCACACGCTTTGTAAAGCCCCTTTGTGGCTCCTGTTGCAGATCATCTGGGGAGTGTCCTCTAACAGAATTAGAGAAGGATCCTGAGTTGGTGAGGTCATCCCCTGACATGTACTCCCAGTAATACCATAGGAATACACAAGTTCAACAAAACAGCACAGCTGGTGAGAGGCAAATACAAACTGAGATTCTTTCAGTGTAAATAAAATCAGCAACACACTTAAGGAAGCTGGGTGTGTTTTTTGAAAACATGATTTTCAGTCTCAATGTTGAGTTTTAACGCATCTAAACATTTACAGCAGTCAGGTTCAATGTTTTTGTTTTAGCTCTATAAAAATAGATGACAGCAAATTCTTGATTTTTAATCACTGAAGGAGAAACTGAGAAGTGTCATGGGCTCAAATGGGTTATTATTAGGGTTCCCTTAACTCAGAGATAAAGGCCATATGAGATCTAATAATAGATTGCCATCTATTAAACAAACATGAAGTTCTAAAAATACACATTCATTTTATTTTCCTTTGAGAAAAAGATAACTACAATTACATTATAATAAAAAACAAAGTCCGTATTTAAGTAACAGGGAAGCAAGGTAGAAAAGTGATTTAATTCTGCTATCAACATGATGATATTTGCTGAGATATTTTGGAGGTGAATCATGAAATTTCAATTAGTGGGCTTCAGCAGTTGACATGGTCATAAAAATAAATTAAAAAAAACAAAAAACCCTCTACCTTGTCTTTCCACGCATTCAAACAACCATTTGATAAAAGTTTTTCCACAAGAAAAAAAAAGTAACAGGATATTTAAACAAAACATATTTAATGTGGGAAAATGCCTTATAAAAATAGCTTCAATCAAGCTGTGTTTGGGTCTAAGTATTAGTACAGGCCTTATCCTGGTAAGTGGGATACTATATTTATACTGTTCACTTGTGGGGATGGGACTAGTAATCACCCTTGCCCTCAATGATTGAAGAACACTTATGGCCCAGTTCTGCCTACAAGTATAACTCCCACTGACTTCAATTCGTATTGAGTGACATTTTAAGAGGAGCTTCAGTATTGACTTCGGGGCGTGGGGGTTACACCTAAGTAAGTGAAGGTAGAATTTGGCTCTTGTGTATTATTTATACCACAAATTTGAGGAAGTGTTACAGAATTAATACAAATCCCCAGACTTCAGTGTTTCTTCTGTTTAAGGACTCTTATTGACACTGGATTGGAGAAGGAATCTTTAGAGGTTCTTGAAGTAGGTGCCAAGTTTTACCATTGGTCACTGTTACTAGGCGATGGTGGCTCTGTATTTGCATTACTATTCAAGTTTTCCTGTAAGGTCATTTTAAAGTTTTGGCACATTTTCTGTAAAATTATGAAGCAGGAGAAGTATACAGCACGCAAGTCACAGGTAATTCATTATTTCAAGTATATTTTAAATGTTTAGAAAAATAAATTGCAAGTAAGCTTTATAAGGGAGATTTAATTTAGTGGTATATAAATATATCTTTTACAAGATTGCTAATCAGAACATTATGCATTGCCAGTCAGTTAAACTTGTCTTAAGCAAGGGATCAGCAAACAGTTTGCCTGATGAAGTGGGCTTTACCTCATGTGGTATTCTAAAGTGGCAATTTAAAACAGGGATTTGATTTTGTTATACAAATCCATTCCTGCTCTCTGAAGTAAAAGGCCAAATTCCCATTGAATATAAAGGGCATGATCCTGTTGAAGTCAATCAACTGAACGATTTTCCTCATATGGACAGAGCATGCCTTTGCTACTTACAAAACACCAGAAACACACCTGTATTTTTAAATGAAACCATACCTGTCAACTTGATATGTTTCTAAACCCTGCAGCTGTCACCAAGAATCAGAAGCCGATGTAATAGCTTTTGATGGTATATAACCACTTACCTTACCCAGTACACACCCACTCACATTCCTAGCTGCCATTTTATTAAGTTCTGGTGCAATAATGTTTTAAGAGTCAGAAATTTCTCAACTCCTGCTATATTAAGCACAGGTGTAGTGAACATATTTTCCACTCATTACAGTGACATCAATCTCTCACTTGAAAGTGATGCTGCTGCAACAGCACCAAAAAAAAAAAAAAAGTCTGCACACCAACTTTCAGTTATCTATTTTCTAAATCAGGGCTTATTGTGTGTGTGTTGTACATAAATTGCATGTAGCATGCTACATGTGTCAGAAATATCACTGGACTAAACCGTTCAAAGCTCATTTTTATAAACCAAAATTTTTGAATAATTTGAAATCTATCATACTACAGAAAGCCTTCTAGAATGAAATACTTCTTTGCTATATAGACAGGTTTCTGATATATAACTTTTGATACCATGAATTCCTAGGAAGAAAAGTTTCAAGATGATTCGGTCCCAGTCCTTGTCATTACAAATGCCAACCCAAGAGTGGAAGGCACCATCAGTCAGTTCACTTCCCTCTCCTGCAACTCCAGTTCTTCCAAGTGTTGGTCAGCTAGTCCAAGTGCCATTTACAGTTCCAGAGTTTCAGAGAGTTACAATCGGTGGGGATTACTGTGCTGGGGTAAGAAATCTGTCAATTTTTTCTTTTAGTATTCTGGGTGGGAAAGGGGGCAGGGGGGAGAATAAAGAGAGAGGACTTATGCAGAGTGGAATGATTACCTATTATGGCCCTCCTGTTATACTTTGACATATCACACTGAAGTCAATGGGGTAGTACAGGTGTGATGAGGCAGAATTTGCCCCAGGTTATTTATGACTGTGTATATTAATTGGTAAGAAAAAAAATGTAAAATATAACAAGGCATTAAATATGTGCTTTAGCATACAGAGATAGGAGGAAGAATGCTCTTGTGCTTAAAGCACTAGATTTGGACTCAACTCTTGGTTTTAACTTCGGGCTTTTTCACCAACTTCTTCTGTGACCTTGGGCAAGGCACTTAAGACCTGAGTCTTAAGTTTCAGACATAGGTGCCTAAATCCCAGTTTTAGGGTCCCTTGGTAAATGGTGCATAAATACTTAGTGTCATTGGGCGAGAGAGAAAATGACTAGTCCAGTGGTTAAGGCATCCACTGCAGAGGTGGGAGACCCAGAGTCCAGTCCCACTGCTCCACTCACTCCTTATTTATACACAGTGGAAGAGTTTCAGGAGGAGAGATTTAGGAAGCACCATATCAGAATATTCCATAGGCCCAGAGAGCACTCTCCTGAGAGGTGAGACACCACTTTCAAATCCTCTCTATTTCTGCCAGAGAGGGGGGAATTGAACCTGAGTCTCCAACATGACTGCTCTAACCACTAGACTAAAAATTAGTAGGTGGGCAGCAGCACAACCTCCTCCCCCAATTTTGTGTAGAGTGAGGGCAGGTGCCTAACTCATTGCCACAGGAAATGACTTAGCCACTTGACTCCAGGTGGTGGGTTCCCATTCATGGATTGCTAGCAGAGCTAGGTGCCTCTCTCCAGCCTGGACTTAGGCTCCTATCTCTATCAGAGTGCCAGGGTTTAAGACACACTTCTGTCATAGGCATCTCCATTGGCTAGCTTAGACAGTTTCCCACATGATGTGCTGTCTTTTGTGAATCACATTCTGAGGCTCCTATCTCTCCCCATTCATTGAGGTTTTTAAGGTCAGGCTTGACAAAGCCCTGGCTGGGATGATTTAGTTGGGGATTGGTCCTGCTTTGAGCAGGGGGTTGGACTAGATGACCTGCTGAGGTCCCTTCCAACCCTGATATTCTATGATTGTATGGGGAGCCTAGCCACCTAACTTGGCTTTATGCATCACAGTGCTGCTCCTGTGATTTTCTAGACACCTAGAAGTAGGCGCCACACTGCTGAGCATTGCAATGTCTAAGTCAATTTGTGGATCCAGGCCTTAGACCCAAATCCTATTAAGGCTTCCACTTCTGGAAATAAAAATCTTGTTATTGCCCAAGTGGGTTCAAATGAATGACAAACTGACTTTTAATAGATGCTCCTGTTTCTCTTCCATCAGTATTTATACAGCTTCTCTTTTCAGGTTACAGTTGATGATTACGAACAGGCTGCGAAGGGCCTGGTGAAAGCTCTGCTAATTCGAGAGAAGTATTGTCGCCTTGCTTACCATCGCTTTCCAAGAACAACATCACAGTATTTATGCACTATGCAAGATGAAAAATGGAAGATGGAAGATGAAGTATGTCCAGGTACAATAGTCTTTTTTGTTGTTGTTGTTGTTGTTAAAGGGAAACCTATCATACTGTAGTAAACATTTGATTTCTGCGATTATTTCTATTTAGAATAAAAAGGCTACATTCTATTTTCCAGTCTGAATAAGCAAACACTAGATAGGGACTCAAGCTGCAAAGTTCATTCTGAATTTAAATTTTCCTGAAGTTCAGGCAGGTTTGGATGTGGGATTTTGGTCTGGAATAACCTCTAATTTAAACAAACGCCCCTAACGACACACTGGAATTTCGACATTAGTATTTGCAGCAAACCAGAAACAGTAATGTAAATTACATTTTAACTACAGTAATGAGGGAGAAAGGTGTAGATCATTTGTGGTAGGGTTGTGAAGGAGGCCAGTCCTTTGGACCGGATTTTAGGGACCACATATTTATTTTACATTCCTGGAAATATGAGAGTATATTGTTAAATAGCCATAAACGTATGAGAGGCTTAGTCTTTGTTGTACCTAGCCACATCCTCAGCCATGAACTTGGCTGGAAAGAGATATTTAAATGGTTGTCCTCTCCTATAGTGGCAGGGAAGAGGAAGTTTATATGTCCTCAAGTAGAAGGTTTTATATTAAAAGGAAACTTTTCTGGGGAGAGTAGAAATATGCTGAATATTCAAGAGAAGATAGATGACATTTGTGAGAATTTCTAGGCTAGTTGATGAGACATCATGGCTGTCTAGATGCAAGAGAAATCTTATTTGAAAACAAGTTTCACATTGTTATTTCTAAGGTATTAGTAATTAAGTAAAAAGATTTTAAAGAGACACTGACAACTTAAATCACAAGCTTAAAATCAAGTATTTGAGTAAGTTGTATCCAGGTGGTTGTGAATTTGAATACCTATTTACTGTTGAGACACTTCTGGTATCAATTCACAGCACATATCGTCAGGTGCTGTAATTTCAGCAAAGAATGGCAAGGACGTGGTAACTTCCCTTTCTTACCTAGTCTGTTAAGCCAAGACTGAATGCATGATCTTGTTATCATTCAGACTACTTAGTATTAAGTCCAGACATGGTTTAATTGGTTTAGGTCAGCTATAGTTGAGGTTGCAATACACTGTATGCTAGTTACACACTAAGAGGGTATGATCTAATCACTAATTAGTGATGGATAAGGCTAATATTTTGTCATGGATATTTTTATTAAAAGTCATGAACTAGTCATGGGCAAAAGAGAAAAATTCACAGAAGCTGTGACCTGTCCCTAACTTTTACTAAAAATATCCCTGATAGAGTGGGGATCTGCCAAGTATGGAGCATATTCATCACAGGGTGAAAGTTTACTGCACCTACTGTCCCTGAAAGAACTCAAATGTGAAGTTGCGGAACTATTAAGTATGGTTTGTAACCTGTCCTTTAAATCGGCTTCTGTATCCAATGACTGGAAGATAGTTAATGTAACGCCAATATTTAAAAAGGGCTCTAGAGGTGATCCCGGAAATTACAGACCGGTAAGTCTAACGTCAGTACCAGGCAAATTAACTGAAACAATAGTAAAGAATAAAATTGTCAGACACATAGAAGAACATAAATTGTTGGGCAAAAGTCAACATGGTTTCCATAAAGGGAAATCGTGTCTTACTAATCTCTTAGAGTTCTTTGAAGAGGTCAAACAAACATATTGACAAGGGGGATCCAGTGGACAGTGTACTTAGATTTCCAGAAAGTCTTTGACAAGGTCCTTCACCAAAGGCTCTTACGTATATTAAGTTGTCATGGGATAAGAGGGAAGGTCCTTTCATGGATTGAGAACTGGTTAAAAGACAGGGAACAAAGGGTAGGAATAAATAATAAATTCTCAGAATGGAGAGGGGTAACAAGTGGTGTCCCCGAAGGGTCAGTCTTAGGACCAATCCTATTCAACTTATTCATGAATGATCTGGAGAAAGGGGTAAAAAGTGAGGTGGCAAAGTTTGCAGATGATACGAAACTGCTCAAAATAGTTAAGACCAAAGCAGCCTGAAGAACTTCAAAAAGATCTCACAAAACTAAGTGATTGGGCAACAAAATGGCAAATGAAATTTAATGTGGTTAAATGTAAAGTAATGCACATTGGAAGAAATAACCCCAACTATACATACAATATGATGGGGGCTAATTTAGCTACAATGAATCAGGAAAAAGATCTTGGAGTCGTGGATAGTTCTCTGAAGACGTCCACACAGTGTGTAGCGACGGTCAAAAAAGCAAACAGGATGTTAGGAATCATTAAAAAGGGGATAGAAAATAAGATGGAGTGTATCTTATTCCCCTTGTATAAATCAATGGTATGCCCACATCTTGAATACTGCGTACAGATGTGGTCTCATCTCAAAAAAAGATATACTGGCATTAGAAAAGGTTCAGAGAAGGGCAACTAAAATGGTTAGGGGTTTGGAACGGGTCCCATATGAGGAGAGATTAAAGAGGCTAGGACTTTTCAGCTTGGAAAAGAGGAGACTAAGGGGGGATATGATAGAGGTATATAAAATCATGAGTGATGTGGAGAAAGTAAATAAGGAAAAGTTATTTACTTGTTCCCATACAAGAACTGCGGCCACCAAATGAAATTAATGGGCAGCAGATTTAAAACAAATAAAAGGAAGTTCTTCTTCACACAGCGCACAGTCAACTTGTGGAACTCCTTGCCTGAGGAGGTTGTGAAGGCTAGGACTATAACAGCATTTAAAAGAGAACTGGATAAATTCATGGAGGTTAAGTCAGTTAATGGATATTAGCCAGGATGGGTAAGGAAGGGTGTCCCTAGCCTCTGTTTGTCAGAGGATGGAGATGGATGGCAGGAGAGAGATCACTTGATCATTGCCTGTTGGGTTCACTCCCTCTGGGGCACCTGACATTGGCCACTGTCGGTAGACAAGATACTGGGCTAGATGGACCTTTGCTCTGACCCAGTACAGCCATTCTTACGTTCTTATACTCACTTATCTCACTGCATGACATGATGCAGGAGCAGGGCCGGTGCTACCATTAAGGCAAATTAGGCGGTTGCCTAGGGCGCCAAGATTTGGGGGCACCAAAAAGCGGTGCCCCCAATTTTTTTTTTTTTTTAAACAGCGTTCCTGGGCCGCTCCACTTCTCCCGCCTCCCAGGCTTGCAGCACCAATTAGCTGTTTGGCGCCGCAAGCCTGGGAGGGGAGGAAAATTAGAGCGGGGGCGGCGTGCTCGGAGAGGAGGCGGAGCAGAGGTGAGCTGGGGTGGGGAGCTGACGCACGGCTGGGGGGGGGGGGGGGGGGGGGGGGCGGGGGGGGGGGGCCTCAGGGGGGGGGGGGGACGGGGAGCTGCCGCAGGGCTGGGGGGGCGCAAGATGGAAGTTTCGCCTAGGGCACGAAACTTCCTTGCACCGGCCCTATGCAGGAGGAGAGCGTATCCTATTTCTTTCTGACTGATGTATCAGTATTGGAACTGCTGATTCACTTATGGTGAAACATGTCCAAAACCACTGTAACAAAAAGGTGGAATGGGACTAATAGTCATGGAGAGGTAGTCAGTACTCAAAGATCTCAACTGTACTTTCATCCCCAAACTTTTTTTTTTTTTTAAACGGCTTCTGAAATTGTAATGAGACATAGGTATACCTTGAATTATAATATGGTGGTGGTAATGCATAGCATTTGAAGTCCAACTCTATATGGCATCAGAGTACTTAAAATAGTGTATTGGAATTATGATAGAAACTTTAATAGCTTATAAATAGGGTCCTACCAGATTCACGGCCATGAAAAACGAAATGTGAAATCTGGTCTCCTCTATGAAATCTGGCTATTGTAAGGGGTTCATGTATTGCCACCTGTACTTCTGCACTGCCTTCAGAGCTGGATAGGCACCCAGCTGTGAAGACAGTGCCGTTGCCAGCAGCAGGGCAGAAGTGAAGGTGGCATAGTATGGGGGCTGTCATTTTTGGGGGGGTCTGGCTGGCCTTATGCATGGGTGACCAGCCGCCCAAGGTGTCATGGTCGGGGGGGGGGGGAAGGAGGGGAGAATGCCGTGGTAGGGTCAGACAGCCAAACCAAGGCCTCTTTAACCCCGAGCGCTGGGCCCAGAGCCAGGGCGGGGCAGGGCTGGGGGCATCCCAGCCGGGGGCTCCTACCATGTGCCAGGCTCCAGCTGCAAGTCCTGGCTGGGCAAGGGAGGGATGTGACTTCCTCGTCCCCAGCACAAGTTGCTCCAGGTGCTGGGTCAGACCCACCTCCAGCAACTTCTCCTGGCTGCATGAAGCCCTGCAGCTGCAGGCTGGGAGTGCGGCTGTAAAGGCAGTACTGTGCTGTTGCTGGAGGCAGAAGTCAAGGTGGCATGGTATGGTATTGCCACCCTTACTTCTGTGCCGCTGCTGGCAGTGGTGCTGCCTTCAGAGCTGGGTGCCTGGCCAGCACCTGCCACTCTATGGCTGCCCAGCTCTGAAGGCAGTGCTGCAGCCACCAGCAGTGCAGAAGTAATGGAGGCAATACCCCATTCCGCAATAGTCTTGCGGACCCCCCCAGCCCAACCCCATGAAATTTCATACTTAAGTATCTGAATCTGTGAAATTTCAGATTTAAAAAATCCTAAAACTGTGAAATTTACCAAAATGGACCATGAATTTGGTAAGGCCCTACTTATTAAAAAAAAAAAATAAAAAAATAAAATCAGAACTGCATTTAATTTTAATGAAGCTGGTCAGAATAAAGCCAACTGGGCTATGACTATAGGTCCTTTAGAGTAACTACCAACATGCATTTAATTGATTTCAAATCCATCTTTCATCAATCTCTCTCTTTAGAGCAGAAACAATATTAATTTCTTTCTGTAACTATTTTGCCTTTCAAAATGGGTTACTTCTGACATAATTTTGACATCAAGCTTATTTCACAGATTTCCATCCACCCCCAGGAAAACTAGAGAATCCTTACAACCTTGACGATGCTCCAGGCAATTTGGATTATATTGTCAAAATGCAAGGAGGCATTCTCTTTGTTTATGAGAACAAAGAAATGATGAAACTCAATGAGCCCCGGAGTCTACCATATCCTGATCTGGAGACCTACACACTTGACCTCAGCCATGTTCTTGCTCTGATTGCAGACGGTCCAATGTATGTATGTTTACTACCATGCTTTTCCAAAGAGCTGGTAATACAGATCAGCGGCAATTTCTTGTGAGACTGCTCACGTTCAAAGCATTTGCTTTACATCTGTTGAGTGTCTTACCATCCATGGGTGGGATATACAGTGAAAAATGCCTTATAATGAACAGAAAAACCAAAGAAGTGAAAGCAGTATACCTCTAAAGGTGTGTCTTTAGCCTCTGGATGCTAGGCATAGTGAAGGATGAACGAGTTTACATAAAACACGTTTCAGGCCAAATCTGACTTGAACCTTTAGAAATGTGGGAACCAGAACTTTGCATGTCACCATTACTATATAATTGGAATATCAGCTTTCTTGTTGAATAATGAAGATTTGTGCATTTGATGTTAAAAAAATTAAATGCAGTAGTTAAGTCTTCAGTCAGGAGCACTTGAGCTCACATTAGCCTCACATTGCCCCAATATTGGGAAAAGAGGGGCACTCCAGTGAATACTGCTCCCTAGAGTCTCAGATGTGGACTCTGAAACAGAGCAGTAGTCTGGGTTATCCTACCAAGCCATTTGCCTGCCTCACAACCACCACATGCCCTAGATCCTCTCCCTTTAAGGGAGGCCAAATCCTTCACAAGTGACAAGCTAGCCTAGCTTGAGAGTGAGAGTGAGTGAGATTTTCATGGAGTAAAAAATTAAAATAAGAGCAGTTCTAAACCCTTCCTTCTGGCAGGGTACATGTTGTCACTTTAAGCAAGCCAAAGAGAGAAACAGTCCAAACCCTTTCTTCAGGCTAAATTTTAGAGTTTCTGTTGAAACCCACATTTACCAGACTGAAAACAGGAACAAGTTCCCCAGAGCCTTTTCACTTCTTCAGACTAGGCTTTTCCACACTGACGCCCAGCCCAGCCTGAACACAAACCAACCACAAGAAAGTCTTCACAGTAACCAGCATAAACTTTCCCTTAGCCTAACCACACCAAACCATCTCTGCATTGCAGGCACCTGCCTTGCTGGCACTTATCTCCATTCCAGGTTGGACTGCTGGCAGGATGACAAGCTCCAGTTGGCTGAGTGCTGGCCATTAACCCTTGGCACCTTAAATCTCCTCACCTACGTTCCCGACTATCCCAGGCCCCTGACAGTGAGCAAACTTGTTCTGCTTAACGTCAAATTCACTCAGACATCATGGATTCACTGACTACAACACTATTCGATTTGTGTTCCATTGAGGAAAGACTGATAAGAGTAGCAAAAGAGAAGGTGTCATGGAGCAGAGAGGGCCTCCCTGACAGTGAGGGGGTTAAGAAGGCTGACAGGCTCCTCCCTGGTAGGAAGGGTTTAAGAAAAGCTTGTGGACCTAGTTGGCCCTGCTCCACTACACTTGCAACAAACGTGAGCTGTGGAGAGGGCAGATAAGAGGAGAGGACCTAGCCCACTTCAGTCCTGCCAAGGGAAAAGAACAGAGCTCTAGTTCTTTTGGTGAGAGAGAAGCCTGGGTGCAGTCCTGAGATGGTGTTTGCTTGCCTGCTGGATCAGCTCTCCAGGAAGGGATGTACAGATCCTGGCAATGGATCTGTGGAAGCCCAGACTGGAAGCAGGGTCCCACTGAAAGTTTCAGTGCCCTGAAAGGGATAGGACTAAAGTGCTCGTTAGCTGCAGGGTCAAAGCCCCACTACCCTGACCTCAGAGACAGATACCTGCGGTGGGAGGGAGTTGTGCCCTGAAGGCCATAAGGGGGACTGTCCTGGCAATGGCGTTACAGAAGCGCTAGTTATTAAACAGACACACTTTAGAAATACCATAGATTAGGCTTGACAAATGGTGCAGAGAAAAAGCATCGGGGTAAACAGAACAAGAAAAAAAGTGGAGTAGAGAGGGTGAAAGTGAAGCAATTTGAGAGAACGAAAAACAGAAGAATAAGACTCAAAAAGAAGCAAAAAAGACAGTGATAAAATACTGGTAAATACATATACCATCTATAAAGGCACCCAAAACTTAAATCACATTCACAGTAGATCATATCCTGAGGTATAACTATTCTGGTTGAAAATAAACTACGTTTCCATGTTGTAATAGTTTTGTTTACAGGTTGCTTCCATTGTGTAAGAAGGTGGTTTGTTTGTGTGATGGTGATATATAGCATCTGAGTGGTAGCATTTGTTAGGTAATACATTTTACTTTTTTGTACTACTCCTCCCCCCGCCCCACACACACACACACACACAATCATGTACCAAACTGAAAGAACTAGAAATTCCACAGAGGTACAGTGATGAGATATAATATTACAAGTTAAAAATAGCATGCAAAAAGGGGGTAAATCATGGCCAGATACATTCCTTCAGTGTCCTTGTAGTTCTTGGCTATTACAAAAACAAACAAACAAAAAAACTTCCCAGCACATTCTGTTAGTGTTTTATTAACTGGCTTCATATTTGGTATCAATTCAAATTTAGGGCCTAATTGGTAACCACAAAAATCAAGTTTCAGAGTAGTAGCCGTGTTAGTCTGTATCAGCAAAAAGAACGGGTACTTGTGGCACTGATATAATGATATCTAGCCATTTTCATCCATAGATCTCTGATAAATCACATGTCTGGGGCATATTAAAATATGGATAAATCTAATGGCTGTTTCACTCAAAGTAATTTACACTCTTAAAACTTAAAATCTGAGTAGTTTGATCATAATTAAAACATCTCTCTTTTGCAGAAAAACATATTGCCACAGACGACTTAACTTTTTAGAATCTAAATTCAGTTTACATGAGATGCTAAATGAAATGTCTGAATTTAAAGAACTGAAGAGTAATCCCCACCGAGACTTTTATAACGTGAGAAAGGTAAGTGTGAAAGGGTTTATTAGCATGCTACAGTCTTTGTGATGGAATTTTCAGTTGTCCCCCTTTAGTCTATATCATTCACTACAACCTCTGTGTGAAATATAGATGGAATGAACAAGATGCTCTGTAAATACCACACACACACTAAACATTTAGATTACAGGCTAATATTCCAATATAGTAATTTTTTTTTTTAAAAAAGCTAAACACATTTTGTTTATAAACTTAACCCTTCATTGATGGCCCATTGCAGCCTCAGCTCAGAAACCTTCTTCCCTTAGGGAAGTGACACACTCAAAACTCTGAAGGCCAAACTCTGGGCTCAATCCTCAACTTCACTGAGATTCCACTTGGTGCAGTGAGTTCTGTGCCACCTTTCCACTGTCCTGATCCTGAGCTAAACAGGAGCTGAAACAGCTCTTGGTGCAACTTAGAGCAGCTAATAATCTGATAGAGTCATGTGCACTTTGTCCCAGTCCCTCCTGCTCATGGCACATTTCCTCTGCAGTACTCTCTGTCCCTAACATAGCCCTGTGTGGAAAGGATGGGCTGGGGCATTGAACCAACTGTGCTGGCTTTGCCTTCCAGAGAATTCCTTTGTGTCAGAGGGAATCCTTGGCTGCTTCTTTAGGACAGCTTCCCAGCTGCTTGACACAGCCTCAGCAGTGCAAAGCAGCCAGAACTGGGGCCAAGGATTGTGCCCTGTGTCCTCAGATGTGCATATTGATCTCATGGATTTTAATGGGAGTCTTGTCATAATATGACCTGGAGGGTTTTATCTAATGAATTAAACAGAAGCTATATGGGCACATCCATGTACAGGATTCGGCCATAAAAATACTGCAAGAGGTTACTTCAATGCAGCCACTGAATGTACACTTAAACTGAAAGGTAGTAAAAACAGGTTTCATTGTCATACTAGCTAACAATACTTGTTATCTTCTCGTTGTGGTTTTCTAAATGCTGTGACATCCGTCCTCTGGTTTAACTCCATGTTAGGTCACTAGGTTCATAACAGTTTAGCATTTCCCCCCAGGTCCTACTTTGGTTCTGCCATAAGACATGGATGGATTTATTATAGATTAGGAACAAATTTAAGGCTTGAAATAAACTGAGTTTATTATCTGGTTGGAACAGACCATTTCACCAATCCCTCCCTTTGCAAGTTCAGACCTAGTTCTTATCTTCTCCACTGACAGATTGCACACACCCCATTCCTGTGTAGGACTGATAACGGCAAAAGAAAATGAGCCAGCCTGGGGAAAAAAAAACTGATACCAGTAACGTTGCTCAGTTTCGTAATATATTTATTTCAGACTGTGCTACTGAAGTCCAAATGTGGCTAACGTAGTCAAGGCATACGAGGAAGGAAGGCATATTGAAATACAGAGATGTGGTTTGGGACTTACAGTTGAATTCTCTTAAATGAATGATTGAGGAACTGTGCCTATAGCAAAGCATATCTTCCACTTCGTGTAATCAGGTGCATCAAAGACAAATGTGCTGTTCACAAGTATGTTTGAACAAGGGATCAGCAGTAAACAGAAATGGGGATGATCTTTGCCAGAGGCAAGGAAATCCACTCCTTTCAATTCAAAAAGATTGCCAGTTGTATTTTTAGACAGCCTGGATGTATTTACGGAATGGCCTGTTTACTGCTGAGCAGTAAGAAAGTGTTATGGATCTGTGCTAAGCAATAGAGTATCATTTTTCAAGTTCAGTACATATGCTCAGTAGTCAGCCTCAAATTTTATAAGTGGACTCTCCACTGCATTAGCCAAGTCATCACTGAAAATATTGACGAGTACCAGATACAGGACATACCTCTGCAAGATCCCACCAGATACATCCTTCCAGTTTGACAGTGAACCATTGATAACTACTCTTTTAATATGAAACAGAGGGTCCTGTGGCACCTTTAAGACTAACAGATGTATTGGAGCATAAGCTTTCGTGGGTGAATGCTCACATGCGTCTGACGAAGTGGGCATTCACCCACGAACGCTTATGCTCCAATACATCTGTTAGTCTTAAAGGTGCCACAGGACCCTCTGTTGCTTTTTACAGATCCAGACTAACACAGCTACCCCTCTGATCTTTTAATATGGTCTTTCAACCAATTATGCACCCCCCCTTTATAGAAGTTTAATCTAGACCACATTTCCCTAATTTGCCTACAAGAATGTCATGTGGAACTATGTTAAAAGCCTTACTAAAATCAAGATATCACATCTACAGCTTCCTCCCTATCCAATAGACTAGTAATGATAAGTCTCATGTTTACCCTTAATTCTACCTACTGAGTTTTGTTGCTTTGGTTGAGATTTGTTCACATGAGTAAATAAATCCCAACCAAAGCAGCAAAACTCAGTAGGTGGAATTAAGGGTAAACAATGTTGTAACAGCTGGCTTTTCCCCTTCTCAGTAACAGAGAGAGCACTTCATCCCTCTTAAGTCTTCCGGTCCTGGAGTTAAATAATGTAAGCAAGTCCAACCAAGTTGTTAATCATGAACAATATTGCTATTAGTTACCAATCTTAAAAACATCTTTTTCATTCTGAAGTTAGCATATCAATTTGATACTCCTGGAGGGAGACACTAATACTAGTGGCTAGGGAAGAAAGTATAGCTTTACAAATGTTATACAAATCCTATTAGGTGCTTTGCTAATGCACCTCAGACCTTATGTCCCAGAAACCTAATATTCTAGCACTGGCCTCATTTAAGCTGAGATTTTTCCATTATGTGGATGATATGAAAACACCATTTGAATTCAAGACTCTAGAGGTAATTCTGCAACCTGCTGCAGCCCTCTGAAGGAAGGCATAGGGATGTAGGGAAGACAAAGCAAATGATTATGGGAACTAGTAAAGGGACATGGAGACAGTCATATCTAGATTGCTAGTTTGGTTGTGTCAAAGGTTAGCAGCGACCAGAAATTGGTGGGGTTTTTGTAGCTCCCAGCTTATGAGTGTACACCTCACTAAAGCTAAGACAGCCAACACCAATACTATGTATTGTTCATCTGTGATTCCTCTTTTGGCCATCTCAGCAGAAAATCCAAAGACAGAGTTGACCCAGAAGCTGAAGCAGCCCATAGAAGAAGTCTTTACAAATTAGGGTTGGTGCACAGCAGTGGGTTTGGGGAGAGGGGGAGCTTGCACTGCTGCTTCTGCTTGAGTCCTTAAGTGTCCATAGCTGCCAGTTTCTTATTTAGTAGTTATAAGGCTGTAGCACAGTTAACAGGTTAATGGACTAAGCCATATAAACCAGGTTTTATTTAATTCTATAACCCCCTGTGGATTGCAATTCCCATATACTCCATATACTATGTTTTTTGAGCCTAGTGTGGCATTCTTCTGTTTATCTATTCACACTACATATTTCCTGTTGACAATCAGTTGGTGAATAAGGACCCAATCCTAGAAAGTGCTGACCATCCTCATCTCTCATTGGTCTCAATGGGAGTTGCAGATGCTACCACCTTGTGGGATCCTATCCTAAGGTCTGCTTTAGGTGAAGTTAATGTTAGATGTCCCATTGGCTTCACAGGAAGGAGGAGGAAGCTCTTTCTGGGAAGGGTAGTAGTGTTTACAAGAGAAAGTGTATGTACCCAGAAAGCCAAGTAGTTTACAGCTGAGGGTTTCACTGGCTTAAGTGTTGGAAAGACATATTACCATCAATAGGCTGCTCAAGACACCTGACTATATTTATCATTAACTGTTCTAAATGTACAGCATCAACTTAACTCAGTGACAATGTTGTTTTATATACAATATATGCATATAAGACTATCTGTATAAACTTTGCCATGGGGTCCAGGCCTCCAGCATAGCCCTGTAGTATCATTGCATGCCTGGCCCCCTCATGTTCTTTCACTCAGTTACCCAGACTAAATTGGTTTAAGACATGTACCCACCGTGTGGGGTCAGGGATTTTTTCTTTAAAGTCTTTCTACCAAGTGTAACTCACTGTGTTAGTTGCCCCACTCTGGGTCCATGTAAGAGTTGTGGTCAGCTCTCTCTCTTTCAAAACAGGAATTCCCAGCTCTCTTCCTGGAACAGGGTATACTTCAGTTAAACAGTCACTGTCTCTCCTCAAGTCAGCAACCCCAGCCCTCCTCAGAGAGCTGGGTAATTCAGGCAGTCATTAACTCTCTCCTTAACCCAGAAGTCCACAGCTCTCCTCCTTGGAGCAGGATTGTAATTTAGTCACCAGTAGGGCCTTAGCCAGCTTATTCTTAGGTGTCTCTTCCCTTCTGTTAGTCCTCAGGCTCAGAAGGTTTGTTTGACTGACTGACACAGACCTCTCCTACTGGTGTCTACCTGCTATGAGGGAGGAGGCAACATTTATGCTGGTCCCCTTCACCCAGCTCATTCCTAGTTGGTTTGGTGAGAGGGTAGTCTGCCTCACCGTCTCAGCAAGGCTCCTGGCCCTGGGCCCTTAAAGGCACAGTGATGGGATTTCCACCCAAGCACTGCTTATTCCCAGAGTTGCTTCCTCTCCGTCCTTATCCCCTACATCCTTGTGTGTACATATATCATACCTTTCAAAATCTTAAAGAGCAATGTCAAATGATGGGGTGAGCTGACCACTAGGCCCTACTACCTTTAAGGGGGCAGACTGCCCCATCGCGCATACTGCCCCATCCCACACACTGCTTTTATTAATGACTTAGAAGGTGTTGAGACAGATTCAAGCCAAACAGTGTAGGAAAAAGCTTATTATGAAGAGAAAGTTAATCCCTTCATTTGTAACTTTTTGAAAATTCAGGAGTGGGGACAGTAGGATGGAAATCAGTGGAAAATGGCTGGCTAGTGAGGGGGCTTGGGTGCGTAGTGCGTCAGCTGAGGAACATGCTTTGCTGAGGCAGGGGTAAAGGTGGGAGGGAAGAGAAGCAAGGGGAGGTGGAATGAGGGAAGTGGACATAGGAGGTTAGGTGTGAGGGGAGCAGGAGGATGTGGTATGCATGGGGACCCAGGCAGGATGATGATGATATACAACTGCAGCTGTCCTATCTGGTTGGTGGGAGGAACTACTATTTCATTCTCCCTGCTCGGATGGCAGAGGGTGGTCAAAAGAGTTCAGAGGCAGTCCTGTGTCAAGAGGAGGAGAGGCGGCCTGTGGGGAAAACCTTCAATGCGAATTCAGTAGAGTTGGCTCTCTGACAGGAAGGGCTGCAGGGCAAATGGGAGTGATGCAGTTCTTTGATCAGTGGCACACTGGAATTGAAAGTTTAAAGGAAACATTTGGGGTGGTAGTGGGTTTTGTTGGGTGAGACATTTAGTTCACATGAGGTGTAGTCCATGTTCAAACAGAAGCTTCCATAAGTCATTAGGGTTA
>NW_020664447.1:5551103-5579566 GCF_002925995.2 Terrapene triunguis
TCTATTGTCTGTATGTGATGTAATTAAGGTAGAATGTATAAGGTCTTTGGGGCAGGGACTTCTTGTTAGATCTGTCTATAGAACCCTTAGCACACTTTGGGCACCGTATCAAGAACTCCTCAAAAAGGAGCCTAGTTTTGCAATTTTTGTACACACACACAGACCCCTATCTGAGTGAAAATGGGCTTCCATTTTTGAGCAATGATTTCTTTCATAATGGAAAAGTAATGTACACAGTTATTTTTACCATAAGCATATGAAAATGTAGCCATTGTGATGAAATTTCAAATAAAGCCAAATTTGTGGAGCGGTGAGGATGGGTTGATCATACAGCACTACAAAACAACTTATGCTGCATTCAAAGACAAACTCTTGCACAACTCCAGTCAAAATCATATATGAGGACATATTTACTCAGGTTTCTGTTTTTAGCTGGTTTATCCAAGTTGATTTCCATCTTCAGACTTTGAATTGTCAGTGTGCATAAATGTGTGCTAATAAATTATGTAGTACAGTATATGGATCACTTTTCCAAGTACATTCCAGAAGCTCAGGACTGCATTATACGCAAATAAATGTTGTTGTGTTAGTTTGCCACATTCATGGAGGTCAAAATTTATTGGGTATATTTCAGGAAGGTAGCCAGAGAATCTGCAGTTGTCTGGCAGAAATAGTGACAGAGGTACCAGGAAAGTGATCACACTACTGGGTAATGAATAGATTTAGAAAATGAGTGGAGTCATGTTTCCCTGGGAATAAGCTTCCTGATCTTAACTCAGATATGGTGGCATCTGTGGCAGAGTAGTGAGAACACCTTTGAGGCATTACATGATCCTCTTGAATCACCCATGTATTGTTGAGAGAAAACAATTGTTTCTGAGTAGAGTGACTTTAAAGAAGCTTCAATTGCTGATCGGTCACGATCTTTGACAGCAAATAAATAAGCTTCCAGTCTTTTCCTTCAACAAAAGTGTGTTCATTTTTGGGTTGAAAAGGAGGGAATGGTTATCTACAAGGTTTATGAATTACAAGAGGTTGAGTCCCCTCTAGTTCTACAGCATCTGGGAGTTGCATTCTACACTCTACTCAGGTTTGCTAAAGGTTGGATTTTATGTTTAACTGTTTTCCCTGGAAGTTAGGTCACATACTGTATCTATTAACTGTACCTGAGGCACTTAGTGAATCAGCCAAACCAACTAGTTTCTAGTATTTCATTGGTCAAGAGAATATTGACAGTGAACATGGTTCCTATGTCCAGAATCAAAATCTTTCAACACCCTGAGCATCTGTAAGGGCTGGTCTACACTATGAATTTATGTCCCTGAGAGAAATAGCTATGCTGAGCTGACGTAGACAGTGCTTCCCACAGAAAGCGCAGCAAAGGTTGAGACTGTGTAGACCAGGGGTCGGCAACCTTTCAGAAGTGGTGTGCCGAGTCTTCATTTATTCACTCTGATTTAAGGTTTCTCATGCCAGTAATACATTTTAACATTTTTTTAGAAGGTCTCTTTCTGTAAGTCTATAACATAACTAAACTATTGTTGTGTGTAAAGTAAATAAGGTTTTAAAATGTTTAAGAAGCTTCATTTAAAATTAAATTAAAATGCAGAGCCCCCCGGACTGGTGGCCAGGACCCAGGCAATGTGAGTGCCACTGAAAATCAGCTCGTGTGCCGCCTTTGGCGCACGTGCCATAGGTTGCCTACCCCTGGTGTAGACCTTGCCTGCTGATTGTAGGGTCCCTGGGGCTAGAACCTGGAGTAGCAGATGGGAAGTGGCATAGGATTGTTAGAGATATGAGGCAGATAGCTGGTCCACAGAGACTGTGATACCCCAGAAGCAGAGTGGAGGGGGCGACTATATAGCGGCCTAGCCAGAGGGCTGAATCACAGAGAGTATGCGGAGTCCTGGAGAGCGAGAGGGCCTGCAGGCCCAGTGAGCAACAGAAGGGGGCACTATACAGCATGAGAGCTGATCCCTAGACCTAGCCACAAGGGGGTGCCCTAGGGGTGAGTGAACCCCAACATGGCTCTGATTACAATATATCTCTTCTGCAATCCTTCCAGCATGAGCCCTGGTGCGGGCGCACACACACACACACACACACACACACAGGCCTGCCCGCCCACAGGCAGTCTACAAATGCAGATGTTGTATTTGCATAAATACACACTCAGCTTGTGCATGAAGATGTGGGGAGTTTTCATGAGCAAATGGATGTGCCAGGAAATAATAGGGCAACTAAAGAAGCCGGATAGCAATTGGCCCTAAATGTGCCATGTACTGATCAATATTGAACTAGGTGGTTACTTTATATGGGTAATTGAGGTGATGTAGCATACAGCAGAAAGTTAGTTCCTATTCAGAGAGGTCTATAATACACAGCTAAATGCACAATAAACACCCCTGTATTTAAAGCAGTAAAAATAGCTTTGTTGCTTACATCATTATGCTTGTCAGAGTATAAGCATAGACACTCAACAGCTCTACACTTAACTTAGGGCATATCTACACTTAAAATACTATAGTGGCACAGCTACTGCTGAGCCACTACAGTGCTCCAGCCCAGACATTACCTATGCTGACTGAAGAGGTGATAGCTAGGTATGTTTACCTTCCATGGGCTTTCATTCCCACAACTCCTCTGGGTAAACCTCTTCTGCCACAGACCGGATCCTATGGCTTTTGTGCCCTTATGGATTTCTTCCTACCTACCTTCCTGTGCCCAGAGGACAACTGGATCCTCTCTTTGCAACTGTCTTCTACAGTCAATCTCATGGCTTTATAGAAGCCCAGCCTGCTCCTAACCAGCTGGGCTTCATCTTCAATTAGTGCTTATCAGCCAAGCCTGACTCCTCCGCAGCTACAGCCTGTAGGGTTAATTGACCCAATCTCACACCAGCCCAGCTAGGGTGAAGGTGGTGTGGAAGAAAACCTCCTCACAAGCCCCCAGGGGAAATTTGGATTGAATCAACCAGAATTTCTCATGCAGGTTCACACCAAGTGCTACTCTGGAACAGCAACTCTGCCACTTCATTAATGGGGTGCAGCTCTGCTGGTGGGTTCAGTAGAGCTCTGACCCCATTACTACTCAACCCCTTTCAAGTACTTATAGCAGCACTTCTCTTTCAAAGGAGACTATGGCCAATTCCTGCCCAGGGAAACAAGGGGAGGGGGCAATTTGGGGAACACTCCCAATTCCCTTCCCTCTTCTATGCTCCCTTGTTCAGTTATGCACAAGTGAGCCCTAAGTGCAAGGGGAGTGGGTCATTGTGTGTACAAGTTGGATGCACCCCCACGTATTGCACATGCAGTTGAAGGAGAAAGCTGAAAAATAAAGTCCCCAGTTGTTACTTTGAATATGTTACGTTGCATGTTGCAAAGTAGTCTTCATAGAAGGCACAGTAGCAGTATGATCTCCTGGACAGAAGAATGTAAGCTCCCTACGATTCCTGGGGTGCTGCAGGAGAGGAGTGTCAGAAAGCTCAGGAAATCAAAATGTTTTCCGATCCCAGTATGCTTCACCTCCTATTGAATAATTTGTATTGTGTGAAAGGTATAAATGGCAGGGACATTAACTGCAAGTCTGTTATAGCAATTGCTACTACTAGTTGCCTACTCATTTGCACAGTTTTTGAATGGACTGTCATTTTGCCTAATAGTCCTGATGAAGAGTAAAATAGATGGCCTTCCTGCAAGTTTACTTCTGAGCTAATTTTATTGCTGGTTTATTTTCCTTCTGAACAGAAAAACCCCAAATGGATTATTTTATGTCCATCAGTAAAGCTCTTGGGTCTGATTGTTAGAAATGCTGAGCACCCGATGCTCCAATGGAAGTGAGATGTGGCTGCCTAGCATCTCTGGAAAGCAAACCCTTTGAGTGTATTTGTTTCTGTAACCAAAACAAAGACATTCTGAAACTTCTAGGCAGAACTAGGGTCTCAAAATGGAAGGGGCATTCCCTGAAGCAAGCTCTGTGGCCCTCTGTATTTTCTCTCATTGCAAGAGGAGGTTAAAGAAGCTCTACACTCTAGCCCTGCAGTTAGGCCAGCATCACTGCATTATAGTGAAACTTGGAAAACTACTGAGTACTTCTGAATAAAGTGCTTGGCTTGTGTGTTTTCTCTCAAATGGCCTCAGCTATTTGTGTGTCGAAGAGGCATATCAGAGCTACTGTTTGTTTGCCACATAATAGCAAACAGCTAAAGACCATAAGTCTCTTCAAGTCAGAAGAAATCCACAACCACCCTACTAGTCTGCTCAAAGACATCAGTGATTCATAAATGGATCCAATAATATGGTGGTATATAAATTACAAAATGGGTCCTCAAAAGGTGAAGCCATTTTCTTAATATCAGTTACGGGTCAAATCCCATCTCACACCAAGCTCTGCTGTGACCGTGAAGATCCCTGACAACAGTAGAACTGTCGTTCCACTGTATGGAGGGAAGGGATCGCACAAGTGAAGCACACAACAGAGTCTGGAATGGTGCGGGAGAGGAACAGATGAGGAAAGAGGACACGCGCAACTACACAGATCCAGCAGCTATTCTACAACACAATGAAGGATTACAGCATTGTACTGGCAGCAGTATGCCTGAGACTGCACAGAATGCCTGTGGAGCAGCAGTGCTCCCACTTTGCAGCGTGAGGGGAAGGATTCTATTTAGCCCTGGAAAGAGATCATCCATGTACAACCCTGTTACTCAACTTCTCTTCCATTGGGGATGGGGGGCAGGATGTTGTCCTAAGAGTTCCAGGTTTTTTATCATCTCTCTTTAGTTTAATCTATCAGTGGTTTTTATGTTCTAGTTTAAAATTGTGGAAAAATAGAATACCCTTAAAAAAATATTCACTGAGCACTATGTTAATTTAATATAACCCTTCCCCCTCTCCCTCACCCCTTGGGACCCAGGAGCGGAAACATTTTGAGGGATGTAATATCCCATGCCATCTGATTCCTAAAGAGAAATATTGTGTGACATTTTTATAATTCTGTATGACACACAGGTACTTGGATAGATAAAGGGCATGTACTATCTGCTAAACAAGAGTAATCTGTTTTTTTATTTCAGGTTGATACTCATATCCACGCTGCTGCCTGCATGAATCAGAAACATTTGCTGAAGTTTATTAAGCGCACTTACAAAACAGAGTTAAATCGGATTGTTGCAGAGAAAGAAGGCAAGAAGATGACTTTAAAGCAAGTGTTTGAGAGCCTTCACATGGATCCTTATGACCTCACTGTAGACTCTTTAGATGTCCATGCTGTAAGTCTATTCCCTCAACAAATAAAATAGAGAAAAATCAGCTCTCTATGAGTGCAAACTGCTTGGGGAGAAGGGAAGGGAAGGGACAGAGTTTTTTGCTGCATCCATTGAATGATATTTAAAAAAAAAAAAATACACCCAAAAAAACCAGTGCTTAAATTATTTGTCACTATCATGTAAACAAGGATTTAACTTAGGCTGTTTCTTTCCTAACAGTTTTGTGGCTAGAAAACAATCTTAGTAGAAAACAAATATATTAATTTGATTTATAACATGGTTAGGTATTTCCTAACCACTAGTATTTGGATACCTATACTGAGATTTTTTTTCCCTCCAGGGTCGCCAAACATTTCATCGGTTTGATAAATTTAACTCCAAGTACAATCCAGTTGGTGCCAGTGAGCTAAGGGACTTGTACCTGAAAACTGAAAACTACCTTGGTGGTGAATACTTTGCTCGTATGGTCAAGGTAAATAAGATTTGTACCAGGGATATCATTTCAGAAAAATTCTGGAGGAGAGAGAGGAAGTTGTGGTAAGCATATAGAAACATAAAAGGTGATTACATATCCTGCAAGGTCTGTGTGTGTGTGGTGTGTGTGAGAGGGAGAAAGACATAATGGAGCATATATACCTATGAAAAGGTGGGGGGGGATGGGGATTGCCTACCTTGCCCCATAAGTGATGCCCCTTATTTGTATCTCTCCAGCTGTAATGGCACAGTATTTTGTAGAAGTAATTTACAGTATGTACAGTGGTTCGGAGATTCCCAAAGGCTTCAGGCTGCTGTACCAAGTTACCAGACTGAGACCTCTGTTGAGCCAGTCACTGCCTGCTGTTTCCTGTATAATTGTACATGCTCTAACTTGCAGGGGAGCTTGGGCTTTTCCAAGCCTCCTCAATCTTGTGCAGTTACAAATTAATGGGAAGCAGCCACTGGTAGAACATTATGGTTCAGGACATGATAGGGAGCCCTCAGCACTAGAAATTAAAGACTGAGGAGCTAGGAATGGTATACATACACAATTTCTGCAAAAGTCCTCTTGCAACAAAATAGTGTGGAGGAGAGGCCACCTGCATATGCATTACTCAGTTTCTTTCCACACCTACACAGGTGTTTGACTAAAACTAATAGCATAACTTTTTCAGGAGGCAATTGACATACATATTCTGGGCCTGATTCTCCATTGTCCTGCACACCGTGTAGTCATTTACAACAGTGTAAAGGGGGTGCAAAATGCTATCATTCTGATTACATGTAGGATATAGTGGTGTAAGTGACTCCACAAGGCACAGGGAAGGCCCTCTGAAGCCAAAGGTTGCATTTAAATCCACACTGTTTTAAAGATTTCAAAGTAAGCTACTAAATGACATTCCTTCCTGCATGCTAACTGGGATAGTTTAGCAGGAATGACAAGAGATTCCTTTTATGTTTAACAGTTGCTAGACTCAGATCGGCTGCATTCCATTGTAGAGCAGGTCTGAGAAAAAAAGTGTGGTAGACAAAAACAACACCAACTGTGCATGGTATGTTGTGTCCTTACATAAGCAAACATTAATAAGTTGTTCTCCAATAGGAAGTAGCTCGTGAGCTAGAAGAAAATAAATACCAGTATATGGAACCTCGGTTATCCATTTATGGGCGGTCTCCAGATGAATGGCAGAATTTGGCAATATGGTTCATTGAACACAAGGTTTATTCACCCAACATACGCTGGATAATTCAGGTTCCCAGAATTTAGTAAGTAAGCAGGAGTTATTGGTAATGAGAACAGAATAAAATCTTGCAAAGGGACGCATTTTCTCTTCTACTATCACCTTAGCTTTACCAGCTGTTCTGTACTTCTTTCTTTTCTTTTTCTTTTTTTTTTTTAAATAAAAATATCTGGGAATTTTCCTTGTGGCTAATTGCATGGCTGCTTCAATACTGCAGGTTTCCTTTGTGGGACTAAAGTTTATTCTTCTTCAAGCTTTTCAAAACTAGTGACTTCCTCCAAAAATATTTACAAGCATCTAACTCAAATGACTTTTTTTTTAATGTTGAAAAGATTTTTTATCAAAAGCAGGTCAAAATATCACTTACAGTTTTGATTACTGAAACAGTCAGAATCTGATTCCAGAAATGCTGCATAAGGAGAGGGAAATGCTTTCCAAACTTTGTGTCAGAGAGTTTTCTGCAAGATCATGACTAATTGATTCAATTAACATGGTACTTCAACCAAAACAAATTATAAATTACAAAATTAAATCAATATCAGTTTTCACCCAATCTTTTAGCATTCTTAGGGACTACTATACTAAGCGATGTATGCTGTAACTAATGAGTTTTGTCATAGATATTTGTCATAGTAGATGGTGGCTGAATTGCGTGTTTTGAATTTAGGCAGCTGGAAAATTAGTATGAGGAGTTGTCAGCAAAGCATAGCTACCCCTGAGCATATTGCTCATTGGGGAGAGAGTTCTTCTCCTTTAACTTTCCTGCACAACATTATAAATCAGGGGATGACCATTGCAATAGTCATGCAAACTGGGACTATCAAAAGAGAAACTTCAGTTTTACAAAGTGACAGAACATTTTACTTTCCTTTGCAATAGCTTCATTTGGAAAATTGAATAACACAATTACCTCTCCTTTCCACTTTCAGTGCCTGGATTCCTTTAAGGAAATGGGTTACTTATTCTCATGATTGATACATTTCTCAGGATGGATACATGGCACTAACATTTATTATTATTAAAACAATGAGGAGTCTGGTGGCACCTTAAAGACTAACAGATTTATTTGGGCATAAGCTTTCGTGGGTAAAAAACCCACTTCTTCAGATGCATGGCGTGAAAATTACAGATGCAGGCATAAATATACGTATATATAAATATATAATAAATATATATAAATATACATAAATATATGCCTGCATCTGTAATTTTCACACCATGCATCTGAAGAAGTGAGTTTTTTACCCACGAAAGCTTATGCCCAAATAAATCTGTTAGTTTCTAAGGTGCACCAGACTCCTCGTTGTTTCTGTGGATACAGATGAACACAGCTATCCCTCTGATATTTATTATTATTATTACTGACACTGCAGTAGCATCTAGGACCCCATTGTGTTAGGTTCTGTACAGACACAGAACAAAGAAAATAAAGGACAGCCCTGGTCCCAAAATATATATTTGTGTAGCACCAACCATGTGATAAATGCTTTGGATTTCTGAATCCAGACAGAATATGACCCTAAAATGTTTTCTGAGGAAAAAAGTTGGCTGATTAATGAAAAATAGTTACAGTTGTATATCTGCTTCTTTCAGTGACATATTTAGGTCAAAAAATCTTCTGGCTAATTTTGGGGAAATGTTAGAGAACATCTTCTTACCTCTGTTTGAGGCAACCATCAATCCCAAAGATCACAGGGAGCTGCACCTCTTCCTCAAATATGTAAGTATGTATGACTCTTCTGTGCCTTACTCCAAATGGATCCTCTCTTCACAATTAGATTTTTAGTTTCTGTATAGGGGAGATGGTGAAAGCCACTGACATTATTAATAAAAACCCTTCTGTGAAGATAGCTGTTAATATTTTTTAAACACTCATATGCCTCAGTAAAAATATAGGTAAGAATGTGTTGACAAGCAATCACCATTTATTTAACCTGGAAGCAGCACAGGGCTCCTTCCAATAGTCCTGTCTGTAGAAGAGAGTAGTGAATCTACATTCATGCTAGTGCAGAGAGCAAGAACAAGCTCTGGTAAGCACCACAAAAGCCCCTTTTGCTGGCTCCCTGCAGAATAAAAAGTTATTTGAAAAAACTCAGTTCCTTAAACAATAAAGACCTCCATAGCGGTCCTTCAACAATCAAAGAAAAACACTAATTATGCTTCTTAATATATGTCCATATCACCTCACGCTCTTAATTTGTCCAGTCAATTGCCTTCATGTTGAGAAAGGGCTACTAAATCGATGATTCAGCTTTAATAAAGTATGCACAAAATGTTAATACCAATTTGGATTATGTAAAGCTACATAATTACATTAGTTTAATTTTGAAAGCTGCAGCTGATCAGTTCCAAAATTTCCAGCAAATGTTCTAGCCATGGAGCAGAACTGCTGCTTCAGTTGTTATGACACACATCACAGAAGAACTGCCTTCTGCATCCTGTGCATCTTGGAACGATGCTCTAGAATAGCAGAGTGGCAGGATTGCTGACTGAAGGAGGGCAAGTACTTACAGGTGGAGGTGGATATTTTAATATTATAATAAAACTAGAATTGATAGTTCTGAAACTTGCTTATTCAAAAAAAAAAAAAAAGGTTCCTATGAATCCCTTTTCATAGGTGACTGGCTTTGACAGTGTTGATGATGAGTCCAAACATACCGACCACATGTTCTCTAACAGAAGTCCTAACCCTGAGATCTGGACCAGTGAAAAGAATCCTCCATATAGTTATTATTTGTATTACATGTATGCCAACATCATGGTGCTCAACAACCTTAGAAAGTAAGTAGTAATTTTCCTCCATACCATTCTGTGTTTATCTTTGGTGGAAAAATGGGGTAGAGAGGATTAAAATAATCATCTTGGACCCAGTCTAAATTTATGCCCAGTTTTGATTTTGTTATTTTAAAACTCAGAACATTTTTAGGTCCAGTTTTGAAGTCAAATAAAATATTTAGAATTGTGTCTGGGATTGTTAGGTGACAGATAAATACTATAACTTAAATTATGGCACTCACACTTACTTACCTCCACCAACAAAAAATGTAAGTATTTGTTTCAACCGAAAATGTGTCTTTAAAACACAGTTGGCTCTCTGTGGCTTACCTGGCCTTTATTCAGGGTGTATTTCTGAGTTTAGGGTGCCCCAGATAGCTCCTCTGTGATGCAGTACCACAAGTTTGTCAGTACTTTCTTGTTCTGTAGTATGGTTCTCTACGTCTTTTCCACTCTACCCGTATTGTAAATTATTACCACCAAGTATTTCAGAGATACTGTATTGCAGGGGTCAGCAACGTTTGGCACGCGGCTCACCAGGGTAAGCACCCTGGTGGGCCGGGCCAGTTTTTTTACCTGCTGACGCGGCAGGTTCGGCCGATTGCGGCCCCCACTGGCCGCAGTTCACCGTCCCGGGCCAATGGGGTCGGCGGGAAGCCGCAGCCAGCACATCCCTCGCCCGTGCCGCTTCTCGCCGCCCCCATTGGCCCGGGACAGCGAACCGCGGCCAGTGGGGGCCGCGATCGGCCGAACCTGCCGCGTCAGCAGGTAAATAAACTGGCCCGGCCCGGTAGGGTGCTTACCCTGGCGAGCCGCGTGCCAAACATTGCCGACCCCTGCTGTATTGTATTAATAATAAAAACATTGAAATCTTGACTCAACCACAGCCCTTTATCAAAGATACAGGAAATCCTAATTGTTGATTAATATGTAGCCAATTGATTAAATATTCTTAATGAACCACAAGTGTGGTAATAAGTCAACCACTTCCTATCCTATTAACCCTGAAATAAGAGAGAATCCTTTCTACATAGCTGGTCCAGATGTTTATCACACTGAGGATTCTGCAGCTTCTTTGCAAATTCAGTCAACTTTTGGTCTTGTGACCCTGAATGAGAAGGAGAGAGGAGTTCAGTGAGATCTGTTTAACACTCTACTCGAAAAACTCTGGGGTCCCATACAATTACCTCAGTTTTGTATACCCTGATTTCAGGGCTCTTCGGAAGGAGCCACCCTCTGATTTCTGTTGGTCAGTTGCCCACTGACTCTCTGTTTCTCTGATGCTTCCATTGATTTGCAGTAGATGGCATCAGTGTATAACAAATTTCTTTCATGCTTCCTTCAGTCAGATGGTTTAATTCATTTAATAGATTGTATTTCATTATTTGTCCTGACTATTCATTGGGATCCCCCTCTTTAAGCAATTTCTCTTAATATTCTAAAATTATACCCTGGCTAGATATCTTTCAACATTCTTTTTTCCTTCTAGTGCCATACAATTCTTACGACTTCTAGGGTGCAACCACCATTTTCAAAGAAATGAAACAAAATCCCTTACAATCTTTAAATCTATAGAAAATGAGCCATACATTCTTTGATTATATCTAGGGCTGTCAAATGATAAAAAAACCCTCAATTAATAGTGAGATTAAAAAATGGTTGTGATTAATCGCAGTTTTAATCACACAGTTAAACAATAATAGAATACACATTTAAATTTATTATAAATATTTTTGGATTTTTTTCTACGTTTTCAAATATATTGATTTCAATTGCAACACAGAATACAAAGTTTACAGTGCTTACTTTATATTTATTTTGTATTACAAATATTTGCACTGTAAAACAAACAACCAAAACAAATAGTTTTTTTCAATTCACCTCATACAAGTACTGTAGTGCAATCTCTTTATCATGAAAGTACAACTTAAAAATGTAGAATATTTTTTTTACATAAGTGCACTCAAAAAATAAAACTTTGGAGCCACAAGTCCTACTTTTTGTTCAGCCAATTGCTAAGACAAACATGTTTGTTTACATTTGCAGGAGATAATGCTGCTCGCTTTTGCAATGTCACCTGAAAGTGGGAACAAGCGTTCACATGGCACTGTTGTAATACAAAGTGAGCCCTGTACACTTATTGTGTTGTAACTGAAATCAGTATATTTGAAAATGTAGAAAAACATCCAAAATATTTATAATAAATTTAAATTGATATTCTATTATTGTTTAATAGTATGATTAAAACTACAATGAATTGCAAATATTTTTTAAATCTAGTTAATTTGTTTTTTGTTAATTGCTTGGATTAACTGCAATTAAGTGACAGCCCTAATTATATCTAATACTCTTCACTTAACATCTTTCCAGGCTTATTACAGTATTTGAGACATTAGAGAAACAGACAGATTATTCAGAGAGATGTGTTTCTGGTTTATCAGGCAAACACTATCAACAGTTTTTAAATTGGGCTGGAATATATAACCTTTGGACCTCTGGAACTTTCAGGGTTTTGGGTCAACAGCCAAGCTGTTCCTAACTGGTTTAAACCTACATTTTGTTTTTCCACTTCTTTGGTTCATGTGACACTGTCTGGAGTGGCTCACGACCGTCAGTGCCAACCTCAGGACAGACTGTCAAAAAGCAGAACAGAAACCCCAAACTGGTGGTATGTTCTATAATTAGATTTTATCAACCCAGTAACAACTGTGAACTCCTAAAGCACTGTAACAGTTTTACCATGGAGTCACAGATAGTCCCCTTGGGCATGCCAGTTTATCTTGCCACCCAGGCAAGCTGGACTATGTGATAGATGGTTACTTTACATCAAAAATCACAACAATAGTCATGTTATTCCCAGTCCCAAAGGACCAAGCACTTACCCCAGGTCGATTGTACTCATATCTCAAACCAAAGACAACACCTGTAGCTACTCCTGTAACAAACAAACTAATGATTTATTAACTGAGAAAAGAAATGAAAGTTATTTACAAGGTTAAAACAGGAAACACACATACATGAGTTAGTCTTTGATTTAAAAAGGTAATATAAGCTTCTATATTAAGCAGCTCTGTATGTCCTTTTGGGCTGACCCATGCCAAGCAGCATGGGGATCTCTTGCTTATGTTTAGGAATCATTGCCCCTCAAAGTTCAGACAGCATAAAGAGACCTAGTTTCTTCTTCTCAAGGATTTTTATCCTCTTCTCCCCAGAGTCCAAACTGATGGAACAAATGTGGGTGTCTGATAAAAGTGGGGAGGGCAATCAACATTTGGCTCATTTGGTTTCAAAGGCCCTCTTGTCTGCAGGGCCAGCACTTTACACTAAATTAATGTGTCTTTTCTTGTTTAGTGAGTTACATAATTACAGAGGTTTACAATGCAAACACTCAATATAACTTTACACCATGGGATACAGATATTATAAGTAGGATTATGATGTGCAGCATCCTACAAGTATTCCATAAAGTCTAAACATTAAACACATTCTTACAACTCTAATATCTGTTTTAACTATAGTAACCCACAGGTAAGCCAGCTATGCATTTGTCGGTGTTCAGAGAGGCCCTGGGCCTTGGCATGAGTTGGCACCTGGCAAGCCAACATCACAGTTCCTATTTAACATATGAGACAATTAGGTACTCTGCACAGAAAGGGTGCAGTTACACTTGTCTGTTGCTTGGCCGTGGTTCTCCTTAGCTAGACCAAGAGAGATGGAAATCTCATCCATAGGTAAAATTACGGGAGTCTTTGGTTTGAGAAATTAACAGTAGTTGGAAAAATCTTTATCAAGCATAAGAGCTTTCCTTTCCTGGGAACTGTGTATTTTAGCTTTAACTTAATTAATGCTCTCCAGGCAAGGTGTCTCATCTGTTGGGATAGGCCAATTGACTATCATTGTCCTTAGGGCTGAGAAGAGGCTAAAGTTTGGAATGCGCATAAAGGTGATTTCCAGAAGATAATTAAAAGGGAAGAGAGAGAAATTGCCAACACCATATTTTGATGTATATGGATCTTAAAGAAGTCACTTAACCTCTCTGTGCCTGTTTATCTACTGCACTGGTGTAATAATATTTCCCTAACTAACAGAAGTGTTGTGAGATTTGTTTCACTATCATTTGTAAAGTGTTTTGGGATCCTCCCATGGCAGATGCTATAGACTAACAAAGCATTAGCATTATTTTAATTTATCTTCTTCAAGCATTTCCTTAGTAACATTCAAAACAGTATTCCCCCTTCCCAACCCCAAACATTTCTTACTTTCACTACACCATATAATCAACAAAAACAATGACAATAAAAACTTTTTAAAATCTCCTTGAACTTATATCAAACATCTGGCTGCCTACTTGTTGACTGACTGTCTGCTACACACAGTCTTTCCTTCCACTATAAATTTAAAAATGCTTCACCTGTTTCTCCCACATTCACCATCTTGTTTCTTGTCTGGACTATTTCTCTTCAGAAATTACAAATAGCTCTCTCTCTCTCTCTCTCTCTCCGTGTGTACAGTCCTCTCCCCCCCCCCCCAAGCTTTGGGATTTATTATGGTTCGGAAGATTGTGACGAGGTATATTTCCCAACCTACTCTGAAACAAAATTCAGATATGATGTAGATTCCAAAATAACCCTCTGACTGGGGTTTCCTTTTATTACCACAGTAATTAACAAAAATACAATAAAGTTCAACTCAAGCTTGCCTGTAACTGGACGTTCCTACCTCAAGACTGCTCAGTTGCCATCCTACAGCCTCTCCCTCTAGAGAGCCACGCTAACCTTCCTGGTATCTTGGCAGGGGTAATGACGTATCTGCTTCAATGAGTCAGCAGTACTCTGTTAATCCAGTCTCAGCAGGCTCAATGCCTTTGAAGCAAACATTGCAAAACCATTTCATATTTTTGAGTAACCTGATAGCATATGCAAAGTCAACAAAGATGAAATACACCCTCAAATGATTCTATGAGTATGACTTGTAATTAAGATTACATCCCAGAACCTCTTTATACTCAGCCAATCCAAAAATGTATGTTTTTAGTCCTTTCTGTGTTTTGAGCATCTACAAAGATTAGCAGGTAATTTCAGTCTGTGCAGGGTTTGTTATGGTTTATGGAAGAAATGGTACCAGGTTAAGACACAAAAAATTTTAATTTAAGCACATCTGAGTCTAGTGAAGTAAATAATTACTCTTAGATATGTTTTCCCATTCATGTGTTTAGTTATTTTTATGGATATTTTTCAATTGATATTAATGGCATTTACATTCAAAATGGGTGAAAAGACACCAGTTATTCTTGGGGTAGGACTTATTTTTAATTTCTGCAGGGAAAGAGGCATGAGTACCTTCTTATTTCGCCCTCATTGTGGAGAAGCTGGGTCCGTCACTCATCTGGTGTCAGCCTTTCTGACATCTGACAACATTTCTCATGGATTACTCCTGAAGAAGGTATTGCTCTTGTTGTTCATTTATCATAGTCTTAGTTTATTGAAAAAACTCAAACACATCAGACTTACCAATTAATAAAAACACCTCTACACGACCCCTCACCCTCTTGAAGAATCTAGGCAAATATAGAAGATGAAATTCTGGCCACACTGAAGTAAATGGCAAAATTCCCACTGATGTCAGTGGGGGCCAGGCTTTCATCCATTAAGAAAATCTTTGTGAAAATAATTGGCCACCGGGTGGCAGATTTGTATCAAGTCAGTAGTCATTCTGGTAAAAATACATCTTCTTTTAAATGGTGATTTACTTAGGAAGACTGAAATAAGAATCCCTCCATAGTTCGTGTGTAAATTCTTTGAATTAAAAGTTAATCTCTTATTACTATTCTAAGATTAGGAAGAATTGCTTTCATCTCCCCACAAAATGGTTCCCTAAGGCTGGTTGAAAATTTTTGATTGAAATGGATTTTTGATGGAAAATTGGGTTTTTGACAAAACACATTTTTTTATGCAAAGCGTAAGCTTTCCATGGATATTTCAATTTTTTGTTGAAAAAACCCAAGTTGAAATCTTTCAACTTGGAAACGCCACTGTAATGCTTCATGGAAGTTGTGGTTTGGGTGCCTCAGGCCCTGCAGTCTCTTTTGAGATAAGTTCCCAAGCCAAGCCACATCTCCCATGATGGCAGCCGGAGATTTCGGTGATGTCCTGCAATGGTTCAGCAAGATGGGAGCCGTGGTGCATCCTGGGAGATATAGTCTAGCCAGGGAACCTGGCCCATATTGAAGAATGAAGGAATGAGGCACCATGGTACAATATTTGAATCAAAATTTTTGGTTTTGGCCAAAAAGTTTCAGTTCTAGAATTTTTGCTGAAATATTGACATTTTGGCATTCTGCCCCTCCCCCAGTCTAGTCCTCCTGTAATTTGGCATCTGAAACAAGTTATTTAAAAAATTCAGAACATAATTGAAATCAGTGGGAACTGCTAGTACTTAGGTTCTGTGAAAATCAACCCACTAACTTAGATGCCTAAATATGGGTATAGATTTGGGTGTCTAATGTTAGGTACCTAAACTGAAAATTTTGACCTGAAGTCATATCACTATTAAGTCTCTATTAAGACTGATAGTCCTAAAATTAGACCCAGGCAGTGTGCTATAGTTTGTACATACTCACTACATTATGCTGTTCTTCTCTTTAGCCTGTCAGCTCTATTCTTGTACGACCAAGAATGGAATAAACCTGGCAGAGCTGATAAGTGTGGTGCAGGCTTGTGTCATGTATACTAGTTAGATTACAAGCCAAAAATAGTCATGAATACAGATGAGAATGAATCCCCTAGATTCTGAATACATTACATGTGCACCCATATTTATACCCTCAGCTAAATGAAAGCTCCTTCCTTTGGTTCTTTAACAACCCCACCCCCCACTACCACCACCAAACTGATCTGTTCTGTGGTGTGTTTTGGATATAACTAGTGTTCTCTAATGTACCTGTGGTGCATCTGAATTTAAGTTCTTTTTGGTAGGGACTCTGTTAGTATGGAACAGAGCTCTCCGACAGAATCATGTTCGATCACTAGGCTCTAAATAATTAATAATTGTGTTTTAATGAGAATACTGTCTCAGTGCATCCAACATGTAGAATATTTGTTGCTTTAAAAAAAAAGAAATAATGGCATTTAGAAAATATTGAAAAAAATCTGTGCAAAAAGTCACTTCAGTGCAGACTTCAGTTTTTCTGGTCATAATCCTTCCACAATCATATTCAATGAGGCTGTTTCCATTTCCTCTGATTGAAAACCTCCTTTCCTGTTATCTCACAGGGCCATTAAATAATGAATATCTTTATTGTTTTTGTACAGAGTCCAGTTCTTCAGTATCTTTATTATCTTGCACAAATTCCCATTGCCATGTCTCCACTTAGCAACAATAGCCTATTCCTTGAGTATTCAAAAAATCCACTACGGGAATTTCTACATAAGGGACTTCACATTTCTCTCTCTACAGATGATCCTATGCAATTCCATTATACAAAGGTAAGCACAACTGAAAACCTTTTTCTTTAAGGTGAATTTGTTAACAGTGCCAAAGTGGCCTGAAACACTTTATTTCTCATGGCATAGTATGTGACACCTTATGTCCTTACACACCTCTCAGTCAATGTCCCCCCTCATTCCCACTCCTCTGAAAACTGTTAGATTTCATGGGGAAATGACTAATTGCCAAATTACATTTTGTTTGTAATCCTGCCTCTTCCAGCCACTGGCTCCTCAAGTACAGAGGAAGCTCAAGAGGATGGAGCGCTCCCATGTTAGTGTCTTGATAAGCAATGTTTTAGAGGTGGGGTGCCAGGGAAGACCTGTTTCCTTTCTAATGAATGTGGTTGAAGCTTGCTGAAAAAAATGTCATTTGAGATCTCTGAAGATAAACTACAAACTGTTCATTTAATGTACTGGGCTTGATGCTCTCCTGCTCCGAGTTCCACTCAGTGCAGGAGAGGAGAGAGTGCCTGGAAACTGGTTACAACTCCCTGATTCTGTGGGCTGGTCTACACTGACCTCAACCCCAGTGTGAATTGGAGCAGCCTGTTGGCAGCTCTAACTTTTGCCATCTGAGGATCAGCAGTGCTCTAGTCTGCTTCACTCTGCCCTGCCCCTCCCCCTCTGCAATGTGCCTACAATAGGGAGCAGTTTGCGCCGGACCTTGCTGCACAAATTTTACACCAGTTGAGAGCTACCCACTGTTGGAGGAATTCTCAGGTGGCCAGTATCTGCCTCCTTGTTGCATTCAAAAGTGTCAGATCAGAAGAGAGAAACTTTCTTGGTGTATTTATCAAGCATTTAGACTGAAATTCGCAAAGCAACCTAAAGGATTTGGATGCCAATTCCTATGAATTTGAATTAATCAATCTTTCTCAGGCATCTTGAAATAGACAAAACGTTCAGTCTCCAGTAATTGAGTTTAAAGCCTAAAAACTTGAATTGTGTCCATCTAACAAAATTGTTTAATAATAGGAAATGATTACATATCAAACACAATTACTAAATAGGGTATAGCCTAACAAATCGTATTTTTGATGGTACAGGAAGCACTTATGGAGGAATATGCCATAGCAGCTCAAGTGTGGAAACTGAGCACGTGTGACTCATGTGAACTAGCAAGAAACAGCGTACTACAAAGTGGATTATCACATAAGGTAAATTTGGTTTGTTGCAAGACACATGTTGTCATTGCTTGGACTTTTTATGAATATAAAGGTATGCAACGATTTAATGAAATTTTTTTGGACTATGAAATGACTGGTGTGTGTGAAATACCTCTGGCTTCAAGGAGCATCAAGACAGAGATGCTGCATCTCCTGGAGTTACTTTGCTGAGCATATAGTATGTATGTATGCAAATAACTTTGCTTCCCAGATTAACCTCAAGAGATAGGATATCTCATTTTCATATCATCTCCTGGGAGCAGGCAGTTACATTTAACATGTATACATGCTTGGATTTCTCCGGGGATTGATGCTGGGATACAAAGACTTTAATGTAATAGATTGTCACTGATTTGACTTTTGCTTCCTACTGATCTGTGCTGAGTTCATTACAGTCTGAGTTGTCTAGTAGTATATGTGAAATAGATTTATGGTCTCAATCTAGTTCTTCATAAGACAGGTGAACATCACACTGCAGAAATCACTGCTAAAATTTGCAACCTTGTCGGTAATTTGGTCACTATATGGGAACTGAGCTCTTCCGTAAACCTGGCCCCAGTTATGTGCGCTGGGTTCTTGAAAATCTGGCACTAAGTCTAAAACAATCCTACACAGTTCCTGTTTAGTTCTTTAACAAAAATTACCAGGGATATAAAACATCTTATAAAAAGTCAGTATGCTGTCTAAATTTAAATAGAGTAAACAGTAGCAGGTGGACCATGGACTTAACTCTGTGGACATGACAAATTCTTCAGTTTTTTCTTGAAATAGACAGTATGTAGGAAAAAGATACCAGGGTTTTATCATGATTCCAGTGTAAAGTGTTTGGAAGAGACAAACCCAGCCATTTCAAACATGAATACCCATCACCATAGGTAACCGGATATATGACAACCATGGAGCAATCTTATTAGACTGGACATTGAGCTTGGTGGAATGTTGAGCCTAATAACTATTTTCTGTTCCATTGACAAAAGCAATAAATAGCAAGTCACTTGCAGAACTGGTGATTAATTATCTCCAGCCAGATGCAGACAATAGTATTCGTATTATCTGAAGGGCAAAGGATATAGCTTTAATTTCTCCCCACCTCCAGGCATAGGTTCAGATACTATTTACTTGCTCTTTGCTATGCAGTCATTACCCCACAAAAGTATTAAACTGTCATCTTTTGCTTACCAGCCTTGTTTTGAGATTCTCAAAGCAAACAAAGACACTGTGTCCATACATATATTCAGTCATTCACTTTTCTTCCTTAAACCTTTCTTTTTACTGTTGACTATCCTAATGTGAACGAAGTAGTTGATTCAGGTGGGGATTGTCTCTGTAAATCAAGACTGGATTCCTCTCTGGAAGACTTACTTTAATCAACAAAAGTTATTGGGGTTAATTGCAGGGGTAAGTGGGTGAAATTCTATGTCCTTTGTTTTATACAGCAAGTCAGACTAGATGATCTAATGGTCCCTTCAAGCCTTAAAATCTATGAATTTCTCTCCATAAAAGCTATTTTAGAGAAGCTACTTCATCTTTTCTAAGTAGGTATCTCTATCTCTTTGGAGCATCCCTTTGAGAAGCTGGCACAGGAATGTCTCTGTGGTGCATATTCTACTGCCATTCTTGCTTGCATCTTCTGGTGGTCTGATGTGACCACTGTCATCCATTTCCCCCCAAGAAATAAAGAAATGGCAACTTGCCAAGGGTATCTAAATCTCTCTCCTTAAACTCAAACTCCAGAGGTGGTAAGTTCCTGATGCAAAGCCCAACAAAACCAATGGGTCTTCCCATTAACTTCAGTGGGTTTTGGGTCAGGCTGTAACAGAGCAGCTTTACTATCACAACTAATAGAAGAAACAAATACACATATGAGCATGTCATGTGTTCTGCTCCGATAGAAAGCTATTGTGAAAACCAGCTCATAAGACTGAAGAACTCTGCTGAGGCTAACGTTAACTTTTTAGCATTAACTTTTTAAAGGATTCTAACTTTAAGTAAAAGATAATTCAGGAGAAATGGAAAAAACAGATAGGAAAAAAGCATATCTTGGTTGAACCAACCAGCATTGAACTGCATTGGCAAAGCAACATAATACAAGCAAGCTACCTACATAAAAAGAAGGTGAATGGCTAAACATCATAAATTACATGTCCAGCTCATTGTGGTTTCTTTTCACTTATCCTCAGTGCCATTCACTTAAAAAGATGCTTTTACTTGCAGTAAAAAAAAAAAAAAAAAAATCAAAGTAATTTAAAACTGACTTTTCCATAATGCTTTAAACTTTATTTTGTTCACAGGAAAAACAAAAATTCTTAGGGGTAAATTATTATAAAGAAGGGCCCGAAGGAAATGATATTCGAAAGACAAATGTGGCACAGATCCGAATGGCTTTCAGGTATGAGACACTATGTAATGAGCTCAGCTTCCTGTCTGACGCAATGAAATCAGAAGAGATTACAGCTCTATCTAAAGAGTCACAGCACCAAGAAACAAGCCAATCTTCCGCCTGACCACGTGCATTTACCATCTGCTTTTTAATAATGAATCTTCTGTGATTGACAGCTGCCTAGATACAACTGTTTGAACAATACGGAGAAAAGTATCTATGGGAGGTGGAGTTAAACAGTGTGCAAAATTATTTTCTGTTGCATTACACTCTTTTAATGTAATATCAGTTTGTACATACATTAGACTATGTAAGACTGCCGTAAACACATCAGCTCAGAATTGCATCATTTATGCTGTATACTGCGTTTTAACTGTGCTTTGCATTGTAGTTTTAAAACCAATCATAATATGAATAATGCTTGCATCTGTGATCTATAGTATTCTACTGCAAACACGAGATGCATGGTAGTACACATGCACCTGTTTTTTGTCATGACAGTTGTCAGTGGCAGTCAGACCAAACAGCATTTTTAAATGTAGCCCTTGGTTAATTAGCAGATTGTATGATGCACAATTTAGTAGAACTCATTTTCATTATGGAAAATATTTGGAGACACTTTCCAACCTGTACATAAAGTATTCAGCAATGATCTTAGAAACAAGATGTTACCAGATAATTATTGCATATCTTTTTCATCATTATGAATTGATTAAAACAGTTCCATCATGTCATTCTTATCACCCAGTATTTGGAGTGAGTGTGAAAAATAGAAGCTAACATCTTTTTGCTAATGAAAACAGAAAATTGTGTGAAAATGATTATTGTACATGTTAAACATACAATAAAATGACTTTTCAAAAGTTTTAGCTTCAATATGAAAGCACGGCCTTGAAAATGGAGAACAGATTTTGATTACATTATAACCAGAGAGAGGTGGACATGCTCAGACTAAATTATTTGGAAATTCATGTGAACAACTCTGGTCAAATGTAAAGCAGAAACAACTGACCTGAACAAAGAAAATGTGCCTATCCATTATTGGTAGAAGTTCAAGTCTCATCTCTGACCACCTTACACATTTTTGTTAATATTATTTTAGTCGGTTACACTGGGCGGTAATAACGCCATCTGTGTACATTTATATAGAAATTATCCCACTTTGAGATACACAATTTTTTATTATATGCTAACAACTTTATTTATGAAAGAGGTGGATTAGAAAAATGTAGTTACTGTAATATTTGTGATTCCTCCTCTTTTCTGCTTGGTCTTCTTTATGGCATAGCACTGATAGTCAAACTGAGATGATTAAACATACCAGTAGCACCTCATCCACTGTGAAAACTATGTGGTTTCATACAAAAAATTTTTTTGTTTTAATTGAAAATTTGCAGTTCCCCATCTAGGGCGAGATCTTGCACACCTGAAATTCCCATTGAAGGCAATATTAAGCTAACGTATAGATCTGATACTATGTTTGAACGTATGGTAAGAAAATTGCACAAAGGCTGTGCTCCAACATTCCCAGCACCCTCATTCACTTTGTTAGGAGTTTGGAGCATCCAAGCCTTTGGGTGCAATGTTTAGTCTGAACAATGTCTAAAACAAAGGGTTAGAACTGTATATTTTTGGACTATCAGCGGCACAATTTTACATCATTTTAACTGCTTCTCGCTCTTAAAGGTTGCTCTTATTGCTGTCTTCTGTCTAAGCCATTTGAATAACATGTAACCTTTTATAATTAGTCAAAGCTGTTAGTGGCCAATACCTTGTCAGCTCCTCTCCTGTTGAATGTCTCAGTGAGGTTCCAATCTGTAGCACCAAGATGGGACCCTTAATAAGAATTGATTTCAATGGGTCATTTGGTTTGCCTCTTATTATTGGACAGTAATAACACATTGACTAGCTGCTATTGCAAGGGACAACCAATTTTGCTTCCAGCGCCTGCATAGGTTCTACTGTAAATTACTGACAAATTGAGTTAATACAAAGTGTTATGTCACAACTCACACCTACATCCTTTCAAGCTTCCACTCATGTTCTTTCTCTCTCTTATTTAAGTGGCGGGAGGCCATTCATTCTCTGGTTCTGTTCTGAAATGGCGCTTTTTCTGCAGGGACTGACTTGTATTTGATCATAAATGAAACTATAGTTCCTCACAAGAACCTCCTTCCCATTTTAGAATCATAGAACTGTAGGGGTGGAAGGGCCCTCACAAGGTAATCTAGTCCATGCACCCCAACCCAAGACAGGACTAAACATACCTTGCCCATCCTTGAGAGATGTTTGTCTAACCTGTTTTTAATAAGATCAGATGATGAGGATTCCACAGTCACCTTAGGTAGCCTGTTCCAGTGCTTACCTTGTAGGCAGAAAGTTCTTCCTAATATCTAACCAGAATCTCCCTTGCTTCAAAGGACCCTTTAAGTATATACCTGGTATGAGACAGCAGAAGTTGATACAAGCCACTCATCTGCATTACTATGTCATTTATCTTTCCTTTCCATTTCACTCAAATGTTAGTGGGGCAGTTCTTGCCTGGTTGCATCAGCTCCAGTATAACAATGGGCTCTTTAGACTAGCAGAGAAAGGTATAACGCAGTCCAATGGCTGGAAGTTGAAGCTAGACAAATTCAAATGGGAAATAAGGCATACTTTTTAAACAGTGAGAGTAAGTAACCATTGGAACAATTTCCCAAGATGCAGGGAGAGGGCGTAAAATATCAATTCAGAACACTTTTCTGGGTATCCCTTGATTGTTTTCAAGAATACTGTTGTTCCATTATTTTTATTGGTGCTACGAATAAACCATATTTATTTTCATCTGAAATTCCCCCCTTGTCTATGCACCAAATCCTTTTATCATCTTACAAATGCTATTTATAATAAAATCATTAAATGAAGTAATTTTTTTTACCAACTGATTGATAAATCTCAAAAGAGGTCATAGAATTGTAGACATGTAGGGCTGGAAAGGACATCAAGAGGCCATAAAGGCCAGCCCCCTACACTGAGGAAGAACCAAGTAAACCTAGACAATCCCCTGACCAGCATTTGTCCAGCCTATTCTGAAAAATCTCCAGTGATAGGGATTTCATAACCTACCTTGTGTAGGCTTATTCCAGAATTTAGGAAAACCTTTCTAATTAGAAGGGTAGTTAATATCGAACCTAAAGCTCCCTTGCTGCAGATTAAGCCCATTACTTCTTGTCCTACCTTCAGTGGACACGGAGAACAATGGATCACCCTATCCTCTTTGTAACAGCCCTCAACATATTTAAAGACTGTTATCAGGTCCCCTCTCAGTCTTATCTCAGGATTAAACATGCCCAATTTTTTAACCTTTTCTAATAGGTAAGGGTTTCTAAACGTTTTATGACTTTTGTTGCTCTCTTCTGGACCCTCTTCTCAATTTGTCCACATCTTTCCTAAAGAGCATCTCCCAGAATTGGACACACTACTACTTTTGAGACCTCACCAGAGCCACACAGAGTGGGACAATTACCTCCTCCTCTTACATATGACACTTCTATTAATACATCCCAGAATTATGTTAGCTTTTTTTGCAGCTGATTGCATTGTTGACTCATATTCAATTTGTGACCGACTGTAACCCCCAGATCCTTTTCAGCGGTACTGCCACCTTAGCAGTTATTCCTATTTTGTAGTTGTGCATTTGATTTTTTCCCTTCCTTGTACTTGTCTTTATTCAATATCATATTGATTTCAGACCAATTCTCCAACTTGTCAAGGTTGTTTTGAATCCTGTCTTCCCAAGTACTTGCACCCTCTCTAACGTTGGTGTCATCTGCCAATTTTATAAGCACACCTTCCACACCATTGTCCAAGCCATTAATGAAAATATTGAACAGCACTGGATCCAGGACTGACCCTGCAGGATTTCCCCCTAGATCAGGGGTGGGCAAACTTTTTGGCCTGAGGGCCACATTGGGTTTCGGAAATTGTATGGAGGGCCAGTTAGGGGAGGCTGTGCCTTCCCAAAAGCCAGGCGTGACCTGGCCCCCGCCCCCTACCCCCCCCCCCCCCCGCTTCTTCCCCCTGACCACTCCTGGGACTCCTGACCCATCCAACCCCCCCTGTTCCCTGACAGCCCCCCCAGGACCTGCGCCCCATCCACCCCCCTGCTCCGTGTCCCCCGAGCACCCCCGGAACCCCTGCCCCTGACTGCCCCCTTCTGCCCCATCCAACCCCTTTCATTCCTGACTGCCCTCCCGGGACCCCTGCCCCATCCAACCACCCCTTCTCCCTGTCCCCTGACAGCCCCCAGAGCCCCTGCCCCTGACTGCTCCCCACCGCCCCATGCAACCCCCCCTCCTTTTGCCCCCACTGGGATCCTTGCCCCATTCAACCCCCCCTGTTCCCCACCCTCTGACCACCCCCTCTGAACTCCGCTGCCCTCTATCCAACCCCCCCGCTCCCTGTCTCCTTACCGCGTTGCCTGGAGCACCGGTGGCTGGCGGCGCTACAGCTGTGCCGCCTGGCTGGAGCCAGCCACGCCACCATGCAGCACAGAGCACCGGGTCAGGCCAGGCTCTGCAGCTGCGCTGCCCCAGAAGCTCGCAACCCCGCCGCCCAGAGCATTGCGCCAACGGCAGAGTGAGCTGAGGCTGCGGGGAAGGGGGAACAGCAGGGCAGGAGCCGGGGGCTAGCCTCCCAGGCCAGGTGCTCAGGGGCTGGGCAGGAGAGTCCCGCAGGCCGGATGTGGCCTGCAGGCTGTAGTTTGCCCACCTCTGCCCTAGATACGTCCTTCCCATTTAACAGCAAATCCTTGATAACTACTCTTTGATTATGATCTTCCGATCAGTTTAGTAATTTCAGCTAGACACATTTCCCTAAGTTGCTTCTGAGATCATCATGTAGGACTGTATCAAAAGTCTTACTGAAATCAAGATGTTGCACATCTATAGTCCTCCCCCAACAATCTGCTAGGCCAGTAACCCTGTCAAGGAAAGAAATTAGGTTGGTTTGGCATGACTCATGTTTGATGAATCCATGCTGGCTAGTACTTATAACCTCATTAACCTCCAAGAACTTACAAATGTATTGTTTAATAATTTGTTCCAGTATCTTTCCAGGTATTGAAGTTAAGCTGACTGGTGTATAATTCTCTAGGGCCTTGTTGTTCCCCTTTTTAAAGATAGGTCCTATGTTTACCCTTCTCAAATCTTCTGGGACCTCACCTGTCTGCCAGTTCTCAAAAATAATGGCTACAAGTTCTGAAATTGCTTCAGCTAGTTCTTTAAGTACTTGTGATGGAGTGGATTCCCCACATTAGCCCTGCAAGAGCTGAATTAAGCCAGGTGGGCCTAATCAGCTAATCAGGCTTCAAGCAGAGGCGGTTTAGGCTGGAAGCAGTTAAGTAAGGAGAGGCTCATCTATGCAGGAAGAAGGGGCTGTTGTGGGGAAAGACTGCAGGGAAGTAGGCTGCAGTCACTCTGAGTGAAGGGAATTAGAGGCTCTGGCAAACCCAGAGAGGGGGGAAGTCAGATATGGAGGAAGGAGCCCAGGGAATCAGCAGCAAGAGGTGGGACTGTGGCTGCTTGTTAGAGTCCCTGAGCTGCATCCCAGTGTATAGGGTGGGTTTGGGTTCCCCTACCAGCCACTGAGGAATGGCAAGGGCACTGGAGGTGCCAGCTGGACAACAGGTCTGGAAAAACTGCATTCCCCACAAGGGGAGGACTCTTAATGACCTGGCCAGAGGGCCAAGCCATAGAGAGGAAGCTACAAACCTGGGAGCAAGCAGGGCAGCAGAGCAAGACAAGACAGGAGAAGATACCACTGGAGGGAGAGCACAAGCTGGTGGAGTTAATCCCCCCCAGGATGGCCAGCAGGAGGTGCCACTGGTGTCCTTCCTACATCACACTCAAATCATTTGTAAGAAGGTTCTCATACAAGCTACATAAGTGCGATAGGAGTACTTAAGGTCCACAGCATACATCTCTGACCTGTCTCTAGGAAAGCTTTCCCATTGTGTACTAGCTGTGCTTGACAGATTAAGGTACGCACTCTGCCAACAAAATAGATGAAGAGGTTGTCCTGGCCCAGGGTTACCTCCTCTTAGTTTAGTGCCACTGAAGTCAAATATACTCATTTACCTTGCCTGAGAATCTAGCCTTATCATTTAAAAGTGTGGTTCTCAACCGGGATCTGGGGCCCTCTTGGGGGCTGTGAGCAGGTTTCAGGGGGTCCATCAAGTATGGCTGCCATTAGATTTGCTAGAGCCCAGGGTAGAAAGTTGAAGTCCCCCCAGGTGGGACTGTAGCCTGAGGCCCTGAGCCCTGCCACCTGGGGCCGAAGCCTGAGTAACTTAGCTTCGTGTTGCCCCCTATGATGTGAGGCCCTAAGCAATTGCCCTCCTTGAGATCCTGCTTATAGCATGTTGCGGGAGGGGGGCCTCAGAAAGAAAACGCTTGATTTAAAACATATCTTTCAAAGGATTGTACAAGACCCAACGTTTGTATATTCATACAAAATGTTTAAATGAGTTAAGGTAGTTGACAAAATAGCAAACGAATTACTTTCTACATCCATTCTTCCTGAAGTAAAGAACATTCCTTAACTTAAAAGGATTTTGTTTACTTCAGTAGGAACAGGGCAAGAGTCTATCAAATACATTAGAGCAAAAAAAATAAGTTCTCTAAGATGTAAACAAAAGCTTCCATAACATTCCTTTGCTTCTCTACACAACAAGCAAACAAGAGGTATGGATTTGGCCTGGACCCATCAACCCTAACTATGCTAAAATCACGCATCTAATTTCCACAAAAACTGTGCCCCCCAAATTACCCACCATATAATAGTGTACATAGGGGGATAATAGCACAATATAACACTCCTTTCCACGGTCCCAAGTCCTCTGAAGATGGAGGACTCTCTTACAGTTGGATTTCCTTGTCTCTCTCAAAAAAGTCTAAGAGTGTATGTTGGAAGTGCAAGTCCCATCAGTGTGGGCTTGAGCCATGTTGACAAGAACATATGGCAAAGCCTTAAGCAGGTTTTGGGCCCAAAGTCCCTGCATGCAACAGAACTGCATGAGACGACCTATCTGGCCTTAAGAGATTAAATAAACCTTCAACTAAGAGTCTTATTTCACATTTCATAATGGGTACGTGAGGCAAATATGTACTTATTTATCTGTAAGTCAGTTCTCCTATATTGCCGGCGCTCTCTCACAGAAGAATGAGGGATAAAGCTCCATGTAAGGGCCTGATCTGCAAGTTATATGTTTCCTAGGGTTACCATTCGTCCGGATTTACCCGGACATGTCCTCCTTTTTGTGCTAAAAATAGCGTCCGGGGGGAATTTGTAAATCACTCAAAATGTCCGGGATTTCCCCCCTCCCCCGGCAGAGCAGAGCGAGCGGCTGGGAGGGCTGCAGGAAAGTCACAGGCTGGACTCCGGAGCAGCTGTAGAGGAGCTCCTCCCCCCCTCCCTCCCTGCAATCTGAGCCGGCAGCTCCTCCTCCCCGGCAGCCCCGCGCCCCGCTCCAGCAGTACTGTGTAGGGCCAGGGACCGGGTTGTGTGTTGTGCTGGGGAGCGCAGCCACGTGTCCGGCTCGCACAGAGCCCAACACCCTGTTCTGAGCAGCAGGGTAAGGGGGGCAGGAGAAGGGGCAGGGAGGTTCTGGAGGGGGCAGTCAAGAAACGG
>NW_020664447.1:5579666-5640883 GCF_002925995.2 Terrapene triunguis
AGTTCAATATTTTAACCTTTAGAACTTACTGGTAAGCCCATAAGTGCATACAACATGCTAAAGAAGTGCACTTCAGAAAGGCTCAGAGCCTGGATCAATTGATTTGGGCTCGCAGGGCTCCTGCTAAAGCACTAAAAATAGCAGTGTAGATGTTTGGGCTGGAGCAGTCTCTGACACCTGGTGAAGGGAGAGGGTCTCAGAGCCTGATCTGCAGCCCTAGCCTGAACATCTCCATTGCTATTTTTAGCCCCATAGCATGAACCCCAGTCAACTCATCCAGGCTCTGAGACTTGCTGCCAGGGGATATATATATATTATGCATGTAGAGGTCTCTGCAGTCATATTATAGGGTACATTAACGGAGACCAGATCCTTGATGGATGGAAGTAGACTCAGCTCCAAGGGACATCAGTGGAGTTATGCTGATTTACAGCAGTTGAGGAAGTGGCCCATAGTATTTGAATTGATGAAAGATGATACAATACTGGTAAGATTAATCTCTGGTATAGGTAGCAATAGGAAAGAGTATTCCATCTACAAAACATATCTCATCATGCTAAATTCTAGACGTCAGAAGTTAAATTCCAATAGCTGGAAGGAAAGTTGAATTGCAATTCTAGAATTATCTCTACCAATTTATAAGGAAAGAGGTGTGAAAATGATCCTCTTCCTATGGATGATCCACTTGCAAACTAGCAGTTCAAGCTAAAAGCTTGTGATGAATTTTATTTGAGAGGTTAGAAACTTGAAAAACCCCATCAAATTGTTAAAATGAAAAACCACTACTGCAGTGAGTATATACTGAAATATGAAAAGGGTTCAAATATATCAACTTGCCCTCATTGCACAGACTGTGTATATTTAAGAGTTTAATACAATTAATATAATTATCTAATGTGCAATGTAGATTAGTGTACAAGGGAATGTTAACATTTTGGCTCCTGATTGTTATGTCTGCTTAACACACTTCAACTTATGCACATCTGTCCCTGGCCCCAAGGAGCTGTTCCAGCAGACAGCACTGAGAGGCCACAGCTATGTCTCCATTTCCCTAAGAATGGCCCCTGCCACAGGGAAGCATAGCATTTCCATGGCTAATTCTACACCACTCAAGGATTTTATTGGTTGTTTTGTGTTGGCATCTGGGAAGGAATCTCTCAAACAGGTAGATGCATTATATATGAACACCCCTATAACAGAAAGCAGTCAGTAGGAGCTTGGCTGGCACCTTCAGAGGAACATTCATTTTCAAATTTAGCAAGTTATTACATTTAGTTTTACATATTGCACTTGCCTCTTAGCATCCCTGCCCTTTTGTGGCAGTGCACTCATTTTCCTCTTCACATTTCTCTCTTCTCCCTCCACGTGCCTCCCTCACTACCCCTCCCTTCCCCCCACATCAACACAAACTAAGTGACTAGAGCAGGAAACAGTGACACTAATGATACATGCAAATCCTGTTTAAAAACACACCAGACCTAACTAGACAAGGAGGAAAAAATATTCTAATCTTTCCAGTATAGTAGTTTCAGGTGTTATTTTGTAATATGAGTGGCTAAGCTTTCTGAAAAGCATGCTTTTAAATTGACTATATCCCTTTAACAAGGAGCTTTTCAAAACACTTTGCAGTTGGAGTTTCTTGCACCAATGTTTCTTTTATGGATTGGGGGTGGGAGATAAGCAACAGCTTCCCCAGATATGGGGGTAACTTGCTTATTCTCATTACACTTTTAAAGTTTAAACCACATCCTACTCATGAATAGCATATGTTCTTGTTAAGCATACCATCTGTATGAGGGAATTTAACTGAAATTAAAGCTTTATTTTTCCAGTATATCATATTAGAGAAACTAGGAAATCCCTTAAATTTGGAATTCCTTTAACATTTTCTTTCAGAGTGTATTTATTGCACAATTCATACACAAGTTACAATACATTGGAATGCCTTTAGCTATCAATACAATCAGTAGTGTATAAGTTGTATCCCCATATCAATCCTTTAAGAAATCTTCACTTTAATGCTAAAATACAGAGCATAAAACAGCAATTTCATACGGCCTCCACCAATAGCTATTTACACTGATTCACAGTCAAACATCAGACTTTTGAAACCCACTACCATGTTCAAATTAACTTGAGCTTTTTCCAGAATTCATCTAAATGTAGTATTTCAGACTATGAAATATTGCCACTGCTGAACTATATTTTTCAGTGCTAACATACTTTCCTTTTATAACATACAGTACATACTTTACAAGGCACACATTACAGTAACTACATCACAGTGTGCATTACAGAAGCTTAATTTAAAAAGCTGTACAGAATATAAAGTTTACATTTTCACTTTTTAAACAAATTTACAGTTTTTGCTTTAGTTAGTGCTGGGTGTCACTATGTTATGGTTAACAACCTATCTGCATTCACTACAAAGTCACATTTTAGTGAGTACATACAAGCCCTCACCAGAGAATCAGCATACCAAAAATCTCACTCCAGGAGTTCATTTCTTTTAATGTTTGAAAAAATAAAATCAATTGGAGGATTTAGTGATTTCAGATGCTTGCTTGTGGTTCAATATAAAAATAGCTTAAAAATTTAAAGGTTATTTTAACCTCCTGAATGCGGACTAATGCTGGGTAGAAAGGAATAAGAATAAAATGGTTTGTGTTTAGAAATGTTACTAACTATTTTAGTGGAAAAAACCCCAAAACATTATGCATTTTCAGCACAGGTTTTCATAGTATTTAGTGCAGCCAACTACTCCACAATATTTAGTGCAAACAAGTAATCCACAGTTTTTCTGAAGAATCCAGAAGGACTCACTGACATCATAGGATTAAGAGGAGGAACCAGTTAATTGTTTTAGATCTATAAACTCAGATTTTTATAAGATGCCTAAATACAGATTTACACAATAAGCCGTAACGGTTGTGAGGGTGAGTTGCACAGGATGTCAGTCTTACTTGGCTCACTCTATCTTTGAGTCTGACTCCTCTGCCATAAGCCAAACTCAAATGTTTGTCGTATTCTGTACAAGTTTCCAAGTACAAAAGTTTGACAGGTACATAGGTAAGACTCCCAGGGTTTGGTCCCTGGGTATTGTTACTAGTCACTCTTCGGTACGAAATATCACAAAAAACTGTGGATCTGTAAGTGCAGAACCTAGCCATGACAGTTTTTGCCTGAAACAACACTATGTTTTAACAGGTATGGCAAATGAAACTGCAATTTATACAAGAATTTGTTGCCATTTGTATTCAATGGAACAACTGCATGTAAGTGTATCTGTATGACTCCAAGTGTTAAGTCAAAACAGTTCAATTTGTTAATTGCAAAAAAGAAGAATTATATTAGCTCAATATGTCATTTATGTATGAGAAAATTCAAAGTCTGTTCCCTGTGCACTGGCACTGACAAACTTCTTTTAAAAAAATATAAACTTAAATATTTCACTGCATAAACACTACAGAAGTATCTTGGTGAACTCCTATCATTACTTCCTTTTCACCAGATTTTCAGAGCTGTAAATTCTATTGGAAGCAAAATGAAGTTATTGTTATCAAAGCAGAAGTTTCTCTGCTACAGAAAGGCATATTGCACTTGTAGAAATAAAGTACAGCACCAGTTTAGCTTTTTTTTTTTTTTAAAGTATGAATAATGTTGTGACTTGGAAAAATGGAGAAAGCGAAAAGCATCAGGACGAAACAAAGCCATGACAGCTACTGTACAATGCCTTTCAGTAAAGGGAGTTCTTTTCAGATACGCTTAGTGCACAAGACAATTTTTGGCTGTCGCTCATCAAAAAGCTATGGAAATATATTGTTTTAATCTTAGGGACTGTGTGTGAAGCTGTTTAGCATAGTTTCGTTAGCTATGAAACTTTAGAAATCAGATAAAATAGCCTTCTAAAAGGTTTACTCTGCTAGGAAAAAGGGAAAGCACACATGTTGACACGGCTGGTTTCCGTAATCTCTGAGAATAGATTTAAAACACTTTTCTATACTAAAAATTACTACTGGTTTAACTCAAAACATACAAATACTAAACAGAAACAAATGACCACGGGTGAGGGAAGGGGCAAAAGATGCTTCTCAAATTTCAGCAATAAAACTTCACAGTTTAGTTATAATTGTGTAATCCTAACGCGTGTTAACAATCTTTATTCCTGTGAGTCATCCCACTGAAATCAGTGGGATGAGCTGTGTGAGAATGGATTACTTATGAGGAAAAAGGCTGCAGGGCAGGCCCTTTAATAAGAAGACGCTGCATCTTCTATAATAAAGTTCCATTTGTGGTATTCAAAAAGCTGGTGCACAATGCTATTATGTTATAATTAATACTAATAAAATTATTCCAATGGCTCTTAATCTTGTCAGAAAAGATGTTGTTAAAGTAAACTTTACAAGCGTTAGTGATTTAACAGTTTAGAGCATTTAATGAAGCTACATATTAAAAGTTAAGAATGCACCCAGACATATTAGCTCATATACCCTGTGTTTTAAAAGAATAGTGTAGCTTTAGCTTACAGCAACCAAAGAGACACCTAAATGAAATGAAGTATGGATGAATGGGAATGAGAAGAAAAAGCAGATGTTCATGACAATGAACTTTCAAGTACTTCTATCAGTAGTCATCATCATCATGGTCTGTGAGGCTGGCCTGCCTCATCTACCATGTTGAGTATATAGCTAGCAATGTCATCTTCTGTAGGTGCATCTGACACCACCCAAGAATCATTTGTCCCAGTCACTTGTAGACGGCAGATAGGACAGTTCCTGTGGCGATCACTCCTGTTTAGGAAATCAGAGAAATAGTTGGTTAAAAAAACAAAAACAAAAAAACATGCAGACTTCTATCTGAGATGCAAGTATTGCACAGCATCTGTTTTTACTGTCAGCCTTTGCATGCTCTGTATATTAAGAGACTGAGAAATATAACTGGATTAGGTGACTGCAAGCATAACTGAAAGCCCAATCACTTGAATAGTGCCTTTGTATTGTCTTTGCAATCAACATTAGTCAACAATTCTGAGTGCAGCAATATTCTTAAAGGTGATAAAAATGGTATAAAGATTGTCTTAGTGGCTCAGAATCATATTTTCTCAGGTTAAATAAAAAGGTTTTTCCAGTTCTAACCATTTAAGCCTAACTTGGGATCCAGACGTCAAACTTTGTTTTGACTCATACATCAAACAATAATAAAGACTATGCAATGGAATCTAGTTAACAATTTTGTCAATCAACCATCATAATGGAAACCAACTCATTCACACAGCAGAGATAGTGGGTTCTGCAGTGCTAACAGGCACAAAGTCCTACTTGTCCAAGGTAAGTAGTAAGTTTGATTATACACCGGGATCCAATTTCTTTGATTAAAGCTGTGTGAGTATTGTGTTAAAGACTTTCTCCTCATCAAGAGCTTGAAACAACCACAGAGAATCAAATGTAGCCATGGGTAAATGGCCAACTCATTTAAATTAATATGGATTGGGCCTGCTGCCCAAGTAAACCAGAGCTGAATTTGGCTCTCTGACTTTTCCCCATGATTCTAAAGACTGGCATGTTAATCAATATCATGTCCTCAGCTCTAACTTTAGAGCAAAAGGAGAGGCTAAAAGGCAATCGGTTGCTGGTATTGTGTCTAACTTGATACTATATTGTAAAATTAAAGTTATGCATACATTTCAAAATACTATTTAGTATTAATTAAAAACAAACTTTCCCCCACAAAAATTATTGTACTGGAGTTTTATCAAATGTAAGGAAAAATTTAGAGTATTTGACTGGTGAAAAGACTTCTCAATTTAATACCTAAAAATATTCCCTTTGCAATATGTTTATTCACAAAAATAATAATTGGGCATTCCATTTTGCCTTATGCTTGTAACATTTAAAGAGGACTAGACTAGTTTTTAAAGAGAAAAATTTTGTGGAACTTCTGACCTGAACAGATCAAGAGGCCAGATTCAATGCGTTTCCCCTTTTCCTCTTCTTGAAAACTTCATGCATGTCTACAATGTTTTACAGGAATTAAGACTAATATAGGCAACAAACTACAAAAAAAGTTTAACATACTTCTGAATCTTCTTCATCGATTCAAAGTTAATCAGTTTCCCTGTAATTTTTAATTAACTTGCTTTACATCTAATTATGCTTTATCAGCTACTTTCACTATTACAAGTGAATTCTCTGCTAGTCATTATTAAGAATTAGAGCTTTTTCTGGATCAAGTTGTTAATCAAATGCTTGCAAATTCTGAAGTGACCCTTCATCGCTCTGCTGCAATCCTGGTATTTGCTCAAGGGTTCTATCCATCACATTTACATTACTCAAAAGATATCTTTAAATATTAGAGCATACTGGTACAGAGAAGTCCTTCATACCAAAACCAAACATGTTAGAAATGAGCTCCCTTGTTAAGCACTTTACCATTTATCAATGCATTTCTGACAAAAGCTGTGAGCACATGGTAGGATCAAATCAGCACGTCCATCCATGCAGATGCAACATTCCTCCTCCTCAGTCAGCTGTTTAACCCTGCAATAGACAAAACAGTATTATTCAGTCAAAACATAAATTCAACACTATTCTTCTATCTCAAAATATTCTTTTTGTGCACATGCAGACTAGTTATTTATTTTTTGTAGATATAAACATTCAGATTAGTGATAAATAAGCAGAAGAGCGCTTAAGAACATATCATCCATTATGCAACCTGTCTGTGGCAACAATTGTGGCCCAAAGTCATCAACAAAAAACTGCAAAGGAAACTGGGGCTTCGCTGGGATTATGCAACCTATTTTTTGTATCGCATGATTCCTCTTTTGGTCTCACAAAGGGTTATATACTCATCACTTTGCATATTGACAAGTGAAGTCTGCAAAGTTCTTATTCTGAACCATTCCATATTGCATCCTTTGACCAAGCAGCGGACATTACATTTTACAATAAGGGCAGGGACAGACTCTGCCTTCAATGGCCAAAATGCTACCCTAAAGCAGATATAGCTTTTAATAAATTTAACTTTGAGTTTAGGCCAAATTTTTGTTTACTGGCTGGAACAGTCAACAGCTGATTTTTTTTTTTTTTTTTAAAAAACAGGATCCCTGACAGAATGCCTTTTCCATAATATTGCAGTTGATGCTGATGTCAGAGACCAGCTGTTTAAAGATCTCCTAGGGGGCAGGTTGAAGTCTCTCTTCAAAATACTGCACTGGAGTACTGAACATTGGGGGCAACATTGCAGAAAGGGTTTCATTTAGTGGCATTATATTTCTAGAACCACTGCCCTGGTTTGTGACTGTTTAACAAAGGTGAGAGACTAATTTGGGTGGTCTTTTGATTAGATGTTTTGTGAACTATTCTAATACAGAATGGATGCCAGCTAATGTAATGGCTAGTAGTTCAAGTGTTTTTGTTCTGGTCCTCAGCACTTCTTTCAGGGCCAAGTTTATGCCTGGGATTTCCTTTCCAAAAATAAGAGAATCAGTAATTTGTAGTTTATTTCAGGCTGTTGTCAATGAGAAGACATTCTTTACAAATATAGGTAGTGGTTAGGATATAGCAAGGCCTGCTGCCAAATATATTGATAACCATAGAAAGCATTTGAATTCATTAAAAAAAGAAAAAAAAAAAAAGTAGAGGTGGTTATGGACTGTAGGTCTTCTAAACAACCTCCTCTCCGTTCAAAAAAACCAATGATGGGCCTAGGATTGCCTTTTTAGTTTGCTACGCAAGGAACATTGAAAAGTTTCCCCATCCCCATCAAGATGGGGCAAAAAAAAGGTTAAAAAAAAACATATGTACTGCTATATAAATTATGGGACTCCATTCTCTGTTAATAGCTGTACTTTTCTATGACCCTATTTCTAAGTATGAGAGATTTACTGGTACACGCATACTAGTGTACCTGCTTGATGCACCATTTTCAGCAAGTTTCAAGGGGCTGGTATTTAGTCATAGGACCAAGCCCTTGAAAATACATGCAGCCAATTTATAAGTAATCCAGAGAGTAGAGTATTGGATACAGATGACATCCTGGAAGGTTTACAAGTTTGGACAGGCCACAAATGGAAAGCCTTAAGTTTTAAGGATGACATAAGCATTTGCTTATTTTTCACTAGTGTTAGATAAAGTTAGTAGAAACAATAAAGATATTTTAATATACTCTGGATGGGAAAGTAGATGCAACACAAGAGTGGGATGCTGTTTAACTGGAAGGGGTTAAGATGAAAGGAAAAAGTAAGTAGATAATATTCACTATTTTTGCTCAGTGACCGCTAGCTCTTGCAGAGCTAACAAAAATCTGAAAGGAAGCAGAGTTTAGCCAACTGAGTATTTCACACAAAAACCAAACAGATTAACCGGGTAGAAGAACACTTGAAAGGGCTTCACTGTTTGTTTTTCAGTGTCTTTAGATATAGAGGGACATGAAAAATTAGAAGATGCTAGCTAAGTTGACTCAAGCTCATTACAAATAGCATTTCAAAATCTTTGCTTCCATTTGGCAGGTATGTTGCCATGAGTGATCTGATTTACATCCATCAGCTCATTTAAATGGAGAGGACGTTGCTCTTGACCTCTCCCTTCCAAAAAACCCAAACAAACAAACAAACATACCCACACTTAAAAAGAATAGATTCTCTTATTCTCCATATATCCCATCCTTATTGCCTCACCTCATAATTGAAGACTAGTACAGCGTATCAAGCTTCCAAAAAAAGCCTCTTACAGCGATTATGCAAATGGGAACACAGTGTCCATCTGTCTGAGAGTGTGACTAAAAAGCAGGAAAATACCTCTTTCCCAAATATGCGTACAATATATTTGTTAATGGTAGTGTTAGTGCGTCAATAAATCAGTAATAAATCAGTCACTAAATCAGCCAAAAAACGTAAGACTGAATGTTCCTATGCAAGACAAACAGGAAATTAAATCAGAGAAGAAGAGTGTGTCTTGCTAAACTGTCCCATCCCAGTTTAGTTTATCATTCTTTGTAAGATGAGGTTGCAGTCTCTTTCCCCACATTGGGTAAGTAGTATTAGCAGGAATTTCACATGCAGTTCTCCCCCCACTCCTGCTATTTTTTATCCTTTTTGTGTTCCAGCTTATAGAACAGTGGTTCTCAACCTATTGACCATTGTGGGCCAGAATGCGTTACGTGGGCCACATCCAATACTACCCGTACGGCACTTGGGGTTTCACTTGGGCTGCAGCTGTGCGCTGACTGGGCCACAGATTGAGAACCACTATTATAGAATAACATAACTGGTGAGATTTCCTCGAGTTCCTGACTGAAGTGGGAGCACAAATCCCACTAAATTTTCATAGGATTTGTGATAAGTTACTTAGGTGCTCTTGCAATTTTGGCTCAATATTTCTTTTCAGTATTGCTGTGAGAATGCATTTAAGAAAGCTCAATGAAGACTATCAAAGTGATAGCTTATCCCCAAAGCTTTCGCTATCACCAGAGATGAAACAAGTTGGCAAGACAAAGATTTATTATACAGGAGTCATATTTGAATTTTTCCACTTTGAAAGATTCTACCACTGCAAAAGTATTCCTTACATTTAAGATAGGAAATGCTGTCGAACTAGATAATGTCCCTCAAAACTGAAGAAAGAGTGCCTGCTGTAAACATAACTTAAACAGGGGACGTATTTGGGATCAGGAAGGAATTTTCCCCAATGTCAGATTGGCAAAGACCCTGGGGGGGGTTTTGCCTTCCTCTGCAGTATGAGGCACGAGTCACTTGCGGGTTTAAACTAGTGTAATGGTGGATTCTTTGTAACTTGAAGTCTTTAAATCATGATTTGAGAACTTCAGTAACTCAGTCAGAGGTTAGGGGTCTATTACTGGAGTAGGTGGATGAGGTTCTGTGCCTGCAATGTGCAGGAAGTCAGATTAGAACAGTGGTCACCAACTCGTCAATCACAATCGACTGGTTGATCCTGGAGCCTCTTCTGCCAGTTGATCGTGATCTCCGGGCCGCTAAAAGTCCGGCAGTGCAACGGGGCTCAGACAGCTGCCTGCCTGCCTGCCGTGGCCCCACACCGCTCCCAGAAGCAGTTTGCTGCTAGTACGTCTCTGCAGCCCCTGGGGGGAATGGGAGGGAGGAACTGGCCAATGAGAGCTGCGGGGGGGGGGCGTGGGGGGGGGGGGAGGGCACAGGGCCCCGCCCCCCCCCCCCCCCCCCCCCCCCCCCCCCAGGGCCGCAGAGATGTGCCAGCTGCTTCCGGGAGCGGCATGGGGATACGGCAGGCAGGCAGCCTGCCTGAGCCCCTTGCGACGCTGACTGGGAGCCACCTGTGGTAAGCGCCTCCCGGCCAGAGCCTACACCTCACCCCCCCTCCTGCACCCCAACCCCTTGCGCCAGCCTGGAGCCCCCTCCTACACCCAAACTCCCTCCCACACCTCAACACACTGCCCCAGCCTGGAGCCCCCTCCTGCACCCAAACTCCCTCCCAGAGCTTGAACCCCTCACTACTGCACCCCAACCCCCTGCCCCAGGCTCAACCAATGCACACCCCACAGTTGAGAACGTTACACTGATTTGTGACAATCCCTGAAGGATTTTGAATCTATAAACCACAAATGACACTAATAAAAAGTAAAACTCATGAAATGTCCAGTGGATTCTATGAGATTGGGTGCAGTGTGACCACATGACACCTGTACCCAAAGTCCCTGCTAGAGCTTGCACCCCTCACTCCTGCACCCCAACCCCAGGCCTGACCCAGGCTCAGCCCCCTCCCACACTTCAAACCCCTCAGCCCCAGCCCGGTGAAAGTTAGTGAGGGTGGGGGACAGCGAGCGACGGAGGGAGTGGGGAATGGAGTGAGTGGGGTGGGGCCTTGGGGAAGGGGCAGGGTAGATCAAATTCAAAAAGTGATCTTGTGCGTAAAAAGGTTAGAGACCACTGGATTCGATGATCGTGATGGTCCCATCTGACCTTAAAGTCTAAGTCTGACAAGTATTTTATTTTCATACATCTTAAAAACAGAGAAACAGATACTGCCCACAGATTATAGCCATGCAACTCCCATGTTGCATGGCTCAGTGTTTGGATGCTGCACACTTATCTGAGCTTCGGTGTTGCTAAATGCTATTTTTTTTTTTTTAAAGATGCTGTCATGTATAATGAACCTCGTAGTCATGATTTTATATTACAGATCAATTGAAAAAAAGTCATTTTTCCTACTGGTGCTTTGTACAGCCATATCAAAAACCACTGGAAGTTTCACCTTACAAAACAAACTGTTTAAGACATTGAAGTGAACAGCAGACCAACAGTATAAGACTTCAGAAGCTTCATATCTGGTAGCCAGAACGACTAACTATCACAGAATCCCGAAGAGCAAGCCACATGTTTAAATTTAGTATATTCTTTCTTAAAGAATACAAACTACACCAAAGGAACCACATAACTCTAACAGCTCAAAGAGACAGGGCCAAAATATCCCCCTGCTAAGGAGTCAACAAGAGGATAAGGTGGCCTTTTCTAGGCATTGATATAACTGTACTAGTGCAAGCCCTAATGTAGACAAGCAAAGCCATTATTTGCCCTATAGGAGTCTAATTCTTCCTGAAATCAGGTTCAACTTCACTAACACAAATAGAGGTGCTTCCCCATCTACATTAGGAGTTTCATCAGTGTATCCACACGAGCGTCTGCTTTGGGAATTTTTCCTGTTCACAGCCAAAATTCCAGCATCTCTGTTAAGTGGTTTCTAGGCAATAGGTGTTCTCCCTTCTTAAAAAAGCCAGAACAATGACTTGTTTCGAAAGTGCAACAGATTTTTTTCCCACCACAAGTTCTGTGCACAGGGCCTCTTAAATTGCTAAACCAACTCTTGTATGTCAGTTTAAGAACACTGTACTATCTTTATTCTGAATAATCTTCCTTTCTCTCACTCCCTCAAACAACTGGAGCTTGCAGTCTGGAGCTTGCCAGCTTTGCTATAGTTATTTCCTCACCCGTTACTCAGAAATAGCATTGTTTTACAGCGAATGATTCCATTTAGGCCTAGTCTACACTGGGGGGGGTGGAGTCGATGTAAGATATGCAACTTCAGCTACGGGAATAGCGTAGCTGAAGTCGATGTATCTTATTTCGACTTACCTCCCGTCCTCACGGCGCGGGATCGATGGCCGCGGCTCCCTCGTCAACTCTGCTTCCGCTGCTCGCCCTGGTGGAGTTCCGGAGTCGACGGGTGCGCGTTCGGGGATCGATATATCGTGTCTAGACGAGACGCGATATATCGATCCCCGATAGATCGATCGCTACCCGCCGATCCGGCGGGTAGTCTGGACATACCCTTAGTTATCATTGTTTAAAACATCTCCCTACCTTACTTCAACTTTCACATTTAACTTTCAAGGTAATACAAACTTTACATTTAAACAGTTATCAATAGCAACTTTTCAACATGGAGATAGAGTGCAAAGCTTCTTGCCACTACATTCACGTTAACCATTTTATAAATTTTAAACTAAAAGGTACTGCATGTGCTGATCTCAATCTGTTGCTTTTCCTCCTAGCTAACAAAGCAGGATGTCAACACCTATGAACCAGTACATGTTTTTTTTCCAGTCTTACAGGTTAAATTATGGTTAGCATTGATGACTTTCAAATGACAACAGATGGGAATTTCCAAATGCCAAAATGTGAGGAAAAGAAAGTTTAAGTGGGAACAATAACATTAAGTCTGTGTAAACAAACATAACTGAAAACAGTTTTGTAGCCACAGCTGATTTCATTTCCTTCTGTTTCCTCACTCAGAAGAGACAACATATACTAGGTTTATATTAGACTATAATAACTAAAAAGACTATTCCAAGCCTATTGTGTACAGGCACCAATGGTGATTCAGAGTCAACTACATGATTACAAGTATTTACACCACATCCTTTTTGGTAACATGCTCACTGTTTGGCAGACAAAATCTGTTCTACCCACATTTACTGTGTTGGATGGTAACAGTTCAGATTTAATATGATTTTGGAGGGTGTACAGTTATTACAAACAAACATATATATATATATACACATACACAACCTGTAATATATTGAACTACCTTCCCATCCATAAGCTGGCCTGGCAAGATGACACAGGTGACAGACTTGCAGCAGTCCCTTCAGAGGCACTGCTCTGTGCAAGAACTCCTGCTGCTTGACTTGTGATGTCTTTATAAAGCTGAATAAACTGATACAAGTTCATAATTCTTGAAGCTTCTACAATGCCACTTGTTTTGTTTATCTAAAGATACAAAAGTTTATAAATAGATTTGTATTACGTAACAAAGAGTAAATTTATCTGCCATCATTTCTCAACATAGGTAGGTAGGTAAATATGATCAAATGCATTGGAAAATACGAGCTTACGTGTGATATTTGCATCACATTAGACTTATGGTATTCAACTATATTAAGCTATAATTAAGTAGAAGCATTTATGTCTAGAAACTTTAAGCATAAACAAAACCTTGGACAGAAATCTATTGTTTCATTTTTAGGGCTTAATTTAGCCTAGCCAGTATCTAAATTATACAGTACCCACTATCATGATTACAATGATGACTGTCTTGATAGAAGTCATCATGAAAATCTTGTTCTTCAAAGTACCTGCCCCAGCCCAATTTTTTATATGTAGGCTAAAAGTAAAAAATAAAGCTATATTAAAAATTGTTAGTCCAGAGAATAGTCTTGAGCTATGCTGGATTTGAACTCTAATTGAAGGAATTCAAGAGCTTTATTAAGATTCTGGGTATCACTTGACAAGCTAAAGTAACGTGTAAAAAAATTAAGAAAACTAAGAATGACAAAGTATTACAAAAAACACTATCAAGTGATCTATTTAAAAATGCAGTAAATGCTGTCTTTAAAGATACTAAAATAATAGAGGTTATGGCCAGAAGAGATCATAATCATCCAGTCTGACTTCCTGCACTACACAAGCCACAGAATTTCAACCAACAATTCCCATTTCAAGGCAAATAGCTTCTGGATGAATTAGAACAGTGTTACTCAGACTGAGGCCCAGGAGCCACAAGTTGCTCTTTAATGTGTCTCCTGAAGCTCTTTGCAGCACAGGATATTAAAACACTGTGTGATTTAAATATTAACTAAGCTAAGTTATTAACCAACCAGGATGCTATTACTATGTTATTAACCAATTGTAGTTGATAAAATAATACTTGGTCAGTCATTTTGCTGTGAGAATTTTATTTTTTATACATATAGAGAGAGAATAGCAATTGAAACAATGTATTCACACTACTGTGGCTCTTTTGAGTAATGCTGATCGCTAACTTGGTTCCTGAACTCCTGAGATCTGAGCATCACTGAACTAGAGCATCTATTTTAGAAAGACATGAAATTTTGATTTCAAAACCTTTGAGTGATGAAAAGTAATTAAAAACCTTGTGCCTTACTTGAATTTGCCTATCTTCAATTTCTAGTCATTTGAATTTGTTATGCTTGTTTGCTAGATTAAACGGTCTTCCAATACCAGAAATCTCTTCCCAAGTAGGTACTTACAAGCCATAATAAAGTCACCTCTTAACGGTCTCTATGAGATACATGGATTAGATTCTTAAGTCTCACCGTAAAGCAGATTTTTAAGAACTCAAATTATTCTTGTAGCTCATTTCTAAACCCCGATCAATTTTTTTCCAACATCCTTCTTGAAGCATTGACACCAGAAATGGACACACTATACCAGTAACAGTCTCACCAATGCCATATACAATGGTAATACCACTCCTTAATCCTACTTGATATTCCGCTGCAGTAGATTAACTCTTTTAGACTCACACCAACAAGTTGATTATTCACCTTTTAATCTTTTTCTGAGTCATCTCTATCCAGGATAAAGGATAGGGGACTGTAAGTGTTACCTAGATTTTTTGCTCCTAGAACTACAACTTTGCATTTGACTATATTAAAACTGCATGTTTGATTGTGCCCAGTTTACCAAGGGATCAAAGATCACTCTGAATAACTGACCTGTCATTTATTTACCACTCCACCAATTTTTCTTTCATATGCAAACTTTAAGAGTAATGATTTTATATTTCTTGCCATATCATTTAATAACATTAGGCCAAGAACAGATCTCCGTAGGAACGTCACTAGAAACCACCCTGATTCAGTAACTCCTCATTAGCATTGAGAACAGTTAGCCAGTTTTTATATCATTTAATAGTTGCCACATTGATTTTGTATACTGTTACCTTTTGAATTTCAGTGTCAACTTCTGGTTTTGTGGGATGAATATCAACTGCAAAACTAACAATTCAATATTCCAAAGTAGCACTATTTGCTTTCTTAGGATGAAGCATCATTGAACAAGTGTGTTCATTATGAGTTTCAGTAGGGCAGAGAGCCAAGATGAAGTCTTACAGTAAAAAAAACATTAAATTGAAGTCATACACATTTATTGCTGCATGTTACTTTTAACAGTGTCATGGAAACCTATCTTGCTCCTACAATTAACTGAAGTGTCACAATAAAGTCCTGATCCTGCAAGATCGTCGAACTGCTGTGAAGCCCCAATAAAAATGATTTGCCTACATGGTTCAGCTTGCACAATCAGGCCTAAACTAATACCATTAAAGGTCAAAGTTTCAAATTAAAGAAAGATTCACTTCATTTTTAAGAGTGTAGGAATTTTATCTCCCAGTGAAGTTCATTCTGAATGTCCTTTATTAATATGCAACCTCTGTCAAGCTTGGACTATAAAACTAAACTAATTTAGTCTCCAATTTGTTTCACTTTCTGTTTCTTATACATTAGAAAGATGTTCCAATGACTGGATTGCAAATCGTTCAAAAGCGGTCATGGAAATGTTACTGTTGATATTGACTTTTTAGGAAGGCCTAGATTTTAAGCCTAACTGTACTTAACAGTATAGGAATACCTCCAAATATTTTTGAAACATATTGTACTGAACAACAATTTGATTTTCACTGAAAAGCCATTTTTTTCAGTTACCTGCAGATTAAAAACCTGAGTTAAAGGTTCTGATAATCTTACCTTAGTACAGACTATCCGAACCACCACCTTCCAAAGAGCAGAGGAATCAGAACCTGGCTGCACTTCAAACAACAAATGTTTGTCCTGGCCAGAAGCCAACTTTGTGGTGCTGAAACACAGATGCATTAATCCGACATTATATATTAGACAGGCAATGCTTGGTGAAGTCACCTTTGAAAGAAACTTAGACACTGGCATCATTTACCCATCCACATTTAAACCTGAACAGCAGTTATATCAATGCCATAGAAATCAATAGGGTTCTTATGTGCCTAAAATTACTCACATGCATATTACTCAGGACCATAATGAGCTATGTAATTGCTAAGTATTATAGATACACTCTTAAATATAAACAAACAGGGTGGATAAAAATCAATGATTTTTTTTGAAATCGGATTTTTATTTAATCAGATTTTTTTGATAAAACGCTTTTTGAGGAAAAAACCTAACGATAATTTTAATTAAGATACATTATAGCTCAAAGATATCTCTATAGCTCAAAGATATCTCATCATGGAATAGGGATTATATATTCTAATTCTATAGTATGAGACAATATATTCATGTAATACATAATATTTAGTTAAATAAAACAATTTAAATGTCTGTCTGGTGATGTTCTCCTCCTAATACAGTATGGCAAGAAAATCCTCCAAATATTAATGATTACCTGTTGAATTGGAGATATTTATGAAGTCATTGGGAGGTGAACTATCTGCCTCAATTACCTTTGGTAAATGAAATAACCAATCATTCATTTTCTGATATAGTTGTAAAACTAATCTGAAAAGTTTTCAAAATAAATCACTTAAAAAATGTATAATATGTACCTTCTAAAAATGAAATCTACATCTCTGAGTTGTGAAGAATATGTATTAAGGTTATCACAACCAACAAGAATGCACTTTTATGTAGAAATCCATGATTAAATCGATTCTTTCTGACTAGTGATTAAATCAATTTGGATTTAAATCAAATCCACCCTGTAAATAAATGAAACATCAATAGATAACCTTCCAATTTCAGACCCCATATTCACATTCTAAATATTTTTCTTATACACAAACACTTTAAAAGGATAAATGAGGGCCAACACGCTATAATAAAAACATACACTGATATTTTTGTGAAATATTAATAGATTTGATTGAAATTATTTATATAGGATCAATCTCAACATGGACTTTGAGAATTTAAGGACATATATTTGAAAACCTGATAGCAGATTATGAATAAGCCTATCCAAGATACTATTCCGTACATAGTCTTTGTACAACACGACAATGGGAAAGGAATAAAGAACATGCAGCCTTACACATCATTAAGTTCAGCTACTCTCCCCAGAAACTCTTCATAAGTCAGAAAGCCACTTTCTCGAACCAAAGATGCATGTTTTATTACTTTTTCTGGCAACTTGTTAATAGCAGTGTGTGTCTGGTTTGAAATCTGTTGACCCATGATGAAATTCTTCAGCTCAATGTCCAGGCAGAAAGGAGGTTTCAGTCATTTGTGGAGCTTCTGCTAAATACATTTTAAAAAGTTGTATTAATATAAATTTAAGAGTCTCTGCTCCCTTTTCTCTCTTTCCTTTTAAGCATAGCAACCTATCTACTCACTAAGGAGTTTGGAAAATCACCCACTGATTACTAAAGACAGCCTTGGATAAGGGATACATCCATAACGTAACCCAGGAACAATGCAATAACACTTGTTGGAGTGTTACGTTTTAAAGTAGCAACTTGTGAAAAGGCATTCTTTTGTTCATAAATTTATTCCCATTATATACAGAATGTACTGTTTGAAAAACTCCACATTGCAATGTTTTCAAACACAGGAATGCAACATGATGTGAGGCTAATATGTGTCAGTTTAAGAAAGGATTTTTCTCTGAAAGTCAGAAGCTCTAAGAACTAATCGTATATTAAACTGTATAATTAAACGGATATGTACAGAACAAAATGTGTTTCCCTATGCTTGTCTCCACAAAGAAGTGGGATGTAACTAAACTGGTTTCTAAGTTGACTTAGTTTTATCAGTGGACACTCTTAAATTGATTTCAAAACATCCACTGTAGGGAGTTGCACTGATACAACTAAGTCAATTTAGAAACCATTTAATTAAATTGGTGCAATTTCTGTATGCATACAAGGCTTTTGAATATTAAACACAAGCCAAAAAAGATACAAGTCAGAGATGATGTTACAGAACAGTAAAACATTAAGATTCATGATTACATTAAGGATTAAAAACTAGGCACAGCCACATGATCCTCAGATACCTCTCTGGCTACCGATTTGTTTGATTCAAGTAAAAGTTTCCCTCATTTAAACAACCTTGTATAGACTTGTTCCAGTTTCTCCTCCCATTTCCTCAATTCATCCAGCACAGGCTTCCTCTACATTCCTCCACACTTTCACCCCACTGGTGGTGCAAGATCATTTTCCACAGATTCTGATCCCAATATCCAGAAGAATCTTCATACCCTCACCTTATCTAAACTTCATTTCAAGTTAGTCAAACATTTGCTTTTCCTTACTATTTTTATTTATTTAAGAGTAACATCTAAGAGGGAGACAAATTAAATCTGTAGGGACATTGACTGCAGGATCTGAGCCTGTGCCATAGTACAGACCCCTGTGGAGCTCCATTGACTTTAATGGGACTCTACAAGTCTGAGTTACCAGATTCAATTGAAGGATCTGGGTCTTACTTTGTATTTGCAGCTGCACTCTGAGTTTGGTACTAGCCACATTATAAACAGATTTATAGTGTCACTGTACAAGACTTTGATCCAGCAAACATTTCTGCATAAACATTTGCAGGGTCAAGGCTTATTGCTGTAAATAGCTGATTGCAGCTACATAAAATTTTGGACAAGAAAAAACAGACAAAATATGTGTTACAGTTGTGAAAAGTACATTCTCCTCTAAGGGGTCAACTGTGAAATATCCAACTATATGTTATACATCAAGATAACAAAAAATTAAAACTTAACTGTAAAATTCAGGCCAAATTCTGTTCTCAGGTTCTCTGAACTCTCACTTAAATCACTCTCCAACACCACTCTTTCCTGACTCTTGCCCTCAAATTTAGTTTTTAAAATAAAACAAAGGGAAGAGAAACTGAGATGCATCTATAACCACAATAAGCACCCCAAGATCTTTCACTAGCATTACCTCCATCCCTCACATACAACCTTCCTCTGCATCCTCTGTTTATTGTATTTCCTTGTAAACCTGTGCCCGGTTTAAACTATTAATTTATTGGGGCCAATGCATCTTAATGGGGCTACATGACAAAAATATGCCAATCTATTAGTACCTAACACCACAACAAAACAGAGTTTGAAAATGAAGGAGTTGGCACACATGGAAAAAGTTGCCTTCTCAAACAACTGTTTGCCTTAATATTTTCTCCATAAAGACCAACATAATCCACATTTGATTAAAAAAATTTCAGCTGAAGAAGTTAACAACTGACTTAACAAACGATAAACTGCTTTCAAAGCTACAGAACTCTTGGATTGTTGTATGATAATTTAAAGGCCACGCTAAAACCATGAGTAACTTTCAAGCTAGTCAATTTTACAGCCATGTTAAGCCATCCAGAAAATAAGGGTTTATAATGTAATAGCTGAAAGACCAAAATTATGGGGAGAGAGTAGGTTACCTAATAGGTGTTTTCCCTCTTCAGCTACTCTGAAATTACATAGCTGTGACAAACAGTAATACTATAATCAAGTGTGCACTAAGCCTGTATCACGGATTCTCCATTCTTGTTCTAAACACCCTTAATTTAAGTATTTATATTTGAATTCAGTACTCCAGAGATGAACTAGTAGGTTCTCTGCTTCAGTAAGCCACTATGCAATGTAACCCTTAATATACTACATTATAAACTAAAGACTTTTGTGCGTTGACAAACAAGCAGGCATATCTATTCCATATTACTGAATGGAGATTTAATAATGAACTACTCCTGTGCTTCACCCTTGGCACAGCCAGACCTGCAGATGGTAAGTAAGCGCTGCCACTGTTTCCGGTGAGGATTTGTGGTGCAAAGCCAGAGTACTGTTGTCATGCACATTACTGTGCACAAGTACCATCATTTTACTGGATTGCCATTGATGTTTGCCACGCTTCTGGTAGCGCTGCTGAGGCCTAGCCAGTAAACCTCGGGCACAATTCACTCCCCTCCCTTACAACAACTCTTGCCGTTACATAATTTGTACCACCCGGGACCCCTATCACAGCATCAAAGCCAGAGCGCCTAGGTACAAACAGCCCCGGCGCTCGCACGGGGGTGACGGGCCGGCCACTGGGCTGAACGCTCAGGCAAGGTGCACGTTTGCTGGCGGGTTTAATCCAAGCTTAAAGAGGTCCGCGGAAGGCGGCTCCCCGGGGCTGCCGGGCCCCCACTGCTCACCCCCGCTGACCGCTACCCCGACGCCACAACCCCCGGGCACGTGGCCGGCCCCCGCCCAGCTCCTAGCGCGGGGCGGGCACAGGCTGCCCAGGACAAACGCCGCGTGCCCAAGGAACCGAGGCGGCGCGTGCTGACGGGCGGGAGCGGGGCTCCGGTCTCCCCGCAGCCTTTCACCTGGTCCCGGGCCCTGCCTTGCCCGCCGCCCCGTCACTGCCCAGCGCCGCGCCCGGCCCCAGCGGCAGCCTCACCCCACTCCCCCGGCATCCTGTCCCCGCCGGCCGGGCCCGCCACGGGCTGGTAACGGGATTGGGACGGGGAGGCCTCCCCGCGCTCCCCCAAAACCCAACCGCCAGCGCGAGAAATGGGGGCCGCCGTCACGCGCGGCGCCTCGCTGACGTGCTCGGTTGTGCGCGGGCGCGCGCGCCTCAGCCGCCGCAGCTAGGAGACCGCGGAACCCGCCCCGCCCCCTCACCTGGAGGCTCAGGCTCCGGGCCCGGGGAGTGGCTGGCGGCTGGCTGCCCGGTGCCCAGCCATAGCGCCCGCCACCCAGGCCTGCTGCTCAGAGCAGAGGGGCGCTCACGGCCTCGGCGGGGCCTGTGGGGGTTGCACAGCAGGGGAGATGCTGGGAGAAGGGGAATGGAGGGTGGAAAGTTTCTGGTGGGCCGGGGAGCCCCCTCCTGGGAGACGCTAACGCGGCCTTTGGCTAGAGGGGGGGCGCATCCAAGGGAGAGGCGGGGGGAGGCCTGGCAGGGAGTCTCCATGTCTGGTTTCTGTGGCCCTACACATGGGGCGGCGGAGGTGTCCTGTTGTTGGGAGGCGCTGGCTGGACAGAAGCGATGGGAAAGTTGCTTGTGCTCCCTCCAGCATGTGGCTCGCATTGAACTACTGCCATGCTGCCTTGTCACCTACCTCACTATCCCTGGTGCGTACCTGGCCTTCATCATGCTGATGTACAGTGGGACCCAGCCACTTCAAGCCATGCTGGCACAGCTGCTCCACACTGAGTGCCATGGCTGGCAGCAGGGAAGGGATTAGGAAAGTGACTGGTTGGTATGGCTCATGGGCTGTAATTTGTTCCTCTCTGGCCAAATAATTATGGGGGTCAGGATTTCATGATGTAACATACTATTTCCTTTTAGTACTAATAGTGTGAATTCCAGCCCTATAGCCGTTTGAAAGAGTAAAATAAATGGGAAATTTCTTCCAAAACATACCTTTCTATGCATCCGAAGAAGTGGGCTGTAGCCCACGAAAGCTTATGCTCAAACAAGTACTCCTGTTCTTTTTGCGGATACAGACTAACATGGCTGCTACTCTGAAACCTGTCAGTTTCTGAGGCCCAGAACCTCTACTATGTTGTGGCTATTTAGTGCCACATCACTGATGAATGTTAGTCATAAAGCTATTTTAACAGGCAGTGTGAGGCTAAACAGAGTGAAGGGAGATCCTCTGGTAGAGAGAACAGGCAGGCCTGCTTTTAAAATATCCCTGGTGCTGACAGGGATTGTGGCTGAAGCAAGAAGCATGACTGGGACTTCCCTTGGTGCTGTATTCATTCCTTGGAACTATTATCAGCCAGTGTAGAGAATCAGTCCAGCCTTGGGGAAGATTAAAAGCCACATTGGTACTCACTGCCATAGCAGAAGATCTGGGCTTGAATGTTGGACATATGTGGAAAATACCAAAAGACACTAGGGATTAATTTTTACTATGAGAGAAACAACAAATTTACATAGAAATTATAGAATATCCTAGATCTTCCACTATCATAGCCTGGAAAGCTTTCACATCTAGTGTTTTTTATTTAAAGAAGAGAAAGAAGGAGTTGCTGCCCCACTACAATATGTTCCATTAAAAAGAAATCCCTGTATTCCAAATAAGATTTGGCTTGGACTTGTGACATTTTACGTATTTCCTGCAGACGGTACATACACCTCCCTCCCTCTTTTATAAGGTCAGCAAACATCTGGAGCCTAAGTGTGGGAATCCAACTCATGTTACTTTTGAGGGAATAATACAAATTATTAATTGTTAGATGGAACTAATCATTCTGATAGGAAGCTCAAGCTGACTGTCATTTCTGAGACTTCCTGGAGGTGATTAACAAGGCGCACTATGCAGTGACTGAGCCTGACTATCTTCAACAGATAATAAAGTTTTGACCCTGTGATTGTGTTCAAAAAGCCCTGCACTGGGTTAAGACCTAATGAGAAGTTCCTTAAGCATCCTACAGTGGATGTAAAGCCATCTGTTCCTTTCAGCAGAAACTGGACCAGATCCTCATTCCCCTTCTAACTGCTTTCCACTGCTCAGGGAGCACTCTAGTGGGAATAGGAAGGGAGCAAGTCATTTCTGTCCGAGGAGTTCAAGGACTGCAATTCTGCTTGGCCTTTATATGGGATGCAGAAGGGTGGTGAAAGTTTCTTTGTGCCTACCCTACCACAGCACTTTTGCATATCAGCCAGGCAGAATCTTGTCCTGAGTCAGGAGGTTAGGATTTGGCCTGAGGATTCTATCCTGTAGTTGTTCTTAGAATTCCAGCACTAGCAAAAGTATTCAACAATGGTTAAAGGGAAAAGCACTGTGAGCATAGTAAGGATTTCACTCTTTTTTCATAATTCTCATATCCAGTCCTACTAGAATAAATAGCTTTTAAAACTGCATTGGCTGTCAGGTGTCCTAACATGGATACCCATGTAGTATGAATATATACATAATTCATGCATTGTTATTGGAAGGATACATTTTGAAGTTTGTGATCGTATGTGGGTGGTGTAGCCTTATTCATACATCTCCTGCGTTGCTTTATGAATATTTATATTTGAGATATCACATTTATAAGATATTGATAGATCATTTTATAAGATGAACATCATTTTATTAAAATTGCGTGTAAAACATTGTGTATCTTGCATTTTTGGTATTTCTTGTCAGATAATAGTGACTTTTAAAGATACAGTAGAACCTCAAAGTTACGAACACCACGGGAATGGAGCTTGTTTGTAACTCTGAAATATTTGTAACTCTAAACAAAACATTGTGGTTGTTCTTTCAAAAGTTTACAACTGAACAATGCCTCTTTCTCTTTATTCTTTTAGTAGTTTACATTTAACACAATACTGTACTGTATTTTGTTTTTTCTCTGTCTCTGCTGCTGCCTGATTGTGTACTTCTGGTTCCAAATGAGGTGTGTGGTTGACTGGTCAGTTCGTAACTCTGCTGTTCATAACTCTGAGGTTCTACTGCATGCTTTTAACACTTACAACTTTGATTTCACAACAGTTATATAACAGCTCATGATTGGGTGATGGAATTATGACGTCATTGGTGGTAACACAGCCAGTCATTAGACAGTAGATTTTTGTTAACTTTCAGACTGCAATCCTAGGACCTGATAATCCCACTGAAGTTATTAGTTCTGTTCTCCTGAGTAATTGTTATTCACATTAATAAAAGCTTTCAGGATCAGGCAAATGCCTCCAAAAACAGGTGGGCTTTTTCTTAGTAGATGGGCAATTATAGCTAATATAGCATATATAATTACATAATATATTTGATATATAATATTATTTATAAACTGTTCCCTCCCTCTCCCACATGGGCTAGATTGTGATATCTTCACTGCTGTTGAATATCACCTTATACTGAGTAGTCTTGTTGAAGCAAATGGAGTAAGGTACCAGTTAATGTAAGGCTGTCACATTCTGGTCCTTGGAGGGCTGTGCAATAATTATACAAATATTACAACTGCTGTAATGTTTTTGTTAAGCAAACATTTTAAAGAAAAAATTACATACAGCTCAGTAAATGTATTTAGTTTTGAGTTCAGCCTGTGGTAATGACTTGGGGGTAACTGCTATTTGCGATATGAAGTTACATTGTTATAAGAACTCTTGGATTTTTCCTCACACTTGTTTCAGTAATAATTTCTCACAAATAGAAAGAGTAAGAACGTAAAAGAAAAAAATGTTTAAAAAGTGGAGACAGCAATATATAGTTTATATTGATTTTTTTTCCCCGTGAAATCATTTGTTGAGGGTTTGATTGTTGAGATTAGCTCACATCCTGATCTTAATGCTCATTTTCCTGTTTGCTTTGTAGTGGAAAAACCTATTTGAATTCATTTAAACAATGTCCAAGAACATTTGCACGTTCTACTATATTTTACATAACTATCATACTAGTCTGTTATGGCACTTGCTGATTAATGTTTCTATCACTGTTGTCATTGCAGAGCTAGTCTCTCACTGCATGGAGAGCAGTGAGCCAGATGCTTCTGTTCTATGTGGCCTCTTTGTTTCACAGTGCTGGCATAATCTGTAAAACCATTTGTGGTCACTGCAGCTCCATTAAAATCAGCTCTTTAGCTGTTCTAATAAACCCCAGGGGGGAACTGCCATGCACAGAGGAAAACTAGGATTAGAGGAATGCCAAGTGGTATTTTTTAAACCATCTTTGCACCTGTCCCTTTGATTCATGCTCTGTGTGTTTTGGCTGCATCTGAGAAATCAGGCCTCACATTTCTTAGATGTATTTCATACGATGAACAAAGAAGATCTTTTGTTATTTGAGTCCTGATCGTCACCCCAATATCCATGTGTGCAGAGGACTCTGACCCCAACTCAGTGTACCATTCTCCCTTACCTGGATCCTGTGGGGACTCTCCAGAATCTGTTCATAGAGAAGGCTGGACTGAGCTGAGGAGGATGGGCCTTGTCCCAGTCCCCACCTCCACCAGAAAGGTGACACAGCCTGTCCCACCCCGTCAGTAGAGGTCGGTGCTTTTGCAGAGATGGAGAACGTAGGACATAGGTCACCTTTGGCTGCAAAATGCTTTATTTTAATGTTGCTCTTTGTTCTTAATTATGTATTCCTAGCCTCTAGGCCTGATGGCTAAAATATACTACAGGCAGGTACCAGGTACTCTGTAATAACACATTTGCAGAATTCAGCTTTTTGCCAAACTGCTGCAGCTCCGTGTTTGACATTTTGTTGTCTCTGCCCCTGCCTCTATTCCCCCAGTGCCAAGCTACAGCTGCCATTTTCTGTGCTGCTTTCACCACAATGGGGAGCGTATTACATAACTGGCACATTCGCCTGCCCTGCTCTCCATAAAAAGGGGGGCCCGGGCTACAAAGCAGGACATGAGAGCTTCTAGCTGTCAGGAGCATCCTGACCTGTCTTTAAGGTATGTACCAAAAGGGGGAAATGTGGCAGCCAGGGATGAGTCTGTGAGCATCACAGGTACCAGGTAGAATTTTATCCTGCCTGGGACGCAAAGTGCGTGATGTGGTGTTCCAAATGGGGCTGCAGATAGAGGGTCATGGCAGCTGGAGGCACCAAGCCAATGAGCTGCAGTCTCTGGCTTGGGCTCCATCCTGCCCAGGCTGTGAAGTGTACAGGTCTGGATTAAGTAAGGTTGCCACCTCAGGTAGAAAAAAAACAGGACAGCCCATCAAACTAGAGAGCAGGCAGGCAGTGTGTACTGAGCACTCAGATTTTCTGGGACAGTTACCCCAAAAAAGGGACCAATCCTGGGAAAACCTGAACCTGTGGCAACCCTAGGGTTAAGGCAATCTAGGGCTCTAGGTACAAGATGACACAGAGCCTTCTGTGGCTTTCCCCCTTACAGCCAGGGCCGGCTCCAGGCACCAGCTAAAGAAGCAGGTGCTTGGGGCGGCCAATACCAAGGGGCAGCACTCCGGCCGCTATTGGGGCGGCACGTCCGGGTCTTCGGCGGCAATTCGGCGGCGGGTCCCTCAGTCCCTCTCGGAGCGAAGGACCTGCCGCCAAATTGCCGCCGAAGAGTGGAACGGTGCGATCATGCTGCCGTGGCTTTTTTTTTTTGCTGCTTGGGGCGGCAGAAAACCTGGAACCGGCCCTGCTTACAGCCCTGGCCCTGCATCATATCCTCACTCCCCATACAATGTGCTGGTGTTAAGGCCCTGCCCTCCCTTACAAAGAGGCAGGGACAGTGGCAAGGAGTTCCCCCCAGTACTTAATCCAGGAGCCAAGCTGTATCTGCTTGGGTGAGTCAGGTTGGTTGCACTCTTTTGTTCCTGCCACATACATTGCCCTCTGCTGAGGTGATGTTGGTGGACTTCCCAGATCAGTAGGGTTTAGAGTTAACACCTCCTGGAGATGAATGGGGCATGCCACCTCTCTCAGATCTATTGCTTCAAACTCTGCAGATGCAAGCCAGTATTGCTCTATTAGTTACACTTGGGTCACACTGTCAATTTTCTTCACAACCATGAGGGCTAGAAACATAATGTTCTTAAAATGAAAGTGGAGAGTCTGACATACTCACGTGACCCCAGAAGTTGAGGGTGTGATACTGGGACTCAGGAATGTATTCTGAAAAAATTAACAAATTAACCTAATTAGCACACTCAGACTTGAGTGTTCCCTGCTGCAAAATAAAGAGTACCTGCCACAGAATTTGGTTCTGTTTCATGGGGGAGAGCTTGAGAGAGCTACAGAGCACTTGTCCCCATTAAAACCATGGAATAAGTCACCACCCACATTGGAATTAGGAATAAATGTAATTACATGTGGGTGAAATTCATGCTTGGGCTGAGAGCCAGCATTAAACCTATGTGCCACTTAAATTCCACTTAAGCCATTCAGGTTTAAGTGGTGCATAGCCCTTATGCTGGCAACCATACGTGGGTAGATTTCACCTATGTGTGAATAATGATAGTATTGCTTTAAAAGCTTAGATAAGCATCTAGACAGTTATATAAGCACATTTAGCTACAAAGTGAGTGAGCTCGGGAAGATGGTGAGCCTGCCCAGAGTCTCACATGACATGGGCCTGAACTTCCTAAGTGACTTTGACTCCCCAATGGCAGTTGTGTTCGCTCAGCACCTCACAGGATAAGGCCCTATGTGATGAACACAATTAAATCGTTCAGAAATGAAGAGGATATCCTGAATGGCAGCAGTGTTTTTAGGCATTACCACTCCCTTACCGAACTAAGCAAGTCATATCCCGTGGCTTTCAAAGAGATTTGTTCTCACGTCTTTTATTTTGACAGTTCCCATCTTGGCCAACCCACTGGGGATTGAACTAGGGGACGTCAAAAGCTGAAAGCATGCACTAAAACTGTAACAGACTAATCTTTTTTGGCTTAGGCACAGAGGGGAGACCCTTGACACTCATTAGTAGGTTACATTAGCTCATACTTTAAATGCTGCTCTATTTTCATTTTGTTAACAACCTGGATTACCAGAACTCATGTTATTTCCTTTCAGACAACATGGCACTAATTTGGGTACTGGTTATAGCAACTCTATGCTAAAATGGCTGCCATAGCAGAAGATATTTTGTGATATGTCTTTCAAACTAATCTGCCTACTGAAGGGCATTTTAAACATGTACAGCAAATGTTATCCAAAATGTTTGTTAATAGAGATATGTGGTACATTTGCTATTGTTACTGCAAATTCATGTTTAGATTATGCAACTTTTATGAAATTAACATAACACCAGCCGTGTGTTTCTGTCTCTTTTCCAAGTACAGTATAATATTGAGGCAATGTGTACTGTTTGGATTTTCCTGGGAGGTAGTTTTCATGAGAATAATAAATAAAACAGATGTAACAAATAAATATATCTACTGTACTTTATTTTCTTATTAAATGCTGTAAACTTCTCATGCCACTGTTTCTTTTGAAAATACATTGAAATAGATATCAGAGACCTTTATGATACAGATTGTGATACAGTTTTAAAGGTGTTTTTACTGTCAGTTATCTGAAGAATGATGCAGTCTTGAGTTTAATAAATAAAATTGTAAATTATGATACAGTGATATACCCAAGAAAATACTTCATTGTTGATTACATTATACTCAGTATAAATACCTTACTTATATTTATAGTAAATCTAAAAGTCCCCTTGTTTGGGAACTTACAGGCTAGGGGGCTGATTCATCAACCCTTACCTGAGTAATCCCCACTCATGCCAGCAGTCCTTTTGAACTCAATGGAACTACTTGCCTGAATACGAATTGTCTGAACGAGTAAGGTTTGCAGGATCAGGTATTAATTGTGGATGCTATTACATTAGCAGACAACCTCCAGGATAGAAAGAAACATACATTTTATTTTAGATGTGTTCTGAATTTTATGCAAACAATTATACACTGTATCTCAATCAACAAGGCATTCTTAGACTTAGTTACTTCTTGTTAAAATGGAAAATGTTGAGTTGTGAGATGGTTGTTTTATTTTATTTTTAATATTAATATGAATAAGATACCATGTTTCTGCAAAAGAACATTTTATACCAAAGAGGAAGTGTAATTAATAGTCATAGAATGCTGACTGTACAAACATTTGAACTAAGAAATATGCATTCACCTTGCCAGTATTTACAGTAATATAATACCCTAGCTCTTATAAAGTGTTTTTTCATCAGTAGCTCTCAAAGCACTTTACAAAGATAGGTAGGTATCATTATCCCCTTTTTAAGATGGGGAAACAAACAATTTATAAATGTTTTGCTAATTCTGCATTCTTCATTTTAAATCTGTAAAACTTGCTGTTATATTTATCCTTTCAAACTTCTGCTTCCACACATTTTACTGTGGCCTCTGGCTTGGTTTGAGGCTCTTCTGCTTTTTTCCCATTATTCTTTGATTCCTTCTCAGGAGCATTGTCAATTGACTTAGCGTCTTTGATGACTTTGGCTTCAATCCTTTCTTTTTGGGGCTTCTTGTTTGAAAATGGGCAGGTTCTCTTGTACCTTTAAATAGAAATATTAAAGTAAATTAGAACAGAAACACTACCAGGTAGCACACATATTATGAGCGCTGAATAATCACAGAATAGATTAAATACAAAGTATCTAGAATTATCAACTGATCCTGCAGGTCATACTCAAGCAAAACTCCCACTAAAGCCATGGGAATGCTGAATTAGTCCCCCTCCAGTGGTCACATGGTTTTTAGACTTAGTTCTTAAATATTTTTAAATCAGACAACATATATCAGAAGTAGCAGTACATAATGATGAAACTAGATGGAATGCAATTTCAGACATATGCAGCTTTTAGATTGGATTTAACAATCCATTGCCTTGAATGTCTGTCTGCATCAATATATAAGCTTTACAAATGTTAATCTTTCTGAACACAACCATAATTCAAGAATAAGAATTCTTCTATCAGGACTGGGATAGTAGAAAGGTACAAGAAGAAAAATATACTAACACTACAGCAGATACTTAAATGTAGACAGATGAGCTGACATGCAGAAATCACACACCTGGCACATGATTACTTGATTAAGCTCCTTCCTATGACAGGCATTCAGCTACAACAATAATAAAGTTTATCTGCAGAGCTACAGATACTCACATTTCACTCTTCTTTTTCATATGTTTTAATTTAATTTGTACTATATATAAATATGAATATTCATCAGCCGTAATCTAAGATTAAATACATTATGAAAGAAAGAGCTTACTTTCTGATATAGCAGACTGCAAGAACAGCTGATGCCATAAAGAAGATGAGTGCCAGTACCAGGAGTGCAATGGGTACACCTAAAGATAAAATGATATAGATAACTGATGTGTTTATCTTGATTTTTTTTAAAATAGTGTTAGTTCTTAAATCAGCCTTTCTGAAAATTGATGTGCCTAAGGTCAGATTCTGCTAAAGGCAGCCTTGAGTAAGTGGGTCCAGTCCCCATGGAAATATCTAGTTCAAATTCACAATGACCTAAGCAGTGGCATCAATTACACTCATTTTGCACACCAGCTGAGTGCAAGTTACACTATTTTGCCATTTACACCCAGTACTTCTTCCATTAAAGTCAATGGTAGTTTTGCCATTGAGTTAAAGGGGAACCACTTCAGGCTTGTTTTGATATTTAGACTATCGTTTTTGTCACTGTTGAATTTGAATTATAATCTCAGAATAATCTTTACTGCCTACTAAAGCAGGGGAATTTAGAGAAATACATCACTACAATGATTTTGTTCAGATATATGGCATGTTCTCTTGTTCTTTAGGAAGACATGCTATGTAAATTGTATGTGATTGCATTCAAAATATATATAGTCAAAGGAAAGCTTTTTAAAAAACACTTCAGTTAAGGATTGTCATCAGGATTATTAAACAGGAAACAAGGGATGAGCTGATGTTCTTTCCAGGCAGATAATGAATGCTGGATGAAAATTTCAGAGTCATTACCCTGGAAACATATTTATTGTAAAACCGAAGGGCCAGGGTTTGCCAAAGATTTGTACCCAGACTGCTCTGTTAGCTATATAATCTACACAGTTGCATACATGCATATATTATTCTACACCATATTTTCCAAGTAGTACAGTAAAAGTTGAGGATCAGAAAGATATAGTGATTATTGGCATGTAAGAAAATGACACAGTTTTGCTTTTTTTGTTTGACACTAGGTTTTGTGTGGGTGTTTGATAGCTCTATCCTGGCAGGTGTGAGAACCAATTAGGTTTTTCACTTGCACCAAGCATGTAGCGTATGTTGGCAAAATTCCCATTGACTTCCTCAGAAGTAGGAACAGAATTTATGTGGTAAAATTCCACTGATTCCTATTAAAAAGCTAAGTAATTTTACATTTAATCCTCCACAAATATACTAATTAATTTTCAAAAGAAAAGGAGTTTCCTTTGTGTTACTAGTTTTGGGTTCGCAAATCCTTATATTCTTATTCTGCCCTCATACACTCATGTGTAACAATCCTTGATTTTGGTTCTAGCTGTGCACACTAACCCACTATAAAACACTATTTAATAACTAGGGTACATATAAAAAAGACATATAGCCTTTACCTCCAAATACAACACTATCATTTGTAAAGGCAGCTTGGTTTCCATTAGGCACTGCCATCTCCTCTTCACTTTCCAAAATAGGCTGTACTGTTGGTAAAATGGTTTCCGTTACACATTTTATGCGAAAGGTCTTCCGAGGTATTTGGGGTTTTGGTGACTCAGTAGCAGTAGGCATCTCTGTGATGCCCTGAGATGAAGCTGTTGAAGATGAGTTTACTTCTGGATCTGTTGCAGATAACAGGGTTGTACCTGTTTCTGGTATGCATGAATCAATCCAAATATCTGCAAAGGGGGAAAGGCAGTGTAATGAGTTGCACGGGGCGCTATTGCAACATTTTGCACATACCTGAGGCAAACCACACATTAATCTATGGTGGATATTTTCAGAAGTTTTTCTGAGGGTATGCAGTGTGGTAATGAGATGACCACTACTCATACCTATTGATACTAGAGTGACAAGGTGGGTGAGTAATATCTTTTATTGGACCAATTTCTGTTGGTGAGAGAGAGGAGCTTTCAAAGCTTACACGGAGCTCTTCTTCAGGTCTCTGTAAGCTTGAAAGCTTCTCTCTCTCACCAATAGAAGTTGGTCCCATAAAAGATGTTGTCTTGTCTCTCTAATATCTTGGGACCAACACAACTAAAACAACTCTGGATACAACTATTGATACTGTTTATTACTATGTATTTATTCACAGAGGCTTAGATTTAGCATGTCTAACTTTAAGTATAAGAGTAGTTCCAGATTACTCACCTGCTTAAAGTTAGGCACATGCTTAAGTACCTTTCTTAACAGGGAACAAAGCCCACAAGTGTGACAAAACTCCTTTTACAATGGCATACAAAAGACAAGATCCTTGCCAGAAAGAGCTTACAATATAATTTCCTGTGTTACACATGACAAGGAAACAAAACAAAATGGAGGGAAGAACTGAGTAAGAACACAGGTTACATTGTCATGTGGTTACCCAGCATTTTGAGGTTCATTTACATCATTACAGGTGGTGCTATGAGCCCTGCCTTATTATCATGGTTATCCAACACTTCCCAGTATAAACCCCTGGTTTCACCTGCTTATAACTTTGTCAAACGGTAACCATTTGAACTGAAATTTTACATGCCTGGTGTCGACCTCAGACTGATATTTTTTTCCAGCCAAAGAAGTTTAGCGCTTTCCAAGAACAAGATTAGGGGAAAATATGTTATTTTGTCCATGTCAAAACATTCAGGCAACCTTTTCTTTGAGAAGTTTTAATGCCCACATGCTTTGGAGCAGGGACTTGAAGTTTGGCAGTGGGGTTATATTTGTGTCAGGAATGTGTCTTTTTCTGTCCCCAAGAAAATACATGCAAATTTGGCCAAGCTATAAACCTTTGAAAATCTGCAGTTCGCACATTATCCTAATAGGGTTGCCAGGTGTCCAGTTTTTGACCAAAATGCCCAGTCAAAAAGGGACCCTAGTGGCTCTGGTCAGCACTGCTGACCAGTCTGTTAAAAGTCCAGTCGGCAGCGCAGCAGGGCTAAGGCAGGCTCCCTATCTGCCCTGGTTCCGTGTGGCTCCTGGAAGCAGCGGCATGTCTCCCCTCCGGCTACTATGTGTAGGGGCTGCCAGGAGGCTCCACATGCTGTCCCCGCCTCAAGTGCCGGTTCTGCAGCTCCCATTGGCTGGGAACCATGGCCAATGGGAGCTGTGGGGGTGGCGCCTGTGGACTGGGCAGTGTGCAGAGCCACCTGGCCACACCTCTGCGTAGGACCGGAGATGGAACATGCCGCTGCTTCCGGGAGCTGCTTGAGATAAGTGCCACCCAGAGTCTGCACCCCCCCCCCGCACCCCAACTCCTGCCCCAGCCCTGATCCCCCTCCCACCCTCCGAACCCCTCAATCCCAGCCCAGAGCCCCCTCCTGCACCCAGAACTCCTCATGCCCAGCCCCACCCTAGAGCCTGCACCCCCACCGGAGCCCTCACCCCCCCTTGCACCCCAACTCCCTGCACTAGCCTGGAGCCCCCTCCTTCACTCCAAACCCCTCATCCCCAGCCCCACACCAGAGCCTGCACCCCCAGCCAGAGCCCTCACCCCCCTGCACCCCAAGCCCTGCCCCAATTCCCTTCCTGCCCTACGAACCCCTCAGTCCCAGCCCAAAGCCCTCTCCTGCACCCCAAATCCCTCATCCCTGGCACCACCCCAGAGCCCGCACCCTCAGCAGGAGCCCTCACCCCCTCCCACATCCCAACCCACTGCCCCAGTCTGGAGCCCCCTCCCGCACCCTGAACACCTCATTTCTGGCCACACCCCGCAGCTCTCACCCCCTCCAGCACCCCAACCCCCTGAGCCAACCCAGTGAAAATGAGCGAGTGAGTGAGGGTGGGGAGAGTGAGTGACAGAGGGAGGGGGGATGGAATGAACGGGGGCGGGGCCTCGGAGAAGGGGCAGTGCCTCGGAGGAGGGGTGGGGAAGGGTGGGGCAAGGGTGTTCAGTTTTGTGCGAGTAGAAAGTTGGCAACCCTGTATCCTAATGAGGGTTATATAAGCACCTTATCTTCAGGGACAGCCAGTAACTTAGACAAATTGCATAAATGATGCCTGTAAAAAACTGCACCTTTAAAATTATAAGTGGAAAACTGGAATTCTGGGTAAGGCTGGAGTGAAAATGTGACTAATGAGGAATTGGTCATTGGTTCTTGCTGGTACTCTTACATAATCTGAAAACTATAAAGTTATCACTATATTAACCAGCTGAATAGGTTATAGAAATAATGGACGGAAATGACTTATGTACAGTTCTTAACATGAGTCCCAGGTGGGAAGTCTGATGACGCATTTTCATTCACAAAGTAAGAGGATAGATGACATAGAGTTGTACTTTTTTCATTATGGCCTTTAAGTGACTCTACACACTGCAGCTGGAAGGTCAAACTGCAGCGAAATGAGCTCTTGCCAAATACTTTTGTTATAAGAGCTCTAGCAAGTGGCATTTTGGCCATTAAGATAAATGGTGATTCTTCATTCCCTAAGTTAAATAAAAATTGCTTCCTAATAGCATTTAACAGGCTAAATTTGCTCTACTAAATAATATGACAACAATGTAAAATAGTGACAATTCTCTGTATTTAAACCTGCAAAAGTAAGGAATTCAGGGTTAAGACTGCCACTTTGTCTTTACCCAGCTCATCTTATAGGTGTAGTACAATCCAAAATACTACACAGATAAAAAAAAGCGCCACATTTTAAAAGAACAGTTCAAGCATACACAGACATGATACAGCACATACAAAATCAGCGATATTAAAAAAGGGTAGCTGTTTAAACAAGACACAGTTTTAGCTAACCTACCACATAGGTTCGTAAACCCACACATGAGAGTTTTGAACTGTAGAGAAGGATCAAGTTTACCCCAATCACATCTTTTTTAATTGGACTGTTTAAATGGCTAATCCATTTTGGACACTGTTGTTCCTATGGATATATCCAAGGAGTACCTCCATCCTGGATTTTTCTCACATCACTCCCACTCCAACAAGGCTACTCATGAAGGTCATTAACAAATTCCTTCTGGCCATGTCTAATAGCCTTCTCCCTAACGGCCTCATCCTCAGTCTTTCTGCCACCTCTGACATGAATGATCTCTCAGTCCATTGTAATAGCCTCTCCTTCCTAGGTTGCCATGACTTGCTACTCTCCTGGCTTTCCCCTTGCTTTCCAGCCACTCTTTCAGCATCTCTTTCACATGTTTAGCCACTTTCCTCCACTGAAACCCTTCAGAGTTCCATACATAGTCCTCTGGTCTTCTCTTCTTACACATTGTGAAGGATGTGGGGCTGGTCTGTAATAATTTATGAATACTGTATATGATCTGGTTACCGTGGTAGTTACTGTATAATTATATTGGGTTATTGGAATATCTACTGCATGAATGTATTGATTTAATGTAATAGCAGGGCTGTTCAGACACTAGCAGGAAGGGAACACAATATCTTTAGGTAAGAAACCTCTCGGTAAACATGGTGGATGTCATTAAGAAACAATGCTAAGGTATTATGTTGCAAAGATGCTACATTATTTGCTCCAGCACAAAGTTACACTCTGTTTTGCCCAGGCTGGGAATGGACCGATCCAAAGGACTTGAAATGGTTAAAAAGTGAGTTGTTGGGAGAGGGGGAGTCAGTTGTCAAGGGCTGTTCCTGAGGAACAGGGTGACATAGACACTGGCCCAGCTGAGGAGGTATGAAGCAGTAGAGCCTTCCAAAGATTCCAGGGGGATGGTAAGCCTTCCATAAGAGAGCTAGGCATACAGACTGTTTATTGTGTTAAAATCCTTTTTCTCTTCTGCTTTGCTGTGTTTCTATTATTAAGATTAAACATTATTTTGTTTTAAGATAGTTGGCTAGTCACTGTATTCAGTGCCGGCCACAAGCTCCCAAAGGGAAGAATTGCTGGGGCCAAACCAAGGAACGCTAGCCCAGGGCCTGGTCTATGGAGGGAAGAATTGTGGGATTCCACCTCAGAACAGGTAAGGACGTCAGGCCTAACACTTGAAGTGTGATCTCAGAAAGACCAAGGAAGGGGGTTAGAGGTGCAGGTAGACCTGTAACCATGACACTCATATTCTCTCATAACTTCAATGACCATTTCTACAATGATGGCACCCCCATTTCTCGCTCTACTCCTGAACTCCCTTCTTTTGTCCAGTCTCAACATGTCTATCTCATTCGACTTCTCTTGCTGGATGCACTGTCACCATCTCATGGTCAACAAGTCAGAACAAACCTTATTTCTTTCCTCCTTATCCTTCTCTTTTACCTACCTTCTCTACTACTGTTGACAATATTATCATTCTTTCTATTACTTAAACCAACAATCCCTAGGCCCTGTTTAACTCCACTCCCTCTTTCTCTCCTAAGACTCAGGCTCTAGCTAATGCTGATGTCTTTTTCACTATAATAACTCCAAAATCATGGGCGGCACGGGTATCGAAGGCTGGGGAAGGCTGAGCCTCCCCAAACAATCTTGCATGGCCCCACCCATGCTCTGCCCTCAGGCTCCTTCCTGCTTCCTGGTGCTGTGCTGAGGGGGGCTCTTTCCCCCACCCTCCCCATGGCCTGAGGCTGGGGTTGGGGCTAATGGGGGCTGGCCTGTGCTCCGGGATTGGGGGGGACTGCGCCACCCAACCACCCGGCGCTCCAGGGCTGGGGAAGGGGGGTCGTACCACCTACCCACCCACTCGGCGTTCCGGGGCTGGGGAAGGGGGGCTGCACCGCCCACCTGGCACACGGGGGGGGGCACGCCACTCGCCCAACTGCCCGGCACTCAAGGGTGGGGGGGGGGGTCCCAGGACTGGGGAAGGTGATGGTGGCCGGGGGAGGGGGGGAGGGCTTTGGGCTCCAGCAGGAGTGGTGGGGCCTCGGGCAGAAGGAACAGGCCGGGCCAGGGGCTAGCCTCCCTGAGCCTGGGGTTCACCCACCGCCCATCTCCAAAATCCATCGTTCCTTCTCCCCACAGCTACCTAGATATTACTCCATTTCCTAGTTGCTCTCCACTCTTCCATCTCTCTCATTCCAGGCCATTAAAAATGCTTCCATCAAAATCACTTGCCTTTATTGCTGTTTTTTCCACATTCCACCATTTCTTGGATCTAAAAAAGTTCAAACTTCTTCAATTTACATTCTAGGCTCTCCAAAATTTATCTCTGCCCTCTGTCCTATCTTCAGTGGACACACAGAGCAATCAATCACTGTTTTCTTTATAACAGCCTTTAATATATTTGAAGACTTATCAGTTCCCCTCTCATCTTTTCCTTTAGCTTGGGTAGAGTCACTAATGTGACAATCTAATTTCTCCCCTTGTTACAGGACTGTCTGAAGTAAAATACAAGGCTGTATAGATGGGGATTCTGGGAATATGTGACAATGGTGGCTTTGGAGTTTACTACCTAGTATGGACTTTAGCCAGAATAAATGTATTTTAATTTAGGTATTTTTAGATTTAATTTAGTTTGTTGGGTCATTTTTTATTTTTGCAGTAAAATAATATATATCATGAAACTACATTGTTGTTACTGAAGGAGTATAAACTAGCTATGCGTTTGCATGTGTTTGAAACATTTTCACTAGCATAAGCATGACTGAGCATACCTAAGGGCTTCACATAGCTGACTCCACATAACTGAATATAGTGAAGAAAGCCTTATTCAAGAACTTTAATTACAGCATCATTTTATTAATTTAGGTGAACTAAATGGAACTTCTGTCCATCTAGCATCCTGCATTTAGCAACAGCTCTTTTTTTTCCCTAGAGGGGAAAGATACAATCCGCCATCTAAGATTAGAAAAAAAGCACTAACAATTTTTCTATGAAGATTTGAAATAATAAAACTAAATGTAAAGACTCTAGGTCTCATGCCTACTTACCTGAAGAATTGAAGCAGAAACCATGATATCTGCGGGAGAGAGAGGCTTTCCAATCTGCTACTCCAGTTTTGTTCTGACCACATTTTGGATTTGGGATAACCCGAGAAATGACAAGCCATTTATCTGCCACCCATCCAAAGCTAGAATAAAAAGTATCAATCCCTTTAATGTTGGATGCATTCACAAGCATATTGTTGTATGTAAGGAAATGGAGCTGCTAAAAGCTGCTAGTAACTTACAGACTTCACGTACCTGCATGTTTCAAAGCCATGATTCCAGGCCTTCTCAACCTGGGTTTTGCTTGCCAGCTGTAACCCCAGCTGTCTACATGCACTTTCTGCTTCTGAGAAATTCAGTTTGTTTGGATGAGAAATTAGGGTTATGCCTGCAGTCCTGCACTCCTTAATGGTGAGATCTGTAAATTAAACATAAATATTACCTTAGAATTTATTCTTTTATTTTAAGTAAGTGCCTGTGTGTGTAGTGGTGCATATTGTTGTTCACTTTTTAAGTTTTATGGGTATTAGGTCATTAGAGGAGTTACCTTCCAGTGGGAGAGTTAATTTAATCTTTTATAAGAAAATAATCTGTTTTGTTCACCCCAACAGTCTAATAGTTCAGAAGGTAAGGAGGACTCGTCACCATGGCTAGACTATGACAATGTATATTTAAAAAAATTAATTATAGATGGCAACTTTGAGCCTGTACATGGGGGCAGCCATCTTGCTAAAGAGGATGTCGTTTGTGACACATGTGCGTGACAGCCCCATGGGTGGGCTGGAAACCAGTTTTCCCACCTGATTAATAATGTCTTAAAATAATAAAAGTAGTGCTTATGATAAAACACTAATGACCTCAGCATAGTGAGCTTCACACAGTGACAGGGTTACAAGGCCTGCCATGGATAGCAAACATGGTTGGAAGCATGTGGAGTTTACTCACAAAAAGATGCCCATTAGAGGAATTTTGTAATTGTTAATTACGTCACCTCCACTCTGCTGAGCTGTAACTTTTTAGGCCATTGGGGAAACTCAGATACCTTTGATATCATTTTAAAAGAATGTAACAAGGTTCAAGCATGGGCCAAATTAAGTTACTTACTATCTTTCACCAGAGGTGCTGGAACAATGTGTATAGTGGGGGTGCTGAGAGCAACGGAACCAGTCTGTAAACCCCAGATAGAACGAAAACCATTTTCAAGCCACGGGGTGCTGCAGCATGCCCCCCTCCCCCTGCACCTCTAGTTCCAGCACCTACGTCTTTTACACACGTTGGGCTAGAACCCCAGTTGTGCTAGGGCAGTGCTTGGTACAGATGAGGGCATGGCACAGCTGCTTGGCACAGCTTTACCCCACTTTTTTGTGCTCCTCCTGGGGCCAGCTAGCTGCTTCAAATTTCACCATGTTGCAACAGCCCCCAATGGGCAGACAACAATTGCTGGAGCACAGTGGCATTTTGGCCACACCCACTACATCAAGAACTGGGAATGGGTGGGCTAAGGCTGGTTATATCAGCCCTACACTACATGGGGATTCTCCTGTGCTGGCTTTAGAGCCCAAAGCAACTTTAAGGGGACAGAGAGGGACAGAGGGCAGGATTTGGCTCTTTAGCTCCATGTACATTCCACCAGGGCCATAAGAAACATAAAGCTGCATTTTTTATGTATAGTAGCAGACAAGCTAAACGAACAAGGAACAACACACTGTAGAACAAACAAGGAACATTGTAGAGACCAAACAGAATGAATATACAGTGGCAACAAAAACCCAATAAATAATCCAATAACTGCTTCTCAGATATCCCCTTCAGACTGTACTAGCCACCACCATGCATACATTTATGGTGGGAAGGTGTGCCTGCGTACCATAGTGCTCAGCTCAGACAAGGAGAGTGGTCTGATTGTGAAGAGAATGTAAATTTACCTTATAATGTCCTCTTGGTGGCCAATATATCCTCCATTTGGTCCGACTCCTCCTACTTCAGTCAGCGCCTCCAGACTTAACCCACACTATTCTAGACTGTTCTGTCTCCCCTTTTTCCTCCCAGTCAGACCCAGTCATCTTCTGCTGGGCCTCTCCATGTCCCAGCTGCAGCAATGCAGATCCCACTCTCCTCTCTGCTTCTTAGGCCTAATCCATCCTCTCCTTTCCTGTCTCCAGGGCCTGCTCCACACTTTCCCTCCTTTCATACCATTAACACGTGATCCTTTCCCACACTTTCTACATTCAGACACAGTCTCTCCTGTCCTTACCCTCTCTGTCCCCAATCCAGGGATTTGCTCAGCATCTGTTAAAATTTGGCTGAGTAGACTTTTTAATGTATAATGATGATGAAAGAAGTTTCTTAATGACCAGTCATATTAATTACCAGCCTTAATTTTCCAATCCTCAGAAGGACTTTGAGAAATACAATGCAGCTTTTCAAATTGAATTGAGCTACTGACTGAATGGAACTTCCTGACACTTGACAAGTTGGCTGGATACCTGTAAATGCCTGACTGATGCATAATATACTCAACAAAAGAAATATTTTCATATGAGAAAAGCAGTCAACTAGATGTTCGATGAATGGGAAGAAGGAAGATTCAGTATCAGAAAATGAGGGCTCAGTTGGAGGAAGGAAAAGAAAATAGAGTGAATTGCAGATAGAGTGCAATTTTTTAACCTGAAAAATACAAAAGAAGATCAAATGGAATGTGTACCGGAAATTAACATTTTTGAAACAACATGGAGAAGTAAAAAGCACCTTCTCGGACAGTTATCAGCTTTATTGTGAACAATAACTAGTTTTACAAGGTAAGAAAAAGATTAGAAGCAAACAGCAACCACACAATCATCCTACCCTTTTCATGACTTCCTAAATCATCTGAGTCCTGTGATGAAGCAAACTGAATTTGTGTTGGCTACACAAGCTGCTCTTAGCTAGCCTCTGAGCTCTTCTGTACTTGGCTGGTCTAAGAGCAAAAGGATATCTTCATCTTGAAACATATGTTGCACATTTGCAGGAGAAATCTACTTCATTAGAAGAACAGTGGAACTGATTGATTAGGAGAAATAAAATCTGAGAATAAGACAAAGATGGTGGGTGCAGAATAGAATAAAGGGACTTGAGCTGTTGTAAAGTGAGGGAGATGCTTCTGCTTTAATGTGATCTAGTCTCTTTGCTGTTTCGGGAAACTGCTGCTGACGTCTCTGTGTTTTTCCCCAGATACTCAGTTCATATTGCGATGTCCTGTCCATGAAGTGCTGGGTGGGTTCCTCTGTCTGCTGGGAGCAGAGAGGGACATTCTTAGGCTGCCATGGTGAGAAGGATCTTTGCCTGCTGGGATTTTTAAGGGAGGCTAAGACTGTTAGGTACACAAATCCCATTGAATTTCAACAGGAGTTGGGCATCTAATTTCTTTAGCTGCCTTTGAAAATCCCATAATTTGTTGTGTAGGAGCCTTCAGTAGATAAGAAAAATAAATCAGTTTGACATTGAAATCTGGTTGTTTACACAGGTAGAAAGAAAATTTCCTCTTTGCAAAGTGTGACTAAATTCACTTATAGAGACTGATGAGCTCATCCCTGCCGTGTTGCAGGAACCTGCATGCTAATAGCTATTGAGGACATAAACGAGAAGGTCATTTTAGGCTGATTTTGAAGATGGGGGCTGAATCAGAGGATGTCTGAGTTTCATTTGACACATGGCAGAAAGAAGTGAAAACGTCTGCTGGTGTTCTGAACCAGCAATTCTGTTTTCTTCTGGTGCAAAACTGGGATCCTTCCTCTATCTACGGTATGAAAAAGCCTGTAATTGATTTATCAACATCATCACACTGTGTAGTGTGACCTTCTCACAGTTTGTCGGTCTCCCAACAGTCTCCCCCAATCACTATCTAAATATAAGGGAGTTGATTGCTGACAATTGCGTATGTATAGTCATTTGCTTGTATGTGATATTCCCAACTTCTGCTTCCATCATTTTGTCTTTTAAATTTTGAGCCCACTGGAGCCAGGATTGGCTTATTTGTGGTGCACATTCCCACTACCCCAGGGGTTCTCAGACTTTATTGCCCCGCAACCCTCTTCTGACACCAAAATTACTACATGACCTCAGAAGGGGAGGCTGATGCCTGAGCCCACCTGAGTCCCACTGCCCTAGGTGGGGGGGGGCAAAGCCCAAGCCCCACCACTCTGGGTGGGGGGGGGCAAAGCTGAAGCCCACGGGCAGGGGCTGTAACCTGAGCCCCGCTGCTAAGGGCTGAAGCCCTCAGGCTTTGGCTCTGGCTTTGGCCCTGGGCAGTGGGGCTCGGGCGTCAGCCCTGGGCCCCAGCCAGTCTAAGTCAGCCCTGGTGACCCCATTAAAATGGGGTTGCGACCCACTTTGGGGTCCTGACCCACAGTTTGAGAACCCCTGAACTATACAATCCACCAACAACTAATCAGTAATCTCTTTGCCAGTTTTCTTGGAGCAGTTACTCTCCTCCTCCTTGAACTTCCCTCTCTCCTCTAATGGTAGATGTGCCAAGGCAGGGCATCAGGTCATATTGTGGAGGGGATATGCCCTCCTGATCACTGTGTTGTACTTGTTTGATAGCTGAAGAGCAGACTTCAGCTTTCATGGCTTGCAAACCAAGTCCCCAAGTACTTTCTTAGAAGAAGCATTAATCACATAAAAATTAAACAAAAATATTTCATATGAAAATTATATGACTATTTGTTAATGGAATTATGGTGCAACCATTGCATTTGAGAGCTATTTAAGGCAGATGCTCCTTTATTAATTCCTGAAATACACTGTCGTCCAAAAAGGGAACTCCCAAGTGTTTGGGTTATTTTTTCTTCCAATAGTAACCAGAGGCAGACTTCATTACCCATAAGCTGTACTTCAAGAATCATGCCTATCTCCCTGAGAACTTTGTTGGAGCCTCATATTCACTGTTACGATATTTCAAAATCAAAACAAACAGTTTACATTTAAAATAACATTTTTCTAAGGCACCCAGTGACCAATTTCATGCATATTCTGTGATTAGATAACCACTCAAAAGCTTTTGCTGTGGTATCTTCCAAAAAATTTGACATCTGGTCAGATTTTCACTTGCTAATAAAAATATCATCAAAAATTAAACAAAAAGTCTTGTGACACATTTGGACATTATTAAAAATGATTCAAATAATTAAATTGGACATAAATATTCAGTGAAAGATATTCACAAGCAAGAATGTTACTGAAAAATATTCGCTTTTGCAATGATTTCTGAGAAATCTGTGGTTTCATATACTTACAAATTATAGATTAATTTAAAATATATACACATACAGAATTATATATATTCACAGATGTAATTATACACCTGCATATTTTATTTTCAAACACACTGATTTAGCAAATATCTTTTCTGGAATAAAGAGAGAAAGAAAACCAATTTACATCTACCTTGAACATATTTTTGGACATTGAGAAAAAGTTGCACACACTGAAAAATTGTAAGAAAACATACCTTTCACATTGAAAGAGCCTTGAGCTAGGAATTTCATAATCCAGATTGAGAACAAAACCAGGATAACTCCAGAATAAGTTCCCATTATCATTAACACCAATAACAAATGAAAAAACTCAGGATGGGTTGTTGCCTACGTTAAAGACAATGGTGTATTGCCAGTCCCCTTGCTATGGGCTTTGAGATGACTTTCTTGACAGCTACATAGATGCCACTGTACTGATTCACCAAAAGAATGTCAGCAAATATTTGTTGCTCAGCTAAAAAGGCATCTACTGGTCAAGGGCACTAGCTGGAAATACATGACGTCCCCAGAACATTTCACAGCTGGCTGGCTGGAAAATTCAGCTAATGCTGACTCAGAAAACATACAGCTGAGGAAGGGAGATAATGAAGTGTTAGTCTGTCAGTCTTAAACAGTTTGAAAAATATTTTTCTCTTGCTATTCCTTTTGTAACTGTTCCTGTTTAATTGGGCGTCAGCTCATCACTCATGTAGTGCATTCGTTTGTTAATCAACATGTCTAACCGTTAGTACCGAGTACTGGCAATCAGCATTCTTGGGTTACAGTCCCAGCTGTGCTATTGACTTTAGATGTGACTCTTGGGCAAGTCACTTAACCTCTCCATGCCTAACATTCCCAATGTATAAAATGGGTATAATAATGCAGAGGTTGATTGAGGCTTAGTTAAGTAAGACACAGAGTTGAGGATGGCCTATCTTGGGCGGGGAATAAGAGAAATTTCTCTGGGCATTTTCCCTGGATTGTTCCATCAAGGCTGGTGGGGGAAGTTAAACATGTTACTGAATGAGACTTTTGGCTCCCAAATGAAAACGCCCAATAAACCACCTGGCTCATGGAATGAAGGGGTCCTGCTGCCAAACCTTGGAGATCTTGAGAGAGTCACAGCAGACATAAGCCTTCTTGCAGGGCCTTCCTGTGCTGACTCTAGATCCCTGGCATGACCATGACATTTGTATGCCCCTTCATTCTTCAGTCACCATTCCAGAGGACATGCTTCCATGCTGAAGACGCTTGTTTAAAAAAAAAAAGTTAATTAAATTAGTGATTGAACTCCTAGAGGGAGAATTGTATGTCCCCTGCTCTGTTTTACCTGCATTCTGCCATATACTTCATGTTATAGCAGTTTCGAAGGATGACCCAGCACGTTGTTCATTTAAAGAACACTTTCACAGCAGATATGACAAAACGCAAAGAAGGTACCGATGTGAGATTTCTAAAGATAGCCACAGCATTCGACCCCAGGTTTAAGAATCTGAAGTGCCTTCCAGAATCTGAGAGGGACGAGGTGTTGAACTTGCTGTCAGAAGTCTTAAAAGACCAATACCCCGATGCAGAAACTACAGAACCCAAACCACCAAAAAAAGAAAATCAACCTTCTGCTGGTGGCATCTGACTCAGATGATAAAAAAGAATGTGCGACAGGCTGCATTGCTTTGGATTGTTATTGAGCAGAACCTGTCATCAGCATGGAAGCATGTCCTCTGGAATGGTGGTCAAAGCATGAAGGGGCATACGAATGTTTAGCATATCTGTTACATAAATACCTTGCAATGCCGGATGCAACAGTGCCATGCAAACGCCTGTTCTCACTTTCAGGTGACATTGTAAATAAGAAGCAGGCAGCATTATCTTCCATAAATGTAAACAAACTTGTTTGTCTTAGCGATAGGCTGAATAAGAAGTAGGACTGAGTGGACGTGTAGGCTCTAACGCAGGGGTCGGCAACATTTGGCACGCGGCTAGCCAGGGTAAGCACCTTGGCGGGCCGAGCCAGTTTATTTACCTGCTGTCGTGGCAGGTTCGGCCGATCGCAGCCCCCACTGGCCGCGGTTCGCCATCCCAGGCCAATGGGGGCGGCGGGAAGCCGCGGCCCAGCACATCCCTCACCCGCGCTGCTTCTCGCCACCCCCATTGGCCCAGGACGGCGAACCGCGGGCAGTGGGGGCCGCGATCGGCTGAACCTGCCACGTCAGCAGGTAAATAAACTGGCCCGGCCCGCCAGGGTAAGCATCCTGGCGAGCCGCGTGCCAAATGTTGCCGACCCCTGCTCTAACGTATACATTGTTCTGTTTTTGAGTGCAGTTATGTAAAAAAAATTCTACATTTGTAAGTTGCACATTCACAATAAAGAGATTGCACTACAGTACTTGTATGACGTGAATTGAAAAATACTATTTCTTTTGTTTATCATTTTTACAGTGCAAATATTTGTAATAAAAACTAATAATAGAAAGTGAGCACTGTACACTTTGTATTCTGTGTTGTAATTGAAATCAATGTATTTGAAAATGTAGAAAAACATCAAAAATATTTAAATAAACGGTATTCTATCATTAACTGTGCGATTAAAACTGCAATTAATCATGAATATTTTTTTATCTCATGATTAATTGCTATTACTTTTTTTAATCGTTGACAGCCCTAATAATTAGATTAGCCAAATTCTGTCCAGATTTGTTGGCGTCTATGAGAGTTTTGCCTGACCAAATAGTGAAATCAAAAGGGTTTTAAACAAAAACATTTGTTACTGAAGTATTAAGAACCTTTGTAACAGTATAGAGTGTTAAAATGTGTGATTTTTCACAGGCTTTTGGAACAGCTAAAATGGAAATTAGAGAGAAAGAAGCTGCTCTTAGGACAGGGAAGCAAAATTAGAGTTTGTTCTTCATTTTAACGTACCTGGTATTAGGATCAGTGTTATGACAGACATATGTTTATTAATGGACATTAAACAAATAATTTATTAGAATATGTGGTCAGGAAAATTGTCAGCATCTGGCGACAGATTTTTAGAAGTGCTGAAGTTTCACAATAATATTTAGAAATGCTGACAAGCATTGCTAATCTCAGAGAACTTGTGATTTTTGTGAGAGTGACTATCTGAACATTCATTGGACTGTGTCAGAAGACTCCAGACAGGGTTCTGTGGTGCTTGGTAAAGGGACCATGTGGGATGCACAAGGGTGAGGAGCAGTAGAGAGTCTCAATTCAATATGATCTGTTTACAAATGTCAGGACCTTGTTTCAGGGTGCCAACACCACCTGAGGGAGAGATCAGTGTTTCTAGAGTAACAAATGGCCAAATAAAAAAGTCCAAACCCTTTACCCAGCTTCTCTCGCTGTATCACAGTTCTCTTGTGGCTTTGTCAGTCTTCACCCTTCTCAGAGGTATAACAGCCCCTCACCCTGTCTCTCTCTCTGGGAGTCCAAGTTCAACTCTCACCTAAAGATATGCCAATCTTCATTCTTCTCCCTTCTCTAGGGTACAACAGCAACCCCTTACCACTAGCCCCTCAGAGTAAAAGGGGAGCTTGTGCCCTCCCTGTTCAACAAGTACCAGCCTTAGGGCCCTTAACAATGAAGGAAGCATTAGGTCTGAATCTGACCCCCAACTCTCCCTCCTCCTCTTCTCCTTCAAAGCTACTTCCTTTGCCTGGCCACAACCACCACCCTTCCTTGGAACTTCATGTAACTTTTCACTGGCTTTTTCAAAATGCCCAACTAAGGTTTTCCCAGGCCTCTCTCTCTCTCTCTCTGTAGAGACACCCACACCAGGTCTTGCTTCTTCCCTGGTCTCCCTTTCACACAGGAAAAGGAAGCACCTTATATCCATGACCCCTTTCATATCATGCACTGATGCAAGGCATACATCTCTCATCAGTGTTGGGAACTAGACCTCCTAGAATTCCACTCATTCTGTCCTGAACATGACAAAAGGCAGTGTCAGGCCTGTACCCTACCATAAAGGGTCAGCGTGCCCTGTTTTACAGGAATGCCAGCAACACCCAAGGCTTGTCAAAAGAAAGTTTAAAAACTCTTTTCCCATTGAAAAAGGAGTCTGCCACTGATATAGCTAATCTTGAAAAATACCACTGCTTGCTTCTTCTGCATCAGGTGATAGTAGAAGTTGATAGTAATAAATATAAATCAGAAGCTAAGAATTGTAGAAACCTGATAAGGGAAGCAAAAGGACAAAGGCCAACTCTATGGCTAGTAGAGTTAAGGACAACAAGGAGGAGATTTTAAAGTTTATTAGGAACAAAGAGAATCCTAACAATGGCATTGGTCCATTACTGTCTGGAAATAGAATTGTCAATAGTAATTCAGAAAAGGCAGAAGTAGTCAATAAATATTTCTGTATTATATCTGAGAAGAACAGTTAATGTAGTCATATTGTATGCTGACAGTATAACATTTTCCATTTCAATAACAACTCCTCAGGAGGATGTTAAACAGCAGCTACTAAATTGCATCCAAGAGTTTTAAAAGAGCTTATCAAAATGTTGATTTTCAATAACTCTTGAAACAGTGAGGAAATTCCAAAAGACTGCAAGAAAGCTAAAATTGTGCCAATATTTAAAAAGGGTAAATGGGATGACCTGGGTATGTAACAGAACAAATGTAAACCATTAAAAAGTGGCCACAGCACTTAAAAAAACGCTACTTTCATCTTATTAGAAGGCTATGGTGCACACCTTCTTGGTGAATAACAGGTTTTACTTGAGATGTACCCAAAGTTCCAGAAGGACATAGATTGCTCTTGCATCACTGGAATGAGAGTGAGAGGGGCACCAACACTTTATACTTCTATTCAAATTACACAGTAAGCCAAGTGGAAGTAAGTGTGGAATGGAAACCTTAATTACTAGTTCATCGTTAAATTGTTGTTATGGTTCCTAGCAAAAACCTGTATAGGGGTAGGATTCAGCTTAACAAGTTCAGTCTTAGATATGTGCGCATGTCTTAAATAAGTCTTGTGCTGGGAACTGAAAGGACTTTGAAACCGTATTTTTATTTCAAAACTCAAGTATGTGATACTATACAGTACAATACTAGCACACTTGTGCAAGGTCTTACAATGTTACAAATTTAAATAATATGATACACAAAAATAGTGCCCCTTTTCAATTCTTTCTACTAAAAACATCAGTGCTGTGCATGAGAAACAATAAACATGTCTTGTTGAAGCAGAAAAATAAATATTGCACCCCAAGAAAACTATTTCAGTATTAATAGTATAAATAATTGACCTATTGTTTGTAATCTGACATGCCTTATGAACACAGAGAATAGAAGTTTTCTTTTCAGATATAGTAAATTAAAATCAGACTGACAAAATTTGATTTTAGAATTTTTTGAGCACAACCCTAATTTTCACTAAACACAAAAGTATATTCATGAATTAGTTGAACAAGGTAAAGTATTTAATATGCTGTTACAGCCACCGTGGTGCTACTATTTTAAGTGAGCAGCTTAATTACAGTAAGTATAAAAATATCCCAAAATTATTTTTCACTTTATTTCATCTTTTAATCCCCTTTAAAACACCTTGCCCTTTCCCCATCCTTTCCCCCAAGCTGCTAATAACCAAAGACTCTGGAGGCTAAATTCTGCATATCTGACCCATGGGAGAAATTCTACTCAAACCAATGGAACAACTCATGGGTGAAATTCACCCTTGTGCAGTGAGCTCACAAAAGGCTGATGCACTAATTAAGTCCCAGATGGGGTGTGCATGCCCTCTATACAGGGGCAAATTTCATCTTGTGGTCCAGATCCACCAAAGCACTCACACACATACTTAACTTTAAACATGTGACTAGTCTCATTGAAGTCAGTGGGATTCCTCACATGCTTAAAGTTAGGCACAAGCATAAATATTTGCTGAATCAGGGCCCATGTGAGTAAGGGCAGAGGGATTTGGCCCTGGCTGAACCACAGGAATTATCAGTACCAATGCTTTGTTTTGTAAAGGACACCTAATCACACTAATGCTCAGGTCATCAAACATACTAATTTCACCATTTGAGTAAAGTCCATCTTTTGGAATGGAGGAGTCTGAATCTGTCAGGCCTTCTAGCTGCACTCAAAATGATAAACAATTGAGTTTTTATAAATTTTCTATTTGATTCTTTGCTGTTTACAGACAGAGAACAAATGGCACATTTCCTTTAGCCTTATGGAGCTTCCGTAATCACTTTGATTCTTTTACTCCTCCAGAGGTGTTTTTTTTTAAAGACACCAAATGGTTAAATCAAGCACAATTTGTTTAGCAGCAGTGGTGGCCATCTGATATTTTCCTGGAGCAATATCTGTCCGTAAATATCATGGAAAAACAGTGAGTTAGTTAACATTAAAGAGAAAAATCTCTCCAGAGAGTTTTAGTTGTTATTTTTGGTGGGAGAAATCAGAGTTAAAACACTTTTGAGTCAGTTAAAAACCTTTATTCTCCCAGCTAGTTTCATTTGCTGAGAGTTTGGGGACTATATTGAAAGAAAACATCCTGCTACTGGCTGCAGATAAGTCAGAATTAGGTACTGCACATGGCTTCCTTATCCTTCCCAAGGGGAAACTGCCGTTAGTCACTCAGAAAACTAGATTCATAATCCCACAAAACACCGACACATCTGAGACCCAACAATACTCTCCAGTGTCACACTCACTTTGAAAGTTCAGCTGCATTCAAGTGCATAGCAATGGAAAGATGAACTTACTTGACCAGAAATCCCAACTCAAGTTCTGCAGGTACATACAATATACTCTTAAGTGCCAGACATTTCAGTACCTTAGCTCACGGGTGAATTTTCTTCAAAAATGATTTGGCCATTTTGAAATTATACATGCACTAAAGCTTTGACATTGGGTAAATATTTTCTTATCCTTCTGTGAGCTTCTATAATTCCCAGATAAGTGGATTATTAAAAATGATTAATCTGTAATGGCCTAATAACTCGCTGGAGTTTTGAAAATATATTAGACCAGCTAACACACACAGCATTTGATTCTAAAATGAGCTGCTGCATGTGCACAATGACCTCTTTACATGAGGACATTAAATCAGTAAGAACTTTAAACACACACAGGGTTCAGCTCTGACCAGTGCTGGGGGATGGTGTGCAAGAGGATGAAAAGGACATAGGGAGTCTCTGCCTGCAGTGCACGCAGCTGGGCAGAATCCATCCATAGTTCACCTGCTGGGCTTCACCCCTTCTCTTAGTGTGCTGTGGTCTGAAGCTTAGGGGATATGTCTAACCTGCCAAGCAGCAATTATTTTGCTGCAATCAGTAGCAATTGCTAGTGGGGAGTGCATTGCACTCTTGTTCAGAAGAGCAGCAAAATGCACCACACAGCATGTCCCTTTGACATACAAAGAGGCTCTGAGACACACTGGGCACTTGGTCTGTTTGCCACACAGACCTGGATTTAGTCCTTAACATAAACCCTCTTCAAACAATGGAGTGGTTTCCCTCTTGCAATACATTATGAATAGAAATACAAAACATGTATTTAGTCAGCATTCCATTTTGCATTGTTGCATGATTATTGGGCCAACCTCATCCTCGGTCTAACTCATATTATGGAAATACACCAACGATAAATTTGGCCTTGTATAATATTTTTAGTCTTCAGCAAAAGGCCTTTCTTTCCCACCCACTCATTCTAAACAAGGACATTACATTTTAAAAAAAATCCTATATATATATAACTGCTGTGAAAGTTATGACATCAGTCAATAAAAGCCAAGAAATGCAAAGTTAAAGCAAATACTCTATAACTGGTAGCTTTTATGGCTTTCCTCAAAAGTGCATGAATTAAGGTCTAATGTATCAGTCTTCCCTTTGAATATCCTGGCTATTGCTGGTGACTGTCACAACCTTGGCATGATTTAAATGTGACGTTATTTGTATGAAGTCATATCAGTCAGATACAATTATCATGACAAAAAGACAGAAGTATTTATCAGATGGTCAATTTCACTAGGTAAATCACAATCCATTCCCAAGCCTGATGGCATAGAATAACTAGTGTGGCTTACTGATCATATTTAGCAACAGGAAAATGACAAAGTGCTACCTTGCTTTAATAACCGTGTTTTAAAATGTGTGCTTACTGATGTACCGTAAATATTTTATAATTTGTTTATTATTCTGTGCCTTGCTCATGCTGAAGTCCTGAGTTCCACCAGGAGTATTGCTGGACAGCAGAACAGGTGGCTTTTCCCTCTGGTCCATCTGATAATTCAACACAGGAGTTGTATGAATGGTAGATCCCCAACAGCGCAGCAAAAATGATTATCGCAGCTGCTACAATCCAGACCACATTCCAGTGTTTACACAGTTTTGGGTACAGTATATGTAAATAATTAATAACAACTTCAAGTTTGCTGTAAAATGGAAAAAAGATATAAGTGTTCTTCTATAATAATTATATACAAATCAATCACCTTAATACTTTGACTATGAATAACTTTGCAATTATATGCTGTGCCATCTTTCATACAAGGACCAACACTCTCTGCTAGATAAAAACCATATTGTTATGTCCTTTTTACAAATACATAAACAGAAATGTAGATCGATATTAAATGAATTACTTTTCCAGAGTCCCCCACAGGGAGAGACTTCCAGTCCCCCACTTCCCTCTCTTTCAAAAAGGCAGTCCCATTACTAGACTCTGACAATATTTCAGATCCTGTTTAGCTCATAATTTGCTTAATTTAAATAATTTTAGAAAAGTTCCTTTCCAATACAAGTCTCCATGACCTGCCAGTAGGGAGTCTGACATTCGGACCATGGGATGGGCCACATGTTTGCAGAGATTTAGAAGAAGGGTGAATTACAGGGCAAAATATGGTGGACCCCAGAATGAAGAGGTTTGGGATCTTTGGGTTCCTCCTAGACCTGCCTCAGCTTCTGGTCAGATGTTCTACCTGCTTTGATCAATGTTCTGTGCTTCTGTAATGTACAAATGCCTGTTTTTTAAAATATAAGAATGTGTAGGTATAATCAAATAGAATGGGTACATCCACACAAGAACATCAACCTATCCGCAAGAGGAAAGGGCAATTAGCTGCAGCAAGCCTTGTAAATTATACATCAAAGGCTTCAGGTCAGGTGTCCAGTACTGGACTCAAAAGTCCCATTAAACAATATAAGAGGAAGAAGCTTCCAAACCTTTATTAAGTGTTCCTGTCCTTTTCAATACACATCCTAGAATTCTCATCACTTTTGCTCATAGTTAGCCCACCTCACACTACAGTTTCAATGTGGTCATATACTGAAACAACAGATGTTCACTATCACCAGCATAATGATCTTTAAAGCAATTTGTTTAAAAAAATCTTATAACAAAAACAAACAAACAAAACCAACCAACCAAAAAACAAAACAAAAAACCCCACTCTCTTCCATGCTGCACTATAGAGTTGGTTGGGACTTTCCATTAAATTTGTTTTTTTCTCCAACAGAAAATGCAGTTTCTATTAAATTGATATTTTCCCTGCGAAAACCAAAACAAAATATTTTGGTTTGTTGAACTGACTTGAAGTTTTCTTTTGAGTTAGTTCAACATTAAACAGTGTTTTCTTATTGTGCCATATTGTCTCATAGGAGTTTTCATATGGGCCCCCATTCTCTCTTCAAGACTGGGCTCCCTTGCTAGACTACATCTCCCAGGATGCAATCGACAGAGTTTCTGACCAAGGTGCCTGGTGTATCCTGGGAAATGTAGTCCAGCCAGGGAGCCTGGTTCTCAGTGGTGAATAGCAGCATCCGGCACTTGAATTATAGCTCCAAGGAGGCAAACCATTGGGAGTTGCATATTAATAATGTGACTTGAAACTCAGTGTTTTGGGTCAGTTCAACAAACCAAAATGAAACATTTTGATTTGGGAAAATAACGTTTGTTTTGGTCAAAAAAATGTCAAAAATGTTTAGACATTTCCCAATCAAAATTTTTTGGAATAGTTTATTCTGTGAAAAATTTTGATATTTCAACGTTGTGTCCCAATTTGGGACAAAAGCAAATGTTGATATATTAGATTTTCTCATGGCATTGAAATTCTGATTTTTGCTTGGCTGTATTGCACACACTGTAGAGGTTGATTTTTAACAGGGCTTTTTTTGCCTTTGTTCAGACTCGGAAGGTAAAAGGAGCTAGATTTATTTTTGCTTAATTGACCTTTAAATATGTAACAGATGCAGAACTACACATGGGAATGGATCTCTTAACTGCACATCTATCTGCTCACCTCTCAGTCAGTATTATCTTTTACAGGTGTTTATGTGATGCACATCTGTGAAATGTTGCTTTTACCTAAGCAAGAGACCCTTTGCCCAATTGTGAGTTTTCTTGGGTGGTTTTCTTAATGTATACGTTGAGAAATACATTTTTTGTAATAGAGTCCTGCCTTGATAGGCAGGAATATGCTTTGGAGAAGGTATCTTGTGACAGGGTGCTAAGCAGAAAACTGCTTAACCAACCCTCTGTCACTCCAGCTTAGGGTTACCATATTTTAATTAAAAAAAAGGACACTCTGGCCCCGCCCCAACTCCGCCCCTTCCCCGCCCCAGCCCCGCCCCAACTCCGCCCCTTCTCCAAAGTCCCCGCCCCAACCCTGCCCCCTCCCCTGAACGCTCCACCCCCCTGCTCCTCCCCCTCCCCTGCTTCCCGCGAATCAAATGTTCGCGGGAAGCCTGAAACAGGGAGGCAGCAGGTAAGCTGGGGCGGGGCGCAGCACGGCCCAGTCCGGCCCCCCCAGCCGAGCGGCTCCCTTTGCCGGCTGGCCGGTCCAGGCCAAGAGGCTCTGGCCCCAGTGTCTCCCGCCCAGCTCGGCTCGGGCCCTGGGGCGCCGGCCCTGGTTCCGGCCGAGCGGCTCTGGCCCGCCCTGAGCACCGCCGGCCACCGGCCGAGCATCGCTGGCCCCAGCGGCCCTGGCCCCCGACCGAGCACTGCCGGCCCCAGCGGCCCCAGCCCCCAGCCGAGCACCACAGGCCCCAGCGGCCCCGGTCCCCGGCCAAGCACCGCCGGCCCCAGGCTCCGGCCCGGACCCAAGCCCCACGACCCCTCCCTCCCTATTTTCCCGGACATGTCCAGCTTTTGGGGATTTCCTCCTGGACGGGGATTTGAGGCCCAAAAAGCCAGACATGTCCGGGAAAATCCGGACGTATGGTAACCCTACTTCAGCTCCAATTAAGGGAGGTAAATTGGAGCTGGGTAGATCACCTGGCCCTGATTGGGGAAGCTTGAACAGCTGCTGACTCATCAGGCTGGGGCTGGATAAGAAAGTTGGGGGGAGCTGGAAAGAGGAAAGCTGCAGTCGAGGAAAGGCAGTGAGGGGAAGCAGAGAGAGATAGCTTGACCCTCTGTCCTGCTGGTGGACTTTAAGAAGGGGACTACTTGTATGGTGGAAAGGTGGTGAGAGCACAGCCTGTAAATAAAAGCACCAGGTGGGCACTGCACCTAAAGGTCTCTGTGTGACTTTCTCAGCCCAGTGGGAGCAGGAGCCAGGAGGGCTCTGCAGGGACGCTGCTACATATCTGCATATCCCTGAAAACACTAAGGGACAAATTTCTAAATACTGCTGCCTGTAACTCTCAAAGCTGAACTATGCCTGGTCTTTCAAATTCCCCTGGGGTACACCAAAGAGGTCAAGCAGGGGTGGGAAGGAGGCAAGTCCATGCCTCTCCACCCTGCATTATTCTGCAGAATAGGACCTATGGACAGTTAGAGTAAGCTGCACTCTCATGGGGGGTGAAAGAGAGGGGTTTGCACTGACACACCCCCAGAGGCAAAACGTAGGGTTCTGTTTGCGCATGCTCACCCATTGTGACTGCATATCGCACATTTGTGTCAGCAAATTCAGCATTTACTGAAGCAATTGGTGCATGCACAAACTGAATGCCTGATCTTGAGAGGTGCTGAGCATCTGCAACTTCCAAAGTCCATGGGAACTTCAGGTGCTCATTACCTTTCAGGACCAGGTCTTTGGAAAATATAACTTAACTGCAACCTTCAAAAGGTATTACTGGAGGTAAGCCAAAAAAATACCATGAGATGTGGATAACAGTGTGAAGTACTCAGCTGTGTATCTCAAATTAAACTGGCCTCCTGACAGATGCACCACACTGGATTCTCACCTGTTTTTCATGTTATTTATCTCTTCACTTTCACCCTCTTCATGCTCATCAGGGATTTCATTTGTTTTCTCTTCATCTTCCTCTTTCAGCTCATGAAGTTCTTTGGTTTTCTTTAAGCCTTCCTGATAACTTTAAGCATAAAACATATTTCTTAGTCTAGAAGTGCCAAGTAAATACCTCTTTCTTGTTCAGTGAAGAACTGGCCATTTAGTGAACATATTAAATAAAATACAAATACTGCTTGTGGTGTGGTGCCTAGGCAACAGGAAAATATTGGCAGAGGCCACTAAGATACCAAAGGTTCCCACTGTCCCTTCCTCCTACATAGATTTATATTAGTTAGAAAAAACTATCAGATCATTGAATCCATCACCTTGCAAATATGGGTTATAGTTCTCAGTTGATCACAACTGCTGTGGTGTCGCATGGGAGGGGTGGGTTTTGACTCGCTTTGGACACTGGACTTTACCAGTTGCTTCCAGTCCCATCCCAAAAATAAAGATACACTATTATCATTAGCTTCTTTAGGATGAATTCACTGCCTTTCCTTACAGGGTGGTGGAGCTTTTTCTATGGTATGCACTTGAAGACAGTTAGACCCACTGTCCATTGATTACTCTGAGCTCTTGTGACTACAGGAGTGGGTGCACAAAGGGCATGAAACTTATGTCTGTGTTGTGCAAAAGGCTATGTCAAGTCTTCAGTCTTACTCAGATCCATATAAATTCTCTGCTCAACCTTGTGCTGGACCTCAAACTCTGCTGTACCCTTTGCAGGATCAAGGCCTAGGGGAGATGTTTTGGGCTGTTCTATCCTTACAATGCTGATGACATTCAGCTTTGCATCTCCTTTTCACTGAGCCCAGATTCTACAGTCTTACTACTCCCCCAATGTCTGACCAAGATTGGTATAGGGATTAAAGGTGACCAGCTGTGACTCAGTTCAGATAAAACAGAAGTGATTTGCTGGAAAACTGCCCAGCTTTCACCAACTGGGTTCACATCCTTGGAGTTGTTATTGTAGACCTCCTGATCTTGGAGAGCAGTAGGGGCCCATGAAGTCTTTCCTCAAGTAGAGATGTCTAGGAGGCTGCAAACATTTCTATATATTGCTGACTTTGCAAGTTATTCAGGACTGTGTTACCTCCAGTTTGGATTAATGCAAAACATTTCACGTAGAGATACTCTTGAAGTTCATCCAGAACCTATAGCTGGTGCTGAATACAGCTTGGGATAAGTTGCCGTGGCCATGTTCACCTATGGATTCCTGTTCACTTCTGGCTGCAGATTTAATGTTGCTGTTGATCTCTGAAGCTCTGAGTGGTCTGGGATACAGTTATCTGAGATAAAACCTTTTACCCAGTATCCCACTGTAGCAGTTAACAAGAGCCACCCTGCTAGGTTTATCAGTTCCTAGTGAAAACTCTTCAGGGCTGGAAGTAGAATTTTCTCAATTGAGAGCTCCTGCCTTGGAAATAGCTCCTTTTGGGAGTTTGCTGGAACCACAGCCAAGACTAATGAGCTTCAAGGCATGATGTATGGTGGAGCATAGCTACTTGGGTTAACTATTGTTTTAATTGTCAATTTTTATCTAGCTCTTGTTTGTTTTTATAGCTTTAATAAAATTATGTTCCTTAGTTTCTTAAATAAGTGCTAGCTGCTCTGATGCTAGGGAAGCTATTATGTAGGACAGTAAAATAAACATTAAACATAGCAGCACATTGTGTAGAGACATTAAAACTGTTGCACATTATCAGAATTATTTTAATTTACTCTTTTTATCCGGGGTAGTTATTCCTACATTATTTATTTACACATTATAAATCAACATATTGTTGATAATAGGTTTTGTCATTTAAGGGGAATTCAGTAAATGTTGTTTCTATCATCCACTTATTTTGAAGTATTTGGCTCTCATCTTAATGGAGAAGTGAAAGTGGTGCACATACACTTACAGTTGCTTTATATCATTAAAGGATGTGTCCTAAACTGGTAAATCCCTCGTGGGGAATTCAGTTGACATAAACACTCTCACCCTTTCTTATAAGCTTCCTCTTCTATCTTGGCTTTTGTCTCAGGGTTGATCTCTTCCGAACAGATCTGTGTCAGCAGAGAAGCAGGCAATTCACGGTCATGCTCTCCATTTGACTTTCCACTGACAAGATGAAAGAAAAAGAGAAAGGAAAAATAGCATTGGAAAGTGTTGTGGTTGGAATACACAATTGGAGAACGATGCAATTCCTTTCATATTAATTCTGATCCTGTTATGATAAACTCAAATGTATCTTTGGGGGGAGGTCTGAATTCCTGCTTTTCAACTACCTTGCGGAAAAGGCTTGTAAAAGAGAAAACCAGTGGTTCTAAGCAAGCTTTTAATTTAAAAGATCACTATCTAAAGAGCAGTAACTGACAGGTCTCTAAGGCATTAAATGTTGGATATTTTTTAGAGAGTTTTTTTTCCTTGCTCATATTCAGCATTAGTTTGTTCTCCATTTAACCCATTTCTCCCCTGGACTTTCTAAAAGACTTCCTAGAAATTGAAGTCTGTTATGACAAAGAAAGATAATACAGATAAATACTGGCTATTCACTTAATATTTCTCCTCTTATTTTTCTTCTGCATATTAATCTATCTTCTCATGGGTTGCATATGCTGTATTCATACATATAGACACATGTGTACTTTCATTTTGACTTTAAGATCTTTGAATGTTTAGCTTTAATATAAGCCACTGCATATTGCTTAATTGTATATATATTTGTGAATGATAGAAAGGAAGATGATAATTAATGTTTTGTGAAGAAAATGTTTTTTACTTGAAAGATTAAGGGCCAAATCTATATTTAGCCACACAATGAAAAAAATGATTTGTCTCTGGATCATAAATCTTAACTCACTTGAAGAGTGTTGGAATCTAGAAAAATCAGGGAATAATCTCAGATATATGTCTTGTCCAAACTTCAAGCAACTAGAACTCTTTAAATAGGCTTGATCTTATTGCCATTGAAGTGAACGGCAAAACTCCCATTGACTTCAACGGTGTGGGATCAGATCCCATTAGAGGAGGACAGATTATCTGTGGTCAGTTGATTCTTTTAAGAGAACATTTATAGCAATTTGAACTACCACGAGACAAGGTTTTCTTATTTACTTCTGGAAATCCAGCACTTCATGGGCCAAATTTGGCACAGGGCAAATATGCATAACTCTACTGAAGTCAATAGAGCTGCACAAGCTTACACCAGGGAGCCAGTGGGCCCCACATCTTCTACATACTTACAAGCCATTAACCTGAAATCTTCAAGACATGCATCTGTTACTGAATAATATGGACTTTTAAAAAAAATAATTTATTGATGAGAAAAGGTAGATTAGATTTCTGATAATTTTGGAATCTCTTTATTATTACAAGAGATGGGCCAAATTTAGGGAAAACTCTATTTGACAAGAATTTTGCTCAAGTGGGAATTTTCCTCAAGTAAGGACAGCATGATTGGACCAAAAATTAACAGCGATATTGCTGAATACCCATCCCTTTGTGTCATTTATATCTACTGTTTCCCCAGCTTTAGAATATTAGAGCTTTCAATAAAGCATAATGGGGATAAAACAAAACATACCTTGAGATTTAAAGCAAACTAAAAAGATGAAAGTTAACATTCTTTACCTGAACGGGAACTGCATATTTTGACATTTTCAATTCTGCATAATGCCTAAAGCATCTTAACAAATTTTGATCCAGATTAACACAATATAATGCAAATAATTTCAAATGATATTTAACATAGTCCAAGCTAAGATTGTTAAAAATACACAATATACCAAGAAGGTTTTTAGCATCATCTTGTCCTTCAACAAGTTACTTATCTTTTAATTCTGAAATGTCAGCAAGCAACTTCCTTAGAATGTGCAATGTTTCCTGCAAGAGATAAGTGTTTTGCCATGGACAAGAGCCTGTCAATATGCTGTATGCTTTCATACATTTGCGTGCGCACAGCTTTTAAGTGCAGCACATCCTGTGTCCACAATGGAAATCCTTTGTCAAAATCTGCACAAAAAGCTTGGGTGTGTCTTCTGTTCCCATCTCAAAATATCATGTGTTTGTTTTTCAGTCTGTTTCCATATCATAGTCATCTTTATCATCAAATTATTACAGAAGCTTTACGTTTGTCACTATTTGAACAGGGAAGTGATCCAATGCAAGCCACAAATATACAAAATCTTAAAAAGTGTAGTGTACAACATAATTTACGTTCATAAGTTCAAGAAATTAGTTGCGATAAAACTCAACTAGGTATCAGGTTTCAGAGTGGTAGCCGTGTTAGTCTGTATCAGCAAAAAGAGTGAGGAGTACTTGTGGCACCTTAGAGACTAATACATTTATTTGGGCATGCTCTACCCAAATATTTGTATACCGTCTTCAGAAATTTCTATAGCTGCCTATATGTTTTTCAACAGAGCAGTTCTCTAGGGGCCCAAGACTTCCAGTCTTGCTCATGTTAAGCAGTACCTTATTTGATAAGTAAGTAAAGTACATAAATCCATTTATTCATGTCTCAATATTGGTGACATAATAACAGAACTTTCAGAAGCCTTAAACAATCCATCACTAACTTCAAGCACTCAGTGGCTGATCTTCCAGTGATCTGCTGCACATCATCCATCCATCTCCTTGCTGGACATGCCCTATTATGATGACCCTGCTCCATTCCTTCCCTACTAACTTTCTCAAGGCTATTTCCATCTCTATGTCATTTATGACCAAAGTACATAAGTTTGTGTCTGTTGATTTCTGCCATCAGAGTCTGTCTCTCTATAATAATATTTCTAAAATAGCCATTAGTCTTTCCCCCCTCCCCAGTCGAGGAGATACACAGGAGTCTTTGCCATCACCACATTTCAAAAGCTTCCATTTTCTTTTTGTCACCAGCATTAACTTCCCACAATTCACATCCAAAATCGCTATGGAAAAAGTTAGGCTTTTCACCAGTCACACCTTTGTGCATTTCGAGATGCCATGGTTTTTCACACTGTCTTAAGGGAGGGCATAGCTGAGTGAGCCATCCCTAATCTTCTTCTGAATTCTTTGGAAACATCTCCTTAGTTAGGTATATATGATCTCAGATAATTAAAATCATTTACTGCCTTACAATTGGTCATTTATCATGACGTCTGCTTGCATCCTTATTTTGTTAGTTGCTTATAATACTCTTGGAGGTACCATTTGGGAGAATAGACGAAGAAGTTGGGCTAGCTTGGGAAGCTTAAAAAAAACAACCAGATTCCAAACAAAAACAAAAAGAAAACAAAAAATACAAACAAACAAACCCCCAAAACAAACAAACCAACCAAAGCCAAAATGACATTCCCCCCCACACAACCATAAAAAACTAAAACAAACCAACCCACAAAACTCACCAGTATTAAAAACAGAAGGAAAAGTGAATATAGGCACTTGTAGGCTGCATGCTTGCATAGCAATAAAGGAAAATATAGCGCAGTAATGGAAGGAAGACATGGCAGGAAGAAAGGCTAAAGGAATGCAATTTAGTGCATATAACTGAAAGACATGAAGGTATGATAGAGCTACACAAATAACTGAGAGGACATAACATGGAGGAGGAAGGCTTATTTGAGGTTGACTATGTATTACAAGAAGTAATAACCTTAAATTAAAAAGCAGGGCCATTCAATCACTTACCTATGAGGAACCTATGGGTTTTCTCCCCAGGGCTTGATTCCTAAGAAGGCAGCTGGCAAATCTTGCTTGATTTACCATTTGTCATCCCCACGGGGCAATTCAGTTAATGACTCACAATTATGTTTAGTACTCTATTCCTCCTGTGTGCGTGCAGGGCCGGCTCTAGGCACCAGCAAAACAAGCTGGTGCTTGGGGCGGCACATTTTTAGGGGCGGCATGGCCGGCGCCAGAATGCCGCCCCTAAAAATGTGCCCCGGCCGCCCTAGCTCACCTCCGCTGCTGCTGCCACGGCGCGCGAAACAGCTGATTCGCGCGCCGCTACTCGCCCTCCCTCCCAGGCTCTCCGAGTGGCCGCGGCGCGGGCGCCGCTTCTCCCCCTCCCTCCCAGGCTCTCAAGTCTGGG
>NW_020664447.1:5640983-5728312 GCF_002925995.2 Terrapene triunguis
TGTTTTCAAAATGTGACATCAAGACGGCTCGTCAATTACTGCCAGTGCATCCTTCCGATTTTAATCTTTTGGGTTTCTGTTTTGAAGGTCAGTTTTATTTTGATAAGTCCCTCCTGTTGGGATTACCCATCTCATACTCAGAGTTTGAAAAATTCAGCACTCTGCTGGAATGGGAAGTGGTATAGGAGTCTTATTTATAGCAGGAGGTTCACTAATTGGATGACTTTTTGTGTGCAGGCAGGGCAGATTCTGAGGAGCAAGTCAGCCTAGGCTTTCACTGGTAGGTTGGGGGTACCTCTGGCTTATGAAAAAAACAGAGGGACTCCTCTACTTAACTGACGCATCTGGGGATTGAGTTAGATATGCGGCCTGGTATATCTAGACTCCCCCAGGATAAACTGGGGGAACTTCTGGAATTGATCATCAAGGCTAGAGCAGCCACGAAGTTTATACTGTGGGAGCTGCAATCTATTATTGGACTTTGAAATGTTGCATGTCAATTGGTGGCACCAGGGTGGACATTTTGCACCAGACTGTCAGCTGCCACCTTGGGAATATTGAAGCCCATCCATTTTCAAATTGTTAATAAAGAGATGAAGGAGGATTTAGGAATCATGGAACAGTTTCTGAATCATTTTAATGGAGTGTCTTTTTGGAGGGAGGAATGGATGATAGAGGCAGAGTTAAAGATTCATTACAATGCATTGGGGGGAATAGGCTTTGGGGTATTTTACCAAGGCAGGTGCTGTGCCAAGAAATGGCCCTTAGATTGGATACTAAAAGGTATAATAAAGGATATAACATTTCTGGAATTCTTTCCCATTTTGATAGCAGAGACTATTTGGGGAATGGATTTTGCAAACAAAAGCATGCGTTTTTGGACTGACAACATAGCCATAGCACATTTTATCAATTGCCAGTCCTCCAGATTGCCAGGGTTATAAAGCTGGTAAGTGCATTCGTACTACAGTGTTTAACTCTTAAAATGTTTCTCTGCCAGATATGTACCTGGGATTGATAATAGTGTAGCTGATGCATTCTCTCAATTTCAAGTGGACAAATTTTGGGACCTGGCACCAGAAACCAACAAGGAACCAGAATGGATACCCATAACACTCTGGGACCAGGGGACATGAAGGCTCTCAGGGTATTAAAGAGATCAGGAGCAGCATGAACATTTAAGTCTATGACAGGAGGTTCAATGATTTTGTGCATTTTCAGAGATGGGGGGGCCTGTGGATGACCTGACCTATTCCAGAAGACCAGATACTTCAATACACAGTGTCACTGGCCCTCTGTGGGCTGGCATCATCAGCCATTTCTGGTCACCTATTGGGCCTTACATTTGTCAGTCGAATGAGAGGTTACCCAGCTCCTTGTAGCGGATTCTGAGTCTGGAGGTTTTTAGTAGGTTTTGCGACAGAGGCCCTAGAAAGGATCCCCATTGTCCCATCACTGTTCAGACACTCAGGGTTTTGATGCAAGTTCTCCACCAAAAACGCAGAAGTGGACAGGAGGTGGCCTTGTTCAAAACTGCAGTCCAGGTAGTGTTTTTTGGAGCTTTCAGAGTCAGCGAACCAGTGCCTGCGTGAGCGAGGGATACATCAGGAAGGGCTTTGGAGTGGTGTGAGATTTACAATGGGAGGAGTGGTCAGTCATCTTGACCCTGAGGATCTTGAAAACAGATGGGGTGGGGGGTGGGGACAAAGTTAGTCCACAATGGAAAGGGGTGAGGCCAGGATTTACCCAGTGGGGGCATTAAGGACTTATATAGCAATGAGATTGGTTGGGGATGGAAGAACAGGGATGGAAGAATCCTCATAACATATACATTTGTTAAAATTTTCAGAAAGGGGCTTACAAAGTTGGAGCTACCAGTGGATGAATTTAATTCCCACTCATTCCAAATCGGGGCTACGACAGCTTCGGCCTAACTTGGGTGAGGGGCCACAGTGATGCAGGCAATTGGGCGATGGCATTCAAATGCATACAGGATGTAGGGGAGACCCCAGGTAGAGAATCAAAGCTAATTCTCCAGTGCTTCCAATTTCAGAATCATGCAAACAGGCCAAGGGAGCGGTGGTGTCAGATCTGAGAGCACAGCATTGTATACTGGGTGCTTAAGTGGCCTTCCAGGTTGTCTGGAGGGAACAGCTGGGTCTTGGTAGTGAGGCAATCCTGAGCTGGCACGGAAGGAGAGGCTTGCTCATTGTAATGCCCCTTGTATACTCTTTGGAGGCCCAGGAGCAGGAACTGGACGCGGTTATTGTTCATCTTGGTGAAAATGATTTGGGAAGGTGTAGGGGAGTTGAATTGATGATCAGAGCTAAGAGGGATTTGAGGCAGATCCAGGATTTTTGCCCTGGAATGACAATTATTTGGTCTGACATATTACAGTGCAGGGTGTGGCAGGAAGCGGTGAAGCCTCCATGGATTGATATGACTGGGGGATATGTGAATAGGGAAGTGGCTAAATCCATAGGTAATGAAAGGGGTTTATCTTACTGGGCATCTAAGTTATTTAGGGAGGATGGGGTACACCAATGCAACTAGAGACATTTTTGTCCGCTATTAAGGAAGGAATCAGTAACTATCTTAGAAACTCGCGGGGGATGGGCCAGAGGCAGCTAAGCTCATTGTGGCAGATGTCCAGTGCAGGTACTCCGTACGGAAGGGACATGGTTATCAGATAAAATGGATTCAAAGGGGCTTTGAAGGAAAGCATCCCTTAAGGGAGCTGAAGAAAGGGGGATTGGGGGCTCCTATGTCTGGTACAGCAAAGAGCCAACCCTCTTTCCTTTTACAGCCCCCTTCAATGATGGCAAAGAAGGGCAGCAGTGCCCCAGCAGCAGGATGGCTGGGACCCAGTTGGCGATTATGTGGCAATGATGATGATCTGCACTGTACAATTTATAGCTGGCTACTCCCAGATATTTTAAGTGAATAAATTTGTGGCCTAATTAAACCACATCCATTACCTCCTGCCTTTCTGCTGGTGTGACCAAACGACAAAGCACCTTTGTCAACAGAGGTCATTGTACCATCATCAATGCAGATATTCGAGACGAGATTATATAACATAACAAGGGGAATACTGGGAAAGGACTGTTAGATGCAAGGGTTGGACAGAGACCCTTTAATTCTGCATTAATGGTTCAAAAGAAGGGAGCAGGAAGAGGGGAAACTATTTGGTATTAAAGAGTATACGAAAATGTAAAATGAAAGTAAATTAAGAAGCAGAATAAGTTGATGAACACTGTGGGCAGACAGTCTGCAGTATGAACAAAATATGTGCCCAGACAAGCAAAAATGAGGAATGTTTAAAGAAAAGAAGGACTGTTATTTCACAAACTGAAGAGTTAAAGAAACAGAGCTCTCTCTATGGGCTAGTTTGCTGGACCTTCGCAGGGGCTGTACAAGGTGCACACAGCTTTACAGACTACACTTAGAACCAGCAGCTTGAACTCAGATCTAAGGCTGAAAAAAAGAAAAATGAGGACTGCAGTGGGGGAAAAGAACAGAGACAGGGAAGAAAGAAAGAGTTTTTAAGGCTGATAGCTACATCAGCACTGTGATATGATGAAAAAGGTCCAAAGAGATAGTTTCCGAGACAATATAGCAGACAAAAGCTTTGGAAAGCATGTTATGGAGCTGTTCTATTGTGTGCAGAAATTTTTCTGGATGTACCCATTTCCGCTTTCATCTTGCTTACAAGCGGCATGAAACATATACTATATGGGTGCAATACAGACCTGAAATCTAAAAACATGTCTAAATTTAAATCCAAACCATTGAAAGATTTCCATAGCATCATCATGAGGGTCAACTAAATTAAGCAGCAATTTTTGTTAAATGTGGCACTAAATAAATCATGACCTCTCAAATCTCAGAGCACAGAACCATTCTATACTATTGAGTACAGTTCATGCACTGTAGGGATGAGAAAAAGCTGGTGGGGTTTTGAGTTTTGTGAAACCTCTAGAACTTTTGTAAAAATGATTGGTTTCTGAAGCTTTGTAGAGTTTCATGAAACATTTTTATTGTACTTTGAATCCCTTATTTTCCAAGGGAAATTTAATTTTTAAAAGTAAGTGTTTCTAGTGGGGCCTGGGCTAAACAAACAGATGACTGCCTGTGTAGATCAGATTGCAGGATCAGGGCCTAGTTTTGTAGAAATGGAATTGCTGATTTTCTAAGAAAGTTACATTGCTTCATTAAGTTACAACTTCATACATGAAACAGGAAATGCAAAATATGATCACTCAGTAGTAGAATAATAGGGTCAAATCCTCAGCTGGTGTATATCAGTATAGCTTCATTAACATCAAGGACCATAATCCTACCATTTTAGTTCTCTTACAGAAATTGTTGCATTTTTATATCAAATACATTCATTGTCTAACAAATCCAATATGAAAAACAACCTAAGAACACTCACTTCTCTAGAAGAGCTGGTAGGGCAGGAGTAGATGTCAGACTACTTCTTCCATTGGGTGATTCAGACTGTGAATTGAAAACATGATAAATAAAATGTTAGATTCCATGCAATGTTAGGTTTCATGAATTGATTTCTAATGCAACTTCAGTATGATGATAAAGTTAATGGGTTTCTTATCTGAAGTTTTTCTTCCCAAATACATCACACAAAATCTCCTGAAAATTGAGCTCTCAAACTACTTCTGTAAACAACGGACTTTAAAGATTATGAGTAGCTGTTTTTGCCACTTTTGTGCCTCTCTCTCTACCTTGCTTCCTTTATGTATGTGTCGTTTAGTCTCTTCCTTTTGTTGAGTACTGACTACTGTGTAGTATGTTGATTATTTTCCAGTCTCTTCCTTTTCTGTAAATTGTGCTTCCTCTGTTGAGTTTTCAGTGAGAAATTTTAATAATGAAATTTTCATTTTCACCTCCATTCATGTCTTTAAACAATTGTGGGCACATAACATAGTCATGCAATCATGTTGTTTTTTAAATTTAATTCAATTTAAAGATAAAATTCATTTAAACTCCCACCCAGCTAAAGATCTTGCCCCTTTAAAGACATTTCTGTCAGACGTGCTGCTCTTCAGCTGCTTGTCTGCAATAATCCCCATTAAAGAAGCTTTGGCCTTCCAGTAGAGAGCCTTGACCATACAACTTTAAAAGTTTTAGATCTGTCATCTTGAATCTGTTAGTCTGTCTTTGCAGCTACGAGTACCTGGTACATTTTGTACTGGAGTAATATGTTATGTAGATTTGTTAGGCTCAAGTTTTATTTGGTTCTTCTTTAATATGCAAACAATATGTAGTACCAGATTATGCCGCTGTAAACAAAAAAGGCAACACAGGAGCTGAATATGCTACTTATCCCAGGCTATCGTGGGAGTTATACATTTCTGTTGTATGAGTTTTTCAGTTTGGGTTTATACTGAAGACTTTTGTCACAGTTGATTAGAAGCTGTCACACTAACAGAGCAGTAAATGACTGAAATTATCATCCCCTCTGGGTTCTACTGTGGAGGTAATTTTTACTTTTTTATGCATAGTACATCACCACTGAATAAACAGAAACTATAATGTAGAATCTGATTATACTTTGAGCTGCCTAGGGACCCCAGTCAGCCGACATACAGCGTCACTGGGTTCCTAAGGTAAGCAGACAAGGAAGCTGATTCGGAGCAGGGTACTTCCTTTATGCAGCATGGGCTACATAGCCACCTATGACTATCCCCATCACAAAGGTTGGGTCACAGATTCCACTCAGGCTCATGGCACTGGGAAATTCCCTGTGTGTCTTAATGAAGCCCTAATCAATTAGGTAGGCTTGGGGGCGTGAGGCTTCTTAGAGGTGTTTCCTCAAGCTTGTGGGTCTCAGACATTTTTGTCCTGAGGAAAGGTGAGGAGAGACTAGCATGGATATTCCCAATTTAAACCATATACTTGAGTTCAGTTTGAATCACTCAAATTTGCAATGTCAAATGGGCTCAGATTTTTCAGAAATGTTTGCTCAGTCCTATATGGCATGGGTTTAAGAAACATATTAATTTCTTTGAATTATGGACTTATTTTTACTTACCAGGGATGGCATTGAAGGTATGGGTGACGTAGTAGGTGACTGGCCAGGAATGTGTAATGAGTTAAATTTAGGAACAACAGCAACACTGACTCTCCTCCGAGGCATATTCTGTCATTAAACAACAAACTTTATTATACAAGAAGCTCAACTGAAAGATAATTCCCTATGGTTGGTAGGTATTGTAAAGAAGCAGATTCATACAATCCACACAACAGAAATATTCTAACCTATACTAGCAGCAGCCTATACTAGCAGCAGCAAACACAATTATCTATTTTGGATAAGACACACATAAAACTATATTAAGAGAATGTTAATATTGCAAAAGTCAGGAAATGGTGGCATGTGCAACCTTAACTCTGTCCCCTTTGGGTGTATCCATCATGATATAGTTTTTAAGTGCATGATCATATACTGCTTCTTCAATAACACAATATAGTATTATATACTTTTTTCTACAAAATTAGACACATATCTAGCATTGTGTAGTGCTGTGTATCACTCCGTATATACCAGACAAAGACCATGACCATCCTTTATAAGAAAAGTACACAGTAAATTTACACAATATATTACAATATATACAATATATTACAGATTAAATGTAACAGAGTAATAGGGATTTTGGTGGTAAATATAGGTCAGATAAGTTGGCAGATAAATTAATTTAGTAGTTAAGTGCCTCATTCCTTGATATGCGACTAAGCGAATTGGCACTTCATATTGGTTGAAAAGAAAAGGTCTGATAAATGGCTGCTGACTAAGGTCCTGATTCAGAAATATATCTATTCAGAAAAACACTTGAGCACCTGCTTAACTGTGAAGTAAATGGGACTTAAGTGCTAACTTCAAAAAGTTAAGCACGTGCTTAAGCGCTTTCCTGAACTGGGGTCTAACGTATTAAAGCATAAAGTTGTAGTCTAACACAATAACATTATAAAAGTTTAAGTATAAATTAGAAAATGATATATATAAGGTAGTAGGAAAATGTATACAATATTATAAATTTGAGAAACAGTATGTGATCATGTAATTAAAGACTATCAGCCTTCAACTTCTCCCACTGGCAGGAAGGCTGGGTTCAGCCCATTACTGTTTTAATCATAAAATGTCCCCATAAATATTAACAACCAAATAAACATGGGCCAGTTTGGCTAAAAATATTAAATTCCATCCCTTCTCACACATTGATGCTGTACTTTGGGCAGCCCATTGTTGAAAATCAATCAGAAACCATTAATGTGGAGAGAGTGGATGGATAAGGGGATAATTTGGGTCTCTCTGTTGAGGATCAAGTTTCTTGTTTTCCAAATACTCCAACTACAATACTATTTGCCTGGTCCAGTGGCATGGTATTACCCACAGCTTAAGCATCTCTTGAAGGACATATTTGGTCCCAATGCACTGGGAGCAGCAGAGATGCCAGAATTATAGTTGATGTGGTGAGAGCTCCATCTGTAGGTACACCCAATCAGGTGCAGCCTGACTTCCTGGCCCAAAAGACCCTTCCTAATTCAGATTGCCTGTGCCAGGCCTGAAACAAAGATTTCTGTATATTTTTGAGCCCTAGACAATGGAGAAATGCCTCGCAAAACATTAAAAACTCTACAATTGATCTATGATTAAGGCTAATGTAGCCACAAATTTTATTTTGTTCACGCTGGTCCCCGCACAGATTACAGTGCATGGATCTTGCCAAAGCAGACTGCTGTTGGAGATGTGGGTCTCCTGGAACCACACTGGCTCACATGTTTTGGGACTGTTCCAGGATACAGTTGTTTCGGCTAGAGTAAGTAGCAAGGTTAGTATGATAATAGATACCTCCTTAAAAATTACTTCCCAGAACTGTGTTTTGAGATATAGCTCATCATCTTGAAAACTCTCCAACTCACGGAAAGCTTAGTTCTCTAGAGCAGCGTTTGTAGGCAAATGACTCATATTGCTTATGAGATGGAAGGGCAGACTGTCTCTAGGGTTAGAAGCTTGGCTCAGCGACATGGCTGACCTGGCAGCTAAAGAGCAGGTAATGTTTCAGAGAAGAAGGACTTCAGACAAATCTTAAAAGTTTTAGTCTACCTTCTTAGAAACCTTTTATTAATCCATAGTGGATGGAAACCAAGATGTCAGTCTCCTTTCCCTCTTTTCCCATTCCTTTACATTGTTTGGTCTTTTGTCTTTTCTTCAGTTGCCCCTCCCCTCCTTTTTTGGTTGAAAATAAATAAATAAATAAAAACAATGTAAACAAAGAAAGACTATCAAAATGCATATAGACATGAAGAGGAGTTAAAATGGTATGTGCAACCGTAGCTTGGTAGTTCCTGACTTCTGAATATTTAACTGTGCAAACTTAACATTCTCTTAACACAATTTTTGGTATGGAATTTCCCAGGCTGCTGATGCTTTTTTTTTCCCCCAAGAGAAAAAGCATGGGGGTGGGACGGAATTTGAACCTTCCTACTCAAGCTGTATGCCTCCAAGACATGCTGGGTGAGTGCATGCCTGAATGTACACCGTGACAATCTTTATCCAAGTACAGTGCACTATGCTCCCCAAATGCCAGCTGAGCTTTACTTGGTGGTATGGAAGGGGAGAGGAAGCAGGACGACCCTACCATTTCTGGAGAGTCTAGCACTGCTGGAGATACTAAAGTCTCTTGGTCCTTGTGTGCAGAGAGTGCAAGGAATGGGAGTATGGGTGGCACCTGGACAGAGAGGGACAATAAAGGAGGCTTCTTGTTCTCTATCTCTTCCCACTGAGTATCTGCATGGGGCTGGGAACAATTTGGACGTATTACAAATGATGGAATATAAATATGAAATAAAGCGTGCAGAAGTTGAACAACATATACACATCAAATTTCCTATTAGCTGAATAGGTTCTCAGCTGTATTAATTAGTGAATTTAGGGAGCTGCCTTATAGCTGGATCTCCAAAGCCTAGGATTCTGCACATATTTAAAACTAGCTTTGTTAAAGCTATTAATAAGTCAGGCTACAATATCAAGCATGGAGACGATCTCTGTTATGAATGCTTTAACAAAACAATAAAAAAAGATTTTCCTGTGCTGACTGAATCAGTGAGCCACACCTTAAAAACTACTGGATTATCTCTATGGTGTTGTGGAAATGATGTGGTTGCTAAGAAAGACAATTTCAGAACCTGACTCAGAGACTGATCCTGCAACCCCTATTCATATAGTAATTCTTGGCCTGATGCTCAACTTGTGAAAGTCACAGCTGAGGATCTGTCCATGGACCGTAAAGCAGGATTGTGCTCTAAAACACTATTATTCTGAAACAAATGAATGAGGCCCCTTTATAAATTTTCAATTAATTCCAAGTATTACTATTTATTACTGTATACAGTTATTCTCAGTTTTACAAAATCCCAAATGTTTGAATTGTGCATCACACAAACTGCACTGCAGATTTATCAGGACTGGAGTAGGCAATAAAATTCCATATATTTAGACAGTGATTGAACTTTTGTTATGTCAAATCTTTACTTAACAGTTTAATTTCTGTTAATATTGTAAGAATACCTTTCCAACAGTAAGAGACATGGATCTAGATGAACGAGGCACTCCATCTTCTGCATGGAAGACAGTAGATAAAGAACAGAGTTAGACTATATGGATAAATCCCTATAAATAAAATTGAAATATGAACTAGATCTGATCTCAGTTACCCCAATGGAAATTTGTAAGGACTCCACTTATTTCAACTGACTTCAGTTGCCACTGAGATCAGAATCTGGCCTACTGGCTATTCCTACATGCTGATTTTTCAGAAGAAAGTTTTAATACTTAAACTTCCAGTAGGCTACATAAGCAAAAGCAGCAAAGAAAAGACAGCAAAGAAGTATCAACTTCTTCTTTTAAAATTTTGCCCACTGGAATAAATCCCTTTTCATCACATCTTACTTCTGAAATAGTCCTATAGAAAACAGGCAAAAATAAGCATACATGCAAGTAATGCAATTAAATATCAAAATTTGGGCCTATCATACTTGGATAATTAACAATCATCTAGAATAACTATACTTAGTAAATCTAGCTGATAAAATATAAAATGTATTGTATAGGCATTGCACAAAAGCCTTCATAATCTATTTTAAGGAGACATAGCAGCTTTGCAGAGCTGATGTCTGCTGAAAGTGAACTCTAAACACATGCAAGAGCATGTGCAAACAGCCAAACTTGTGATCCTAGAGACAATCATAAAACAACTCTATACATACAAGATTTTATAAAGATGTTAAATATCCAGTGTTTTGTTTTTAAAAAGTGACTGATGTCTTTTGGAAACTATGAAAAATGTTCCATTTAGAAATAATATTGCTTCTGTCATAGACTTTCTGTATTTCTTTTCTCGTGCTCTTTATAATGAAAACCATTTACATAAGCTCTCTCAAGAAACAAAGATCCTGTTTTCATGCAAATATTTTTAGTAGTAAAGAATGCTCAGATAAAATGTTTAATATAGACAGTAGAAACAGAATTGTTTCCAAACAGAATGTTTTTAAAAGTTTACCATGCATCATCAGTTGTTCTTCAAGTATTTAAATTTATTTCAATGTAGTCAGTGCCTATTTATTTCTTAAACTAGTTCAGCTTCACATACTATACATATTGCACCACTGTTGAAGCTGATTGTGGTGTCCAGGAAGTTGATGCTAGTGTGGGAGTGTTCCGGAGATAGCTTAATGGACCGGTGGTTGCTGGTGTGGAACACTCCCACACTAGCATCAATTTCCTGAACACTATAATCAGCTTCAACAATGGAACCCTACAGACAACCATGTACAAGAAACCCACAGATCACCACATCTTCCTTCATAGATACAGTAACCACCCCAAACACACTAAGAAATCTGTAATCCACAGGCAGATACTCAGATGCCATGAAATATACTCTGAGGACAAAGTTCAGGAGGGATATACACCTTTAACACACCTAAAACTGCCTTCACCAAACAATGACACTCCACCAGAGAAGTAGATAGCATCATGGAATGGGCCACCCAAGTACCCTGAGAGAATCTGCTTCAACAGAGAAATAAAACACCCTCCCAAAACCCCTTCCACCCCAAACTGTGTATCATCAAACAAATACATCCCATACTCGATGGGGACCCCATCTTGAAAAAAATCTTTCCTGAATCTCCACCTCACTTCTGGCCTTCAAACAGCCCCCATTTCCAAGCTCATCATCAGAAGCAAGCTCTTCACAGACCAGGACCACCAACTCGAAGTGGCACCAGACCCTGCCAGAACAACAGATGCAAAACATGCAGACATATTTCCACTGCTACAATGATCAACACCCACCTACTCCCAACAACTTTCAAAATCCATGGTCCTACACATGTTTATCACAACATGTGGTGTACCTCTCCAGCGCACTAAATGCCCCAGTAACAACTATGTGGGTGAAACAAGACACTCCTTGCACTCTTGAATGAACTCACACAGGAAAATGATAAAAGCCAAAATCACCCTAACACCTATGAGAGAACACTTCACAAAGCGATCAGTATGTCTGAAATATCAGTTCTCATCCTCAAAGGAAACCTGCACAACACTTTCAAAAGACGAGCCTGGGAGCTTAAATTCATAACTCTGCTAGACACTAAAAATCATGGACTGAACAGAGACATTGTATTTATAGCTTATTACAACAATCCATAAGCCACTAACCCCCTCTTTTGTCCTATGACTGCAGAGGGGTTAACTGGCCAGTCTACCTTGAATGGCCCCTTACAATATGTGCTAATTCTTATGCTAAACCATCTGGTCCACCTTGCATTTTGCTGTGACGCTGGGAGTACCTTTTCCAGCCCCGAAGAGGAGCTCGGTGTGACTCAAAGTTTGTCTCTCTCTCACCAACAGAAGTTGGTGCAATAAAAGCTATTACCTCACCCACCTTGTCTCTCAAATTTCCATTGACTTTCATGGGAGATGGTGTGCACCTAACAACTGCAGGTTTAGATAAAGTAGCTTTGTGTCATATACAAGGGAAATTCAAAAAGATACTCTTAAAATAGGGTAATCCAACCAGGCCTGAAACCTCTTGCAGATACTATACACAAATCTGTGTTGGGAGATACCTTGTAAAATCTGCTTCTGTACCTGAGAAGTTTCACAATACCTGATTTTACAAGACAAATAGCACTATAAACCCATGTGATTAAAGGCAAGCCTTTAAGCACCATTATTACCAGATGCACTGTAACTTCTGCTAGAATTCTGATTGGCCAGTTTCTTATACTCCATTAGCTCAGCATGATCCTTTTCATATGTTCTCTTCAAATTCTCCACATACTGCATCATTACTTCTGTGGCCTTTGACATACGTTTCTCCTAAAGTGAGAGAAATACAGGGGTAACTCCTATACTATTTAAACAAATCATTCATCTCTATGTCTGCCAAGTTCTGCCAGAGCTGGGTATGGAATAGTTGTTCAAAAAGGACTTTCAAGACTGGGAACTCCTCAGGCTAAATAGAATTATCTCCCATATCTGAATCCCAGCACATACATGGACATATACTGACGATATTGATATTTATGATGATCAGATCATATATTTATACACAAACTCTCATACACAAAATGTTACTATAATTACTTGGTTTGTATGTGAAATAACTATTATTTAAAATTATATATATCATACAAATGTTGAGTGGCTTCAATGGTAGTTTCCCTCTGTGTGCATTCTATTACCTACACATGCCATATTGAGGGCAATAGCATGTTATCTGATGTTACGTTAATTGCTTTAAACCAGTCACAATGACAGATAAAATCCAAAGGATTAATATAAACTACAGAAAAATTGTGCGTGTGTGTAAATGCATCGCATGATATGTTACATAATATATTTACACACGTGCATACGTGTGTAACTACGTGAAACATTAACTTTTTTCACTAAGATCTAAAATGTGATAGCTAAAGTATAGAAATCAAGGAACACGCTGGAGATTTTTTAAATAGTCTTACCTGGCGAACAGCTCCAACCATTTCAGCACGACTGGAGAGTCTAGCAGCCAAACGATGTAGTACAGCAATATCCTCCAACAGCTTCTGGCAAGTTTCTCTGTGTTCATAGTGATGCCATAAGGCAGCTGAAGACTGAAGTGAAAGAATGCACCAAAACATCAAAGCATGGGCTAAGAGTTTTAGAGGCAAATATTCAGAGGGTGCACATTTGAAGTGCTGTTCCCACTGAAGTCAATGGAAGTCTTATTGCTAAAGGCCTATGTACAACTTTAGAAATGTACCCTTTATAGTCTGTTTCCAAAACCCAAAGAATTCTTGAACTTGCCAGTGTAGTAGATGTCAACAAGTCTCTTCAGCTTTTCTAATTTCCACGATACATTCACATTTTGATAAGCTATCAACCCTTAACTTTCCAAGAACGCAGAAAGGAAAAAAGAGCAATAGCAAGCAGCATGACTTTCTCTAGTATTGCAAAAACCAGATAACAACCCTATGGATAGGTGAGAAATGAATCAGAAATATCTGTATATACTAACTCAAATCACTTTGGTAATTTAGGCCCCAATTCAGGAAAGCACGTAAGTACACGATTTCAATGGGATTACTCACATAGTTAAGTTAAGCATGTGTTCATATGCTTTGCTGAATCAGGACCTTAGTGAACAACTCTTTTCCTAATTAGTGACTGCTGTTCTCTGTAATATTTAGTTCTTTGTCACTTTTTAAAAAAAAGAATGGCCCAAATCCCCCACACTTTGGGGTAGTTCAGATCTAGAGCCAGATTTTTGTGGTGTTGGATTCATTTCTATGTTCTGTAGCATGTTTCAATGTCAAAGGGCTGCAGTAACTTCAGAAGGGACCCCTGAATCAGAAATAAACATGGATATCTGTGATTCAGATTTTATTTGTAGTTTTATTTGTGTATGTAGTTATACCAGAAAGAAAAATCTACAGCTGTCATCATGAATATGACTTTTACACTATTACTGACCCCAAACATTCAAAAATCATGAAGTTAGGGGGCTCCTAAATATCATGAGATCTATTTTTTAAGTCTCATGATTTTAAACCAATGTGTGTGGGGGTTTTATGCACCATCTGGTCTTTGACACTTTAGGGTACACTCAGGTTACATTTTCAATCTGTTTTATGCAACCATGCGGACTAAAACCTTTAAAAAAAATGAAAGCTGAGATTCTCATGCTATCAGTTGTCTTTGAGAGTTGGGGCTTTAAGTAAAACATCAATATCATGAATCTCCTGAAAGAATCATGGGAGTTAGCAACACTGTTCAATGGGCCTGCTCCTACAGAAATGAACAGGCAATCTTCCATTGAGTTCCAAAGGTGCAGACGTAGGCCCTAATATGATCCATGTGTAATACAGGAACTCCCATGGGCTAATTTGCCCCTTTGTTTAAGGTGATCGGAGGATCAAAACATTTGGAATAAGACCCTCTTTAGTAAAAATTAGACACATCATCACAGGTTATATAAAGTAGCCATTTAAGTCCAAATTGTTCAATGTGAACTGGAATGAGGAGGGGAAGTTAGCTACTTTTCTCCCGAGCTGTTAACATGATCCTTACTGTATCTCTCTCTAGTAAATGATTCTATACTGAAATATTTGTATTACTACAAATGACTAATAGACTGCATTTCAAAGTGCCCTTATGCATTAGCTATAAAAATGTGTATGTACACAAAGGATTACTATAAATGAAGACATGAGAGTTAATAGATCATCTCTGCTTACTTAAAGCTCTCAAACAGCCAAGAACAGGGGAGAAAGCAGCAATACAACCCCCACATTTTTAGGTACAGATAATCCTCAAATGCAGCTTTGAAATCCCAATGAAAAAATGTAAACATCACAATCCTTGTTTAATTGTATCCTCCTTCAGTTTCATAACTTTGTGTGCCCTGCTTGCCAAATATAATGGGTGAATCTTGCCTTATGCTTTTTTAACTATTTATCAACCCCAGATCAGTACATCATTCTGTCTACCTAATACTGTAGCTATCACCGTGGTACCTGGGTCTCTGCTGCTTTTGTTGCACAAGGAATTTTGCAGTGTATTGTAATTTGACACATTTCAAAATTATTTGGCATTTCAGTTACAAAATCCACGGAGAGCTGGAAAGTTGGACACAAGAAAGGTAACTGCTGATAGATGACAAATTTTTTATTAGAAGCAGAAAACAGCTATGGAAGCTATGTAAGAAGTGGAAAAGAGTCCAGGAACAACATATATTTTTACCGAGGGGGTTTCATCGACCCCGAAGGGGTCCTGTGGAAGCTCACTATTCCCTTTCCCATGCCTCTTTTTAACACCTCCAGTAAGGCTTTATGTCAAGCCATGGACTTCAAGATATTGAAGAGTGAGCTACCTTCAACACCTTTCAATATCATACCTAAACTGTCCATTTAGGTTTATTACCGAATGACAATAAGATCCCACCCCTGCTCTCCATGGCTAAGCGCTCCATTGCAGTCCCAGAAATGCTTCATTCCTGCAGTGTTCCCAGCCATGTCAGAGTTTACATTGCCCCCTTCTCTCACACTAGGGCTGATCACAGTTACAGGTCTTCTACTCCCCAAAGAGTGTGTGCGCGGTGGGGAGAGACAGTGCAATGCTCTCTACACCGCTGGCTTAAAGGCTGCCACAACAGCTGCACTTCCTCTGCAGACTGGGAAGCTCCAGGAGGCATTATGTCTATAAAAGCCACAGTCTTGCCCTAAGTCTGGGGGTAATCAAGCCTAGGTATCTCTCTCTGATACCTACTTACAAGCTTTGACTGGTTGCCTTGTCATGGTGAAAGTAGTGAAGTAAAAGTGGTAGAAAATGAAGTCTGTGAATCAAATTCACAGCTGGTATTAGCAGGTGTATCTGCATTGACATCAGTGGAGTTTTACTGGTTTAAATGAGAAGAGAATTTATCCCTGTTTTCTTACCATAATGGCTGCTTTAAAGTTGTCCAGTTCCTTCTCAGTGTTCTCCTCAGTAAGATTTCTCTCCCTCTCCGCCTGGTTAATTCTAGATTCCAGGGTGTAACTATCATTTCTGAAGGCCAAGGAAAGTTGTACAAACACAGTCTGTTGGGGGGGGGAAACAAAGGGCTTTTGTAATAATAGTGATTGTATACTAGAACTTCATCCGAAGAAGTGGGCTGTAGCCCACGAAAGCTTATGCTCTAATAAATTTGTTAGTCTCTAAGGTGCCACAAGTACTCCTGTTCTTTATTCTGGTAAAGAAATTATTGGTAAAATATGACTTGCCTGACTTCACTGGCAGTTTTGCCTAAGTAAGGACCACAGGATCAGGCCCCTCACATACAATACAATTAAATATTATATTATCTTTTGGAGATTATATTATTTTATTTTTAACTTCCTCTTTGAGATTAGTTATTATGTGTAAATGTGCTGCAGTGTCTCTTTTCCTCAATGTTTTCGGAAATACCAGCATAGTGTGATATGTGTAATGAAGGAACTAAACTACCTAACAGCATTATGTATCAGAATCACAAATGTCTATGTTATTTAACTGGACTTTCCCCAAGGTCCCCAAGTATTTTAAACAGGCAGTCTGTGCAAAGGAAATCCAGGGATGAGCTCACGATTTACTAGAAATGTTTCATCTAGGACATAAACATCTGCTATAGCAGGCAGCAAAAGATATCAACTGACATTTTCTTGAGCCTGCTTTTGAGAGTATTTCCTTCTTTACAAATACATTATTGCTTGTCACAAATCTAAAGCTTTTATGGCATATTCTTAAAAGTAGCCTCAATTTTTTGGATGTTTAAATTTTAGACCCATTAGGGCTGACTTTGTGAAGTGCTGAGAACTCATGCTTCCAGCTGGCTGGAGTTGTAAGTGATCAGCCCCCTCTCTAAGGTAGGCTAAAAGGAACTTGGGACAGATCTTAGAACTTTTCCCTGGAGTAAAAATTGTGTGGTTGGCCATGCTGCAACACAGGATGTGGCAGGGAGCTGTGAAGCCCCCTGGGGTTGACAAGGCTAGGAGGTATGTAAATAGGGAGGGATGATAAAGTCCCAGCATCGGGAGGGATGATGGAAGGCCCCTGGTACATATTGAAATGATCATGTTATTACCTGCACTGCACAGGTACTCCGTAGGGAAGTGATACAGTGATCAGATAAATGGACTGGTAAAGGATTTAAAGGAAGTAGCAGAAAGGAGAGATTCGGGGCTCCTGTAACTGGCATGGCAGGGTGCCAATTCCCCTCCTTTATAGACCACCTTACCCCTCATTTGAGGGGGAGGATGATAAGGTCCCAGGAGCAGGTGGCCTGGGGACCAGGATGGGAAAGGAGGAGAGCTGATGGAAGCCCCCCCATGGGCAGCGGGTGAACCCCCACTTTGGGGAGGCTACTACCAGCCTGCCGGCCCTGCCCCTGCCCCCTGCATGCCGGAGCCCCGAAACCCACCCCCCATAACAGGAGGTGCCCTGAGCACCCCCCCTCACATCCCCCCCACAACCAGAGGAGCCCCGGCTTGCCCACCCCAGCAACCCCGGTCGGCCCCAGCACCAGGTCAAGCTGCCTCCTAGCCAGCCCCAACGCCGGGCTGAGTCGAGCCGCCCCTCCCAGCACCGAGCGCCGAGCCACTCCCACCTGAGCACCGGGCCGAACCGCTCCCGTCCGCCCCCCGCCCGAGCTGCTCTCCCCCGCCCCCTGCCTGAGTGCTGGTCCGAGCCGGCAGCCCCAGTGCCCAGACGAGCTGCCTCACTCCCCCACCAGACCCCCCGTGCCCGCTGCTTGCTCACAGCGTCCCTCCTCAATCCCCTGCCCCTGAGGAGAAGTGATGTGGTGAGCAGTGGGGACCTGGGGATGGGGCAAGTGAAGTGCAGGTAGGTAGGCAGGCGGCAGCAGCAACAGCAGGCGGTGCGTTGGGGGACCTCAGGGAAGGGGCAGGGCCACCGTGGCCCAAGTGTCCCTTAGGGGCAGCTGCGCCTTCCCTGGCCTATTATACCTACTGCCCATGCCTATAGGTATATGTTGAAATGATCATGGAATTGCCTGCACTGAACACTTTTTATCTGCCACGTACTCCCAGACAGTTAGTAATAAAGTTGAGACCTAATAAAACCACATCCAGTATTTCCTGTTCTCCTTCCCGCATAGCTGGACAACAGCTGATTAGAGTTGTAAGTGATCTGCATCCTCTCTAAGTTACAATGTCCAAAGTTAGGTACTTTAAAATTGAGGCACTGTAAAAGCAGTGGTCATTCTTGAAAAACTGGGCCTTTATATTTCACATAGATGTGATAAGAAGGTGTCACAATACCCCCTGTCAATACTATCCTTGTGCTGGTGGGTATTCATGTTCACAACCATTCACATTCATGGCAGTTAACTGAGCACAGACAATTGCTAAATTATTCTGTAACAGACCAGCTATCCTTTCACTTCACAAAATTGGCAGCATACTACAAAAGATACAAACCAACGCAGCAGAGAAAACACAGTAGTACCACGGTAACTGAATTTTTAAATAAAAAATAAAATATAGAATTAAGAGCATAATCTGAATTATACATAACCAAGAACTTTCATGACAAATTCCCCCCCCCCCCCCCCGGCCCAGCAAAAGTAACCATTGGAGCAGTGATTCTCAAACTTTTGTACTGGTGACCCCTTTCACATAGCAAACCTCTGAGCATGACCCCCTCCTTATAAATTAAAAACACCTTTTTATATATTTAACACTATTATAAATGCTGGAGGCAAAGCAGAGTTTGGGGTGGAGGCTGACAGCTCACGACCCCCACCATGTAATAACCTTGCAACCCCCTGAGGGGTCCCGACCCCCCGTTTGAGAACCCCTGCATTGGAGCAATTTACTAAAGGATGTGCTTGGAGTCTCCTTCACCTGAAGTTTTAAAATTGCGATTGAATATCTTTCTATAATGAACATTCTTGTTCAACATAGAAGTTATGGTCTGTGTTATGCAGAGGTCAGACCAGAGGATCACAGTGGTTGCTTCTGGCCTTGAAAAAAAATCTATGAATCTTGAGTTTACTAAATCACTTACCTCAACTTCTTTCTCAGTAAGTGGAGGAGAGCTGAAATAAAAACATAGCATTTATTACATTTTTTAAAAAATGACTCATTTTTGGTAAAATTAAATTGTAACTGCTTTAAATTTCAGGACAGTAGTACTTATGTACTGACAGAAATGTATTGTAACTGAGCTGTGCTGGTGGTACAGCAACATTACATTGTACCACCATGAGCATGCAAGTTAAAATCGAGGGAGATGCTTCTGAGACAACTGATGGTTGAATGTATTGTGTCTGGAATCAGTATCCCCACCCATCCTCCTCCTGTTAAGTGCTCAGGCAGCATGGTGATGAACACAATATAAAGCTTAGACAGATCAGCAGACAGAATTAGTTTCAAAGCACTGAAGTTGTACTGTGATCATTGGCTGATACTGTAGAATACATGTATCTCACAGAGTCTTGGAAGAATGACTGTTCTTACTGGATTTCATCTGCTTCCAGATTGGAACCAGAAAATGAACCAGTGCTGGTTTGGGATCTCACCTGGTAACATAAGAACATAACAGCTGCCATACTGGGTCAGACTATGGTCCATCTGACCCAATATCCTGTCTCCGATAGTGGCTTGTAGCAAAGCTTCAGGGGGAGTCTATAGAACAGGGCAATTATGGAGGTTATGGAAGCTCCTTCATTGGAGGTTTTCAAAAGGAGGCTGGATAGCCATCTGTCTTGGATGGTTTAGACAAGAAATCCTGTATCTTGGCAAGGGGTTAGACTATATGACCCTTGCAGTCCCTTATAACCCTCTGATTGGTGCATCATGGTAGCCATGAAGAGAAGGTGGAGGCACGTAATCATTGTGAAAACAGCAGAAAACAGGAAGAAAAATAGTGCAAATATGAACATTTCATGCAGTAAGATGTGGCGATACAGTTTGTTGTAACTGGCTAGGAGGCAACTGCAGCACAATATAGCAGAGTTTGCTACAAGGATGATGAATATCAGCATGAGAAGCAGGAAGTGATACCAAATTTGATTCCACAAAATGCTAGAGAGGACCTGATTTAGGTAAGCCTGTTAGATTATAGGCGGGCATGACTAGTGGCTGTGTCCACATTACCAGTGAGTTACAGAATTTTTATCCCCTGCAATTGTTTTGATACTTTATCCCCTGCAATTGTTTTGATACTTTTGAATTCTACCCAGAGTGTTTACATAAGTGTACAAACAAAGGAAATATCTGAAAGAAGTGGCAGTACTTATTTCACCTACAGGTTGGGATGGTAACGATGGAAGAAGTGGTTGGCATGCGTAGTAGGTACTGTATGGGCAATACGTTTCTCAGCATATTGGAATGTTATTCACATTTTGTATGGAGTGTTAATCCCAAAGAGAAGTTAGCCTGTCTGTCATTTATGAGCAAGAGATTTTCTTGGTGAAGTGGAGCAGCATTAATATCTGGAATTGATAGCTATTCCCAAAAGGGGAGGCCAGCACATCTATCATATGGGAAAAGACATTTCCTGCTGGAGGGCAAAGTGTTCGTATTAGAAAGGGTTTGTTATTTTGGACAGATGTCTACTTCTTGGCAAGTTCAATAGTATTAAGCTGTTTGATTTGCTGTAGTATATGCAAGTAAAGTTCATTTATTGTTTTATCATCGTACTTTGTAAACAAATCATTTTCTTTGCTGATGTGGAGTTAATTAATTTTGGAAAGAAGGAGTAAAAAGTGTGAGCATCTGCCAGTGTTTCAGGACTGTTACAATGACCAGGAAATATCACTTCCTTAATTTGGCCATGGAGACTCCAGCAAACATGCAGTACGGGTGCAAGGTCATTTATGAATTCATTCAATGGATTGGCTTTATTTAGTGGTTAAATTCTATTTTTCTGAATATTGTTAGGCGTTTACCTCAGTACAACTCTAAACTATTTTGTCCTTGGCTACTCAATTGCCTTTGTCTTTACTAAGATCTTGCAGTTGCATCACTTGCTAAATAAATATTCTCTTACATGAAGTTTGTGTTACAGTGCATGTTTGCTGCACTGATCACAATGGAATATGTTGCATGATTACAAATATACTACAAAAAAGCACAGAAGTATCTAGGCACAGTTTTGGTAAAATATTGGTTTTTACATTACACACATTTTAGGTTTTCACTACTCAAAGCTGTAAAAACTTATGCAAAAACTCTGAGGCCAAATTCATTCTCCGTTGACCCCAAATGAGTTAAATGATGTATCCACTGGTTACCAAGTATTGTGGTGGATTCTCCATCACTGACAATTTTAAAATCAATATTGAATATTTCTCTAAAAGATATACTTTAGGAATTACTTTGGGGAAGCCTTATTGCCTCTGTTATACAGGAGGTCAGACTAGATGATCACAATGGTCTTTTCTGGCCTTGAAATCTATGAATTAAAGGATGAAATTGGCCCGAAGGGTATTCTATTTGTAGGATGGAGAGTGTATGTAATGCTTAAAACAGGGAACTGGCAGTTAGGACTACTGCCTTTGTGTTTTTGACTCAGTGTGACCTTGGGCAAGTCACCTGGCACCGCATTGTGCCTTAGCTTACCTTAGTATAAAATGGGGATAATACTTAGTTACCTTACAGGGATGTTCTGTGACTCAATTTATATCAAGTTCATATAAAGCACTTTGAGATTCAACTGATTATGTGCCCAGTATCTAAAGATTTCAATTGTTTACAGTATACATTTCTGTGGAACTCTTTTGCCATAGAGCAAGACAGGTGGTGAATGAGAGCCTCACAATAGCTCTTTCTTCACTAAGCATCCACACTGCTTGGGACAGGACAATAGGTTTTAGCCAGATTGTTCCAGATTATGGAAACTGCATTAAAAATTATATAAAAGAGAATGTTAAGGTTGCTTGGTGAAGTGCTCAAAAATCAGGAAATCCAGTGTCAAGGCTGTCCATATAACCTTAACTTTACCCACTTGTATATATGAATTAAAATACGGTTTTAAATACTAGGCCACATACTACAGAATTTGGCCATAATAATATTAACTTTGCTATTCTTTCTCCCACTATGCAACATGTATCTTGCCATATAGGCCATGAATGAGGCAAGAACTCTACAGATATTCCTAATTCACTGTACATCTTGTGTTTACATGACTTTTATTGATTTGGTCTGGAATATACAGAGTACGTGCTATCTGTATGTACCAAAAGTAGGAGAAAAATGTATGGGATTCTACTATAGTATCTGAGAAACATTATATGATGATGCAATTACTGACTATTGTGGTACATAAGGAGAGCAGAATTAAGGTATCTCTTTTTGCATTTTTGAGTGCCTAACTATGCAACTTATAGGTTTTCTTAACATAAGGCCAGGTGTCCAATGATGTCTGCACCGATCTCCACCCTCCCATGTGAAAAGCATTCGTGGTAGTGTCTCCTGTTCTTGTCCCAGAACCCACAGGGAGTACACTGTGGGCTTGGGATCTGTGCAAGAAGGCTGGAAGCGGGACAAACTGGGGACAGGGTCATCTAGTCCCATGTTGAGTGCAGATGGGGGTAGACACAATATCCTCTTCCAATGGTGCTGCATATAGAATACCTCAGACAAGTAAGACAAGCTATGTTATCTTTCCCATGGAGCTCCCTATGTGGTGGGGAAACTTCTTGCCCTTTAAAGGGGATCCTGGGTCAGCAATGATAAGAAGGGGTAGGATGAAAGGAGAGTGAGACTCTAGAGTTGTGGCAGAGGGACAGGGTCTCTGCGTCAATGTCTCAGGCTGCTTGTAGATCCCCTGGGATCGGTGGAATTTGCGGGCAGCTCCTCCATCTAAATCTGCAGAGTGGTAAACCCCCTGCTGCCAAAGCAATGATCTCGGAGAAACTGGCAGAGGGGATTCCTTGCAGAGTTTTCCTTCCCCAGTTTTTACCAGGGCAAGGAGCGATCTGGCCCAATAGTCTGTTTCATTTTTTTGATGGAGGAAATACAAATATTTCCAATACCTAAGTTTGCAGCAGCATCCTGGAAAACTAGAAGTCGTCAGACCATGAACAATTTGGTAAGGAATAAACATGAGGTGCAAGCTACAAATATAAGACATTTACAGAACTATGAATTTCGAATTATTTTTAAAATGGGTTCTCTTTTTTGTCATTTTAAGTGTTTGAGAAATGCACATATTTTTATAAGACTCTGCAGAGTAAATGTTAAGATATAGCTTCAATCCCCCTTCCAAAAATCCTGATTCAGAAATCTCTCTACATATGGATTTTATATGAGAGCAGAATTACATAATGCTAGTTCAGTCGAAACAACCATTTCTTTGATAGCAGACTTCTAATGGATGCTGGACCGATATCCCTAGTTAGCTTTTACCTTCCTGGCAGAGATTTATGCACACGGAGTTTTCGTAGCAGTACGTCAGAAATATTAGGCATGACATCAGAGCTATTCTTTGACTCCTCATCTTCAGTGGCGCAAGGTATAGGTGAAGGCCCTGAGGACAATTTCATAAGACACAATTAAGTCACTGTAAGAAGTCATGTGTTAATACAGAAATCAGCCTCCCATAGATTTTAAAAATATTCCATGTCAGCGGAACTCTGCTGTTATTGAAGTCAGTGGAACTTTTACCATTGGCTTCAATGGGAGTAGAGTTAGGTGAAAAGCTGAGTGCTTTTAAACCCCCACACTTTGTCTCCACAGTCTGAAACGTGTACCTTATTTATCCCAACCACCAATTTATAACCCATCTGTTCATTATTATAATAATCACTAATACTAGGGCAGAGATACCTTACTTCCCTCTCTGAACAGTGGCAGCAAGAATAACTATTCAGAATGGCAATCTGTTGTGTGGAAGGAAGGAGATAATGAGGGAAGGAGATATTCTGGCAGGGCACAGTGCCTCTGAACACATTGGAAAAGAGCAAATACTCTATTTTACTAGGTGAGCATTTTCCTAGGAACCCCAGAAGTTGAACCAGAATAGACTGTTGGAACATATAGTCCAGTGCCTTTGAGCTTTGTTAGTTGATCATATCATTTTGGAATTTTGCACTAGATGTTTTATAACAAGGCACTGTCATTTACCAGATGATTTAAGTGCTATCTGGCCAAGATTATTGCTGGTGTAGAAAGTACACTATACTACATGGCTTCACTGTTCCCCCGAGTTGTGATGGATATATGATATCTAACTGATTTATACTACATGTTCATTTGCTACAAATGTGACAGAATAGTGATACTGAATTGTAGTCTTATATTTCTCTCATCTTCACTAGGACCAAGGTATGGCTCTCAGTGTATTTCAGTCACTTTTTCTCATACAACACAGGGTCTCACCCTTTTCCATACCAGAAGCCCCCTACTACCTCATTCCCATCTAGTGGTTAGCAATATGAAAAGGACAAGGTAATTACACTGCCCTGACAAGTGTTTGTGACCACCCTGGACAAGACTCATTTCTAGAACATGAACACTTACAAACAAAGCTGGAAAGCCTATGAATACTCATGTTCACTTCGTCTAGATAAATCCTTCCTGTTTAACAAACTCTTGGACTTGGGAAAAATGTAAGAGGTAGTAAGAAAAAGCTCTGACCGTTTAAAAATGTGCATGATAGTAGTCGGAGTTGGAGAAGCTTAGTGGAGGCAGATTCTCTTCTAATTATACAACTAAATTTGTATTTCCTGTTTTCTGTACCTTTTTAATACTTAAAAATTGTCCAGCACCCACCTCAGCACTGTTGTGTATATGCCCTTAAGAATAACAAGCCTGCCTAATAACAGTGTCTCCAATTTACTGGGTCTGCTAATTTATTTAAAAGTCTATAGTTTTAAAGTAGTGTTTATCCCAAGGTGACCAAGACAGACAACTTGACACTGATAAGATAAGATGGAGCCAAACTGTGTGATTCATAACAAAGGAAACTGTTGGCACCTTGGTTGTTACTGTATGTTTTAGTAAAATATTACGCCAGTTGGAAACATTAGGTTAATTTCATTACAATGTAAGGAAATAAGAAACTCTTTAATAAGTAAACTAAGGATTCTGCTCCTTGCTGCTCTTCCCAGTGAGGTGAAGGAGTTGATTTTTAAGGCCCTGGCTAGAGATTCCGATGTGTGGTTGGCTTCTAAATGTCCATGCTATGCCTTAGACTTTGCGTGACACCTTAGACTTGCAGTCCTATGTAAAATAATATGTAGAATTTCAGAATGTTTTCTTCTCAAAAGTTCTAAGTCTGCCAAATCTACATGTGTGAATTTTGAAAGGTAGCAATTCCAGCCCTGCAAACTTAGGTTTGCTGAAAATGACTATTTAAAGGTATATTAACAGGATTAAGAGACTACATCCACTAACAATATCACTACAACCAAGATCCCTTTAAAATAATTGTGGGGAAGGGGAGTGTGTGTGGAGGGAGGGGGGAAGTTGTGTCTTTTATTCAGGCTGTGATACTATGATGTGATTTTCTGTGATGATACAGTTGAAATGGTTAAAAGTAAAGCAATCTCTCAACTGTTTTCCTGTGAAACTGAACCTTCAGGTTTTGACAGTGTCTTACGTAAGGAGTGCAAAGCAACAAAATGTATTTCTCCTCCGCTGCACTGTGGCTTCCTTCACCTGTCTCTACCCTTTGTGTAAGCCTCTTGATGTAGTCCAAGGTCTGCATGGGGAAAGGAGTAGAAACAGGGCAGGTGGGGAATGGGATGCATCATTCCTCTCTCCAGCACTGTGGAACTTAGTGAAAAAGATATGCACACCCAGGCTATATTATCTTCTCTACAGAGCATATCCCACCCTGGGGATCCTAAGAGCAGTAGCCACCTGGAGGAATCCATGGTAGTGAAACTCCAATGGAATCATGTTGCTGGAGATCCCAAGTGGGTCTGGTGGGGAGGAGGAAGAAGTGGAGTCTCTGCTCACCCAGCCCTAACCTCCTGCAGGTCCCAGGATAGCTGCCAGGTTTGGAGGTGAGCCCCACAACCTATTTTGCATATTATCCAGCACCCCTGACAAGATAATGTAGGTGAACGGATGTTTGCCAGGGAATCCTTGCAGAAGTTTCCTTCCCCTGAGCCTTCTTCCCTGTTGTACGGGATATTTGCCACAGTTTGTTTTTCTCTTGTAGTGATACTTAAAACTGAACTCTAGAGTGCAGAAATATTTAGGATATTTAGAAATATTTCCTAACTGGGTGACTGAAGTTAGGAATGTCAATCCTTATTTAAAGCCACTATGTAAAAGGTGGCCTCTTTTTCACAAGTGCTGAGTACCCAAAACTCCCATTCAAGTAAATGGAAATTGTGAATGCTCAGCACCTCTGAAAAACCAGGCCACCTTTATGTTAGGGTTTTAAACACAGATTTAGATGACTGATTTTAGGCACACAGGTTTGAAAACATTGGCCTCATCCTTTACAGTCCCGTCACTAATATTACTTTTACCCATTGGAACACATGTCACAGAGCAACATGGAAATCTCTTGAGGAAAGGGAAGCTCATTTGCTCATTTGAATGGTAGCCCCACACAAGGTAGTACATCTGATCACACAAAAAATCATGATACAGGAGGTTAGTATAAGCATGTTGGTTCATCTATGCTACTGCCATCCACTTCCAAGGTGAAATCCTAGCTCAGGTCAATGGGAGTTTTTCTGTTAACTTCATTCGGGCCAGGATATCATGCCTTGTCTCCACACTTCAAAAAGGATGTTGAAAAATTGGAAAGGATTCAGAAAATATCTACAAGAATCAATCAATGTCTGGAAAACCTGCTTTACTGCGAGAGAGATAAGAAGCTCAATCTAGTTTATCCAAGAAAAGTTTAAGGGTGACTTGATCACAGTCTATAAATGTCTACATGGGGAACAGAAATTTGGTAATCTAGCAAAGAGAAGCTAGGGCTGTTCAATCTAGCAAACAGAAGCATAACAAGGTCCAATGTCTGGAAGCTTAAGCTAGACAAATTCTGGCTAGAAATAAGATGTATATTTTTAAACATGAGAATTATTAACCTTTAGAACAACTTACCGGGAACGTGATGGATTCTCCATTGCTTGAATTATTTAAATCAAGATTTGAAGTCTTTGTAAAAGATAAGAGCTAGCTCAGCTAGAAGTTACTTGCTTGAAGAAAGAATTACTGGATTAAATTCTGTGGTCTGCATTTTGCAGGAGGTTGGACTAGATGTTCATAATGGTAGTTCTGGCCTGAAAACTTATGAATTAATGATGTTAATAGGAATCTTTCCATTTATTTCAATGGTCTTTGGATCACACCCCAAATGATTATGAGTTAAGCTTCTCTCACCTTCACTCTCACACAGATTCATCGATTATAAGATCAGAAGGGACAACTGTGATCATCTAATCTGACCTCCTGCATAACAAAGACCATAGAGCTTCCCTGAATTAATTCCTGTTCAAACTAGAGCAGATCTTTTAGAAAAACATCTTTTATTTAAAATTGCCAGTGATGGAGAATCCACCACCCCTCTTGGTAAATTGTTCCAATGGTTAAAAATTTGCACCTTATTTCTAGTCTGAATTTCTGTAGTTTCAACTTCCAGCCATTGGATCTTGTTATACCTTTGTCTGCTAGACTGAAAAGCCCATTTCTGTTCCCCATGTAGGTACTTATAGATGGTGACCAAGTCACCCCTTAACCTTCTCTTGATAGCTGAACAGATTGGGCTCCTTGGATTCTGCCACTCTAAGGCATGTTGTCCAATCCTTTAATCATTCTCATGGCTCTTCTCTGAATCCTTTAATAGAATCATAGAACTCGAAGGGACCTCAAGAGGTCATCTAGTCAGTCCCTTGCACTCATGGCAGGACTAAGTTTTATCTAGGCTGGGGTGGCCAACCTGAGCCTGAGAGGGAGCCAGAATTTACCAATGTACATTGCCAAAGAGCCACAGTAATAAGTCAGCATCCCCCCATCAGCTCCTGCTCTCCAGCCCCCAGCGCCTCCCGCCCGCTGGCAGCCCCACCAGTCAGCGCCTCTCGCCTGCCACAATCAGCTGTTTCACATGCGCAGGAGGCTCTGGAGGGAAGGGGGGAGGAGTGAGGGCATGGCAGGCATGGGGGATGGGTCAGGAGCCTTGGGGGAAGGGGTGGAGTGGGGACAGGACCTGGGGCAGAGCAGGGGGTTGAGCAGTGAGCACTACCCGCCACATTATAAAGTTAGCATCTGTAGCTCCAGCCCCTGAGTCAGCGCCTATGCAAGGAGCCGCATATTAACCTCTGAAGAGCCGCATGTGGCTCCGGAGCCACAGGTTGGCCACCCCTGATCTAGGCCATCCCTGACAGGTATTTGTCCAACCTGCTCTTAAAAATCCCCAATGATGGAGATTCCACAACCTCCCTAGGCAATTTATTTCAGTGCTTAACCACCCTGACAGTTAGGAAGTTTTTCCTAATGTCCAACCTAAACCTCCCTTGCTGCAATTTAAGCCCATTGCTTCTTGTCCTATCCTCAGAGGTTAAGAAGAACAATTCTTCTCCCTCCTCCTTGTAATAACCTTTTATGTACTTGAACACTGTTATCATCTCCCCTCTCAGTCTTTCTAATTTTTCACCAGTGCCAAATACAGAGGCAATATAATTTCCCTTCCTTTACTCAATACATCCCTGTTTATATATCCAGGGATTGCATTATGGCCACAGAATCACACTGGCAGCTCACATTCAGCAAATTATACACCATGACCTCAAAATCCTTTTCAGAGTCACTGCTTCCTAGAAAAGAGTTCCACATCCTGTAAATATAGCCTGCATTCTTTGTTCCTAGATGTATGACTTTACATTTGGCCATACTGAAATGCATATTGTTTGCTTGTGCCCAGTTTACAAAGCATTTTGGATTGCTCTGTATCAGTGACCTGTCCTCTTAATTATTTACACTACATTTGTGTCATTTGTAAACTTTGTCAGCAATTATTTTGTGCTTTCCTCCAGATCATTGATAAAAAAATTAAATAGCATAGGGCCACTAAATGATCCTTGAGAGACCCCATTAGAAATACACCAGTTAGATGATGATTCCCCATTTACTGTTACTGTACTGTCAGTACATTCTCAAAACATAACTAAACACCATTTCCTTTTACATTATTTGGATAAAAAGACTGCGTGAAATAAACAAGTATTCCTTCCAGCTTGATGATATTGCACCTCTTTCCTGTTCAGCTGCTTCACTGAGTTCAGGCAGTTTAAGTCCAACTAAATTTTGATTTCGCATCAGAATATGCTCCTGTTGAGAAAAATGGAAATATTTCTAAACAGAATAATTAGATGTCTCAATTTAAATATCACAGCACTGTGAAAACTAAGGTCAACATTGTATTTCTGAAATACACGTATGTACATATTTAGGAAGTATGCAGAAGGAATTAATTGTAGTCACGTATTAAATTGTATTAAATTGTAAGACTCAATAACTCAGGTATAAAACACTTCAACCCATTTTATTTAGTAAAGTCTCCAAACTAATGAATCTTCAATGTAGATTTATGGTCACCGCTGTACTTGCTCAATGCCTATAAGGATTTGCAAAAGGCATTTATTTCTCTCATTCACTGAAAGTCAATTTCTCTCTACGCAAGTGGAAGAAAATAAAAAGTTCTAGATGTTGTTACTGCTACAATAATTCAATGTAAAACTGATCCCAAGAAGGAGAGAGGGAAAAATGCAGAAAAGGACATTGAAGTGGCTGTCACTTAGCCCACTTGTCCACTAGGAATTCTTCACAAAACCCCTTTTATGTTATTACTGCAGGCTAGTGCTTCTCACTGTTATTGCAGTCTATGGTGCCACTATGCTCCCAAGCAGAGAGGGGATTAAATTTTGCAAAAAATGAATGTAGATAACATTCTTCTCTTAAGTGTATTTATAAGTCATAAACACTGTCCTTTGCTAAAAAAGGTTCCTTGTTAAACCTAAAGATTAATCTCTTAATTTGAATTTTGCCTCATATCTAAGTGTTAATTTCCTGATTTCAGGTACTGATTCTGTTGCATATAAATTTAATTTTACTGTATTTATTTTTAGGAATCTCTATGGCATTCATATGATTTGAGTGCTTATTGAAAGAAATTGGTTTTCCAGTACATAATTCTACATCTTTAAGTATGTAAACAAGAAAAAGATGACTAATGGTCTGTCAGTTCTCAGTAATACTGTGGAGTTAAATAACCTACTTTAAAATCTGATGTTCTCTTTTATATCAGCGCTGTGTTAACCTCCCATATAAATGGCTGGAGGCTTGCAAGAAGATACCTTGGTTATGTCATTGTAATTAAGAATCAGTGAAGGGTGTCTTTTAGCTCTAATGAAAGATTTACTGCAATTTAATTCTTCTTTGCAATACATATGTATCAGTTTGCTAATGTTTGTGGGTGGATTATCTTTTAAATGTCATGCCTTTCTAACAATCACTTTTAAAAGCATGTACTTTGATGCTAAGACACCTACAATTATCAAGCAGATTATTTTTTAGACTTAAAAGGCCAAATTCACCCTTTGTGTAGTTCCAGTGTAGTCAGAGTTACACCATTAAAGAATTTGGCACAGCAGCTCTTGCACTGTCCCCGTATGTATTTTGTCTGGGAGACTTTTGCGCTAATGCACCAGGCACTTTGAGAGTTTATCTGAGAAAGAGCAATTTTTATTTTTTTTTTATCTTCACTATATCTTGTAAACCAAGGTTTAGATCAAAGGCCAAAACCCTTTAAAATTACTATTTTTTTAACAGAAAGACTCAAATGTGTTCAACAGAGCTAAACAAAAGTGACCTTTTAAAAAAAGGGGTGTCTACAATAAGGACAAATAAGATACCATTGACTCCAGTGAGAGACATGTAGGGGTATACCAGGATAGAGTCAGACTTTAACGAAGTACAGTAGCAGTGTATAAACTTTAGTTGAACCTTTAGATCCATATACAGTTCTCAGTCCACACACACCAAATTCTATTAACATATAAAGTCAGAGAATGTCTTGTTTTGAGGGAGAAATTCTGGAAGGAGCAGAAAAATATAGCATATAGAAGAAAAGGAAGTGCATAAGCAGAAGTAACACTCTTAAAGAACTTTTTTTTTTTAAACGTAAGGTTTGTTGATATATCCTCAGGAAGGAAAGCTTTTCACATCTAAATCTCTCCTTAGAGATTAAAATAGATTATTTCACTCCCAAGTATTACTTAAATTGACAAGACAGTTAATCAACTTCTTCCTGTTTACATGTAATGCACTATATCTAAAACTGAAATACTACTGTACTATGTGTTATGTTCACCTTTATATTAAAATAGAGGGAAACAACTAATGTTTCCCATACAGCCATGTGATAATTTTTTCCCCATAAGACAGTTTCTGGGAACCAAGAAATGTGTATGTAACAGCAGCATGTGTGTTGTGAAGAGATTGCAGTTTCTATGGCACTGAGAACAAGAATACCCTAGTGGAAAGGAATTTTAAATCTACTTATTCAATAAATAGGAACGGAAAAATAAAAACATAATACTATGTTAACTTTGCTGTAATTCTTTCCATCTCTTAAGCATAAGCTTTCTTGTAATTATAAAAATAGTAATAAAATAAGAAAAAGTGACTGTTTCATAGAGAACACACCAAGACTAAAATGTAACAAAATGCTGCTTTTTTGTAGTTTGATTTTCTGGTCCAAATGATAAACATTTTGTTCAGTGCATTGAAGCCACTTTTTCAGTAGAACTGTTTAGGAGTACCACTAACAGTATTCTCAATAAGGGCCTGATCCAAAGTCCACTGAAGTAAAGGAGACTTTTCATTGACTTCAGATGGACTTCAGATTAGGACTCAATTTTCTAAACATAACAGCTAAAGTTTTAGCTACGCATGTTCCATTAGTACTGAACTGTGTTTTGCATCCAATGCCTTTTGTATCCAGTCAAGAACATAAATCTCAGAGTGCTCAGAGCCCAGAATAATAACTGCATATTTTTAAATAAGTTTTTACTATGTGAGACCTAGAAAACGCACAGTTAGATGAATAATAATAGAATCAAAAGAGTCTAGTCTGCACGGTCTCTTATGAGAAACAGAAAAAATGAAAAAAATCTGTTTTCTTATATTTCACTATCCAATCTCCTCAATTCTATCTCTAAATGGTACAAGATTATTTTTTGCTGAGTCTATTACAGTGTAGCACTTTAATAAGTATTAATTATATAGTTTTGTGATGTATAAACTCAGTAGGTCACATATAGGATATTGCAACATTATGTAACTTAGTGTAACACTACATAATACTATTTATGTCCAGAAACTCACCTCTCTGAGCTTTGTCAATTTCTGCATTCGAACTGGTTGAACTTGTATTTGGAGATCTTTGAACGTTAATGTTTTAGTCAACTGATTGCTGGATTTATTACTAATGGCAAAGCTTTTATCTTCTTCAGGTGGTAATTTAAAAGGTGCCTTTTCTTGATGTCCAGATTCTATGCTATCCCACGATACAGCTCGTAATAGAGGAGGGCGTGTTCCAGATGCTTTAAGTTCTGTTTTACAGGTAACTTTAGGGTCCATCAGTTCTGGTACAGAACTTTTTAATTTTGGGTCCATAGTACCTATGCCTGGTCCTTGTCGATACATTCTTAAAGGAAAGTCATTTTCTTTTGATTTCTTAGGTAATGGTTTTCCATGTTCATTTTCACAGCTGTTTGTGCTTGTGTTAAGAGAAGTTTTGCCAGCATCACTGCCTGAAGGGGAGGATTTGGGTAAATTATCCATATGTGTAAGTGGATCAAAGTTTTCTTTTTGTGCAGAGAGTTTCTCTTTGGAGTTTTCAAAACTAGTGGAACGAGGAACCAACCTTCCCTGAGAAACCTTCCTCTGATCATTCTGCTTTCGATCTGTTAAACCTTTTGTGACATTCTGAAAGAAAAGGATATGTATAAAAGATATGGAAACACTGTGTGTGGGGGGAAGGGGGGAAGCTCGATTGCATTGTAAAGGAACACTTCTGCTTTCACTGCCATTTGCTTATAAATGCTTCATTGTAGAGGAGGGAGTAGGGGAGATTTTGAAAGACCCAGAAAGCAGGTAGGTGCTTGGAGGCACGTTGATGATCAATGGGAGATGGGTGCCTCTCATTTGTGCCTTTGAAAAAAAATCACACCCCCACTTCCAGGGTCCAATGCAGCTAGGCAAAATTACATCAGGCAAAACTCCCTATTGACTTCAGTGTAAGATTTGCCTGAGTAAGGGCTGCAGGATGAGGTCCATAAATGTGTCAAACAAGTAACCTTACACTGAAGAGAAGAAATATTATTGGCATGTCAATCTATCTGGTTTACAATGAATGATATTTTCACAAGAAATTTGTTGGAGCTCTTTGTAAGGAGAGCCTAAACAAGTTTAACCAGTTAAACCATGTCTGGTTTAATAGTACGCTTTAGGGGACAGACTTCTTTATGTGTTTGAAAAGTACCTACGACACACACACAAAATAAGGAAACAGAGTGAGCGGAGTGGCGTATTTAATTGTGAAGGACCACTTCCCCATTCACTGCCGTTTGCTTCTTTGGAATGAAATATTGTTATTACATTTTTAATTGATTACCATCATCATTTTTATTACTATTATTTTATCTGAGGATATCAAAGTGCTTATATGCATTTACCCCTACATCTCTCAGCATGATAACTTTCCATTATTTCCACCCCCCACCAATATATGAGCCTTCATATTTCCAAAGTTAAATCACATCTCATTTTCTCCCTGTGTTTCTAATCTCTCTGGGTCCCTTTCTGTTATTTCTCTGTTTACTGATAATTGCAACTCCGCCTAATTGAATATTATTGGAAAATTTCTTTAACATGGTGTTTACTCTTGCCTTCTGATTGCAAAAGGCTAGACTGGGCCTTTGCCCAATGCTCTAGTTGATGCATGAGAAGGAACTGTCACAGTAAACACAGATTCTTCCTTACTCACCTATTGTTCACAGGAAGAAATGATTTACACCACACCTTTACTGGGTGCACATTACTTCCCCACCCCTCCCAGAATCTGCCAGCTCTGCTGTGGCCTGTATATTGGGGGTCAGAGCCAGGGACCTGCCTATTCCTTACTCACATGCCTGTAGGAGAGAAGGGATGGAGGAAGTATGGGGCATGCACCCCATCCTCTCTTTACTGTGGTAAGGAGCACTAATGCTGAGATGCAGGGAACATGAATGCAGATGTGCAGGGTCATGTGTATGTGTGGAGGTGGGAATCTTTCCTTTTATTCCTTGCATGGCTGCATTAGGTTGGGTTACAATATGGTTCTAAATGTTAACTATGACCCTGATTCTGCAACACTCAAGTCACATATATTCTAAATTTTCCTCACATAAGTAGCTCACTTAAAATCAATGAAACTACTCATGTGTATAAACAGGAACATAAATGTTCATACGATTAGATCCTAAGGCTGGAAGCAATTTTTCCCTCCAGTACTGCAGTTGACCCCTCCTGACCTCTCAATTCAGTGCTGTATCTCATTTCACTTTGATTACAATCTTTCAAAACCACACAACAGTATTCTTATCTGAGCCAACCTGAGTTTAATTTCAAGGGTAAGAGTTTGTAAGACACTGTATCAGATGCTTACTTCTGCTGCTTGCCCTTCATCCTCTTTTATAATTTTGCTATTCTAGCAAAAAAATAAAAAAATAAGTCATTTGTCTTGCAAGACTTTTTTTTTTTTGACAGACACAAGACACCTATTGCATTTAATTCTGCTGTCTGCTAGATGTTCAGGGATGATATTTTAATCTCTTAATATTTGTTGCATTACTTTACTTGAAGTAGAAATTAGATTTATGGACTGGTAACTGACAAGATAGTGCCTCTGTCCTTTTTTCTAAACCAGGAACACATTAGATCTTTTCTAATCTTCCAGTGGCTCTCCATGATGTTTCAGAGAACTGTCATTATGCTGTGTGTAACTGGCTTTCAAAGTCAGCTCATTAAGCTTACCATAACCTAAATAAAAGATGTATCTTTAGCCCTAACTTTTGCTACTTTTGGTATAGAGACTGCTACTGAAAGCATCACATTATTCTTAGAGAGTAATAGGACAGTGTAAAGTGGTATTATTATAATTACAGTATACCACAGCCAGCACCTGTAACTCAGTCTTACCTGCAGTGGAGACACTGACCCAGCACCCGTGGCTGTACATACATCAGACCCTAGAATAGTAAAAAATATATGATCAGTCTCCTGATCTTTTATTTTTTGTTTATTATATTTCAACAACACCCAGACCCACCCACCCACAAGATAATTGAGGTGGAGAGTTTCAAGGCACAACACTGAAAATTTCCCACTTTGATATTAGAATTCATAAAGTTGTATCTTAAAGTGGAAATAAATAAAACAAAACAACAACAACAATAATAATAATAATAATAATAATAATAGACAAATGCCCATTCTACTGCAATAGAAATAGAACATTAATTATTATAGCAAAGCTTCACAGTTGAGGACAATAAAATACAGGATATAGAACCTAGGAATAAGCTCAAAATAACTGTCTTAATATATCTGTTCCATCTTGTATTTAGCTGTGACACTCTGAGTAAGTTTCCCACACCTGAAGAAAAGCTCTATCTGAGCTGGAAAGCTGGTCTCTCCACCCACTTTGTCTCTCTAGTATCCTGGGACTGACACGGCTACAACAACACTGCATACTTACTAATGTATTGTGGGTATTCACAAACGTCATCATTTTCAAGGAGAGAGACTTGTGAATTTATGAATCCTGGCTACTTTTCAATGGATGGAAGTGTAGCCTAATGTGCATTTCCCCCGGGCTTTGTAAAATAGTTTAAATTTGAACATCTACAGATAACTTTACCTGTTGGGATTGGAAGAGTGAGAGAGTTGCTCTGAGATGGTACAGGTGAAACTCTTGGACTAAGTGTAGGGGAAACAGCTACATTAAAACAGAAAAAAAAAAAGCATTAGGTAATTTTTTTTTAAACTTGGCTTGTGGTTTCCTAGCTTCCAGCTCAGATTAAAACACCCCAACAGACAGTGGTAGCATAGTCATCTGATGGTAATGTTCATGGCCAGAGCATTTCCAAATCTCAACAAATTATTTCAGATGCCTAAACACGTTTTGGGGAAATGGAAACTACACCTCTACCTCGATATAACGCTGTCCTTGGGAGCCAAAAAATCTTACTGTGTTATAGGTGAAACAGTGTTATATTGAACTTGCTTTGATCCACCGGAGTGCGCAGCCCTGCCCCCCCGGAGCGCTGCTTTACCACGTTATATCAGAATTCGTGTTATATCGGGTCACGTTATATTGAGGTAGCAGTGTAGTTTCTAAAAATATAAACAAATTGTATTGAGAAACAAATATGCTACTTCCTGAATGGGCTAAATATGATCCTCTGATGCTGCATTTTGGCTGCATTTGTGGATCATCCGTAGGGGCTGTCTGCACTGCAACACAGGGAAATGGATGTACAGGAGTGAGGACTTGGGAATTTGTACACAGTGTGAATTGAAAAGGACCAGAACCCACAATGGAAGCAAGCAGCAAGCTGATTCTGCGACTCCTAGTTATATCTTGCAATAGTTTGTGGATCATAGACTGGTTGGGTTTGAAGGCCCCTGGAGAACATTTTGTGACAAAATATTTGACATTAGTCCCATTGTGATACCGCATATTTTTCTAAGACCAATGCCCTTACATGTGCCCACCTGTTTGCAGCATCAGACCGATAAGAAAAAACAGTTAAAATAATGACAACAATAATGGGTTCTGGCTTCAATGACCCCTTCCCCCAAAAGACAAGCAATTCCAAAAAAATGATGGTAAAAGGGGTATCAGGAATATTATCTTACATATATAATAAACCCACAAAGTAAACTAGTGAAAAAAAATCATACTGAGCTTACAGTTGGTCAGAAAACAAAAATGTTGCCTACGGGAATTTTGAATGAAAAAAAAATATCTTGTTTTTTCCCAGAAAGTTTCAAACAATCCTAAACAAAATGTTTGGTTTCAAATTGACATTTCAAAATGAAATGACAATTTTCACTTTGTTTCCTTTAAAGTGTCATTTTGTTTCAGTTTTTCAAAAAATTTTAAGTTGGAAAAAAAAAGTGTCATTTCAAATTGACATTCCAGCATAAAATGTCATTATGTTCATTTTTTAAACCAAAAAATGAAATAAAACAACTTTTTAAGTCAACATAATTTTAATTTAGTTTAGAACTATGGATTGAAAAACAAAATTTTTATTTATATATTTCCTGTGGGGAAAAAAATCAAATCATAATTGACATCTTCCCATGTAGAATTTCTTATGTTGAGTGGGAAAACTCTCTGCACAAAAAATGTGTGCCAGCTCTAGATTAGCTGACTAGAAAGGCCTTATACTCAGTTTTGAAGACAGTTAGAGAGAAATATCCTCAGGGAGATTAATAATAACAAACTATGTGCATGGATCATGTTGAACATGTGCCTTATACATTTGCAAACTTCTGGATTTCTATGTTGTATGTTATTTTCACATCTTGCACCTACCTGTGGGAGATTCTGGAAGACTGCTTCTTGATTTTCTGCCTCTGCGCATTAGGAACCTCTCACTCACTCTCTTTGCTTCTTCTAGTAACTCAAGATTCTTCTTTTTATCTTCATCTGAGATTTTGACATCTGGCAGTTGGCCATTTACCAGATCAATCACCTGACCTGTATTGTCTCAGTAGCAAAGCATGTGACTTAGATCTGTATAGTATAACCCTGTCTCTAGATAATTTGTTGCATATTTTTAAAAAATCATGTGCACATGTCATATGGTTTAATATATACCTATAATTGAGCTATCAACTCATATTCACTAACCAATCACATTTAACTTCACTTTCCAGTGGTGGTGTGCCCCCAGATTCAGGGACCAATCCTAAAAGATACTGATGATCTCCTGCGAAACGAAATCACTGGAGGTGAAGGTGCTCATCACCACCTTAAACAGCTGCCTTAACATAAAACTTGGTTTTCTATATACCACCCACCCTTTTATTTATTTCTAAGATTTATTTTCCTTATTTATAAAAATGAGCATGGCACTATCCCTATGTCAGCTAGTACTGTCAGCATTTCTGTTACAAACTATTTTTTGTGAAAGTTTCTGCCTGTAAAATTTTTCAAGCACAAAGTCCCACAAACATCCTTGGCAAAGGAAGTGCATACTTAACTTTAAGCACATGAGTAGCTCTATTGGCAGGTTTGCAGATTGGGGCCCAGAGTTTTGCGTGTGCAAATATTTGACCGTCTGTAACTGTGATTGTAATTCTAGAAGCTGGTTTTGAAAATTTGATCAATAGGGTCTACAATTGTTCTTCTTCTATTTAAAATCTAGCTTTTCCCGTAGCTTCATACTAAATTTTCAAAACCACTTGGTAACTTAGAAACCTAAGTCCCATTTTCAAAAGTGACTTAAGGCATCTAGGAGCCTAAGTCACTTTTGGAACTAAGTGGTAAGTCACTTAGGTGCTTTTGAACATTTTACCCTAAGGGTCTTGTCAAAAATCCACATCAGTGGGCCTGATCCAAAGTCCATTATGGTAAGTGAAAAGACTCCCATTGACTTCAAGTGCTATGGATCAGGTCCTCAGTTATCTTTTAAAAAGAGTCTAAGGGAACTGACTTCTCACCAAACAATTCTCATTTTCTTAGTTCAGCATTCTCATTTTCTCACCAAACAATGACATCTCACAGTGCATGCATGACTTGGGTGCTGCTGTTCATCTAGCTAGCATGTAAGTCTAAATATGGTACAGGGTTTTCCAGTCCACTTAGATCTCTAGGCATTTTAAAGTTTAATTTCAGTAGTGCCATAGTTTGCTTGTTTTCTCACATATTTGATTATGTCTGACTTCACATGTCTTGAGCCATCACATACCATATACCATGCTATTTTAAAAACAGCTCCAAATATAGTTTTAGAAAAACAAATCTGCCTAAATAAATTGCTAGGATTTTTATTAATGAAATCATATACTCATCATTTTAATATAATCTATAAAATAAACTGAAAACATCAAACCAGAATCTTGACTATTAAAGTATAATAAGAAACGAAACATTTCTAATGTATTTCAATATCTAAACTTAATTTCACATGAACCATTTTTCCTGTTGTGTAATTGGGTCTGGACTTCTGAAGTTTGTTTTTCTTTCCTTCCTTCTTTAGGTAGTAGCTCATGTCTGTTTATTCCTTTATCTTTTCATACTTTAGTGCAATCATGCCTATAATTCCGTACATTTTGTACTGGCAAAGGAAGGATGTTGTAACTAGAGATGGGACTGCAGCAACAATCCAGATATAGACACACATGGGATGAAATCCTGGTTCTATTGAAGTCAATGGGAGTTTTGCCACTGACTTCAGTAGGGCCAGCATTTCATCTCCAAACTTTGGGAAGTTTTCCAAATGCATATACGTATAATAATGGTCAGATTATATCACCTTTATTCCTACTGAGTAATACATTATTCCATAAGTAGCCACACTGAAGTCAATGATACTCTTCATGGAGTAAGGTACTCATTGCGAGAAAGGGCATCAAAATCTCCCCCTAAAGAACGTGCTAATTTTCATTAAATGTTTAAGTAGCTGATACCTTAATTGACCTGAATATTTTGACAGATACTGGATCATGAAGTTTTTTTTTCTTTTAATTTGATATCTGATTCTGCACAAGGAATGAAAAAATAGAACCACTGTACAATAATTTTCACAAATCAGGAGTTTCTAAGAAGACATATCTCCAACCTTATAAAAAAAGGAGTAAGCTCTATTTTATTTTATTACTGTATTTTGAGGTGCTAGAAGATATGTATTTCCCTAGCTCTGCTCATGTGTGTATTCTGTGTATTATTCAGCACTTGTAAACTCAGGGTGATAATTTATCCTGCTATACTATCAAGTATTTTCTGTGCATACATTATACTCAGTTTTCAGAGTGGTAGCCATGTTAGTCTGTATCAGCAAAAACAATGAGGAGCCCTTGTGGCACCTTAGAGACTAAGACATTTATTTGGGCATAAGCTTTCGTGGGCTAAAACCCACTTCATCAGTGTGTACAGAAGAGGGCATTATACAGTCATTCTAATTTCTGTGGGCCAGATTATCCACTGATGTATATTGGTGTGCTTCCACTGAGGTCGATAGACTATGCTATTCCAGTGGAGATCTATTTAAATCTTATTTGCACATGTCAAATTTTGTTTTGGGGAAAAAACATTAACATTAACATTAATTAACATTACTATTAACAGAACTATTTCTTACCAACTGAAGTCAGTGAACTAACAGAAGTCCTAGTGTGTCGGTTAGAATGTCTCAGATGAGGACTATGAGGTCTAGGGAAAAAAACAAAACAAAACATAGCAGTAAGCAACAAGGAAGAAATTAAAAAATGCTTTTATCATATATATTCATTGACACACCAAAGTTTCTACAAAAATAACATGTTTTCTAATTTACTGGTATGCCTTTTGGAAAAACACAATATAAAAATAACTAACTCTCCCTCTCCCCCACAATCACAATTTGATATCCAATTAACTATTGTCTCAGAATGAAAAGAAAGAAAGAAAGAAAGAAAGAAAGAAAGAGTATGCTCAAGCTGATAAAGGTTTGTATTAGTTTCCCCATAAAAGTGAATTATGCAAATTTTATGTTTTAGACATTTTAAGTTTTCCAAAATCTGGGAGAAGACAGACAAATATCCTTTTTTCAAAGTTCTGAATTTGCTTTATTGAAAGGTGTTTACATAGCTGGCTGTTTTCACTAAAGCACGATCCAATTAAAAATGAATGAAAAGATTCCCTTTGACTTCAATGGGAGTTGGGTTAGACCCTAAAAAAAGAAAAAAGAAAAAGAAAAAAAAAAAAGCTTGTTTTGCTGAGATTCCTCTGATACAAGGGAGAAATCAAGGAAGCAGTGTATTGCAAAAATCACTCTCAACTGGTGGAAGTTTTGACTTTTACTGATAACCTTGAATTTCATAAATGTATCTACTATTTTTCAACAAAAGCTGCACCTTTTAAGTTCAGCGTCATGATCTAAGACTGATGTAAATGTGGTTCATGGCAAGAAATACTTTCCAATGTGTGTAAACTGATAATTTGTTACGATTATTTGTTTTCTCTGAGATAAAAAAATTCAATTATTTTAAACAGATATTAAGCTGCATCAGGATGAGGAACTGGGTAGCTCAAAGGACTGATAATAATGGTCCTGATTCAGCAAAGATGTAAACACATACTTAACTTTAATCATATTGCTAATCCTATCCCTGTTCAACAAAGTATTTAAGCATGTGCTTAACTTTAAGATAGTACTTACATCCCATTGACCTCAATGTGTAAGTGCTTTGCTGAATAGTGACGGTATTATTAATGTGTTTAAAGTTTAGCATGAACATGTGTTGAACTGGGGCCAGAATCTGGAATTTCTCTCTTCCATTTCATTAATTCAAAGATCTGTTACATAGAGCTATTACCATCTGTTAACTGTTTGATGGCTATTTTAAAAATGAATGTGGTCTCACTCAGGTTACCAGCCAACTCAAATTCTTTAAAAGAAAACTCAAATGGTTTTGCCAGTATTCTGAAGATTTCCCTCTCTTTGGGAATAAGAACATTTCCTTTATTGCCAACACAAGTTTACTAAATAACGGCTTGCACTGGGGAATCTGCAATGATACAAGCTTTCCCACAATGCATGTGGTAATGAAATGATACAGAATAGTAGTTATTGATGTTGATAGTTATAATGGTATAAGTTTTAATAATTTATTCAATATTGAAGATACTGTACACAGACTGGAACTAAGAGTGCATCTAACAGATGTGTCATCAACTAAATATGCCAAGAGAAATCATCAGCATTTTCAGCAATGCATGAAAACATAAAATGCAAAATATAAGATTAAATTAAATAAAGTATTTGCAAAGGCTGTTAGTACAAGTTGCAAAGCATTTTTAGTTTACTCGATTTCCTTTGGAAATTACTTTCCATTACAGTTAAGCCTTGTTACTATATTGTTCTTACATACTATAAATAAAACTTCTGCTTAAATTGGTACTTCCTTTTTTTAGTTAATTTATTGGTTTTGAATTCTTTACTAATTTAAGCTTCAGATAAATGGAATGTTCTTGATTTTTCTAAGTACAAAATATTGTGTCGATACATAGTTCTTGCAAAGTAGGTTACAGATTCTATTTAATATGAATGACTGCTAATATATATAAACTTTTCTGCATGGTACTAGGCTATAATAGTAGCAGGCATAATTTAAAACAGCATTCTAATTAGTTGGGTAACAAAAAAGGAGTGGAATAATCAGATTCAAACTATGCATTCTGTACACACTTATTAAGCTACATGAGTATAAGCTAACGAAGAAGGAACAATATATATTAAGGATTTTAACAAAAAAAACATATTTCCATTTTGGGCCAAATTCTCCTCACCTTACATACACCAATATTCACTTGTGTGAGTAAAATCAGCAGGATTTGACCTCATAACTACAACTAGTGGACTAGAATGTGGGATTTAGCCATTGAACTGACTATGGGGTATACTGCCCTATGAGGAGCTCAGGGAAGAATTGTGCCTTCCTCCTGAGGTACAATCCCTTCCCAAGCTGCCCAGCTTGTGCTCCACTGGTGGTCACTGATGCAGGGTCAAAGGGCTTGGGATACTGTGCATGGAGTAAAGTGTGTGGAAGGAATAGTCTTTGCACAATTGTTACAGGTCCCTCCATGCACTGCACAAGGGCAGAGGGTTCCAGGACACTCCATCACATGCCAAAGGGACAGAGGCAGCAACCTTTACTCACAAGGTTACATTGGAGTTACTCACATGAGGAAGGCCTGCTTCCATGAGTAATAGTTGTTAAACTGGGTCCAAATTATGTGAAAAATCTATTTCCATAGTTGTTTTAATCTCATGTTTGCTCAAAATTTAAATTATGTTAATCTGGAAGATTAGCAAATTTATGTAAACTTTGTGCATGCATTTTGCAGTCCTTATTCATGTTACATGTATTATATGTAGTACCTGTTAACCAGATTTTTATCAATTTCTACATCTGGCGTTACAGCATTCTCTGGAAGAACAATAGAAGGTGTACTGCATGTTGTCCCTTCAATAGTAGCATCCTGAATGGTTTGTGACAAATAAAAATGTAGTTAAACAAAAATTTAAAACACTGAAAACTGATGCTGTATATGGAATATAAAATGTATTTCTCTGTCAATTTACCAGGAGAAAAGATGAACATGGTTCAACAATATAAGAGTTAAATCTCCTTCAAACACAACAGATAATGAACTCCAATCCTTAACTCCAACTATTGTGGAGAAATGATGACTAGCCATTGACATGCAATTTTTCACATAGGGCCTAATGTTAGCAGTCCTTGCACAAAATAAAAATCAGTAAAAGGTTGGCTTTTACAAGGACTCTCAGGATCAGTCCCACAGAGGTGCTGAGGCACATTTTGAGTAATCTGTGTCTTCCCCTTGAAGCTCAAGTGTAAATCCCATTGAAGTTAATGAGAATGGCATGTAAGAAAAGGAGAAGAATGGATCCTTTACAATGGTGGCTTAAATTTGGTGCAAAACTCCAATTAGCAGCAACAAGAGTTTGTTTCAGCATACAGAAACTATTATTTTTATGTTCTTTTATTGCTTGCTTTCTATTTCCCTATCTCACATCAACATGAATTAGCAGTGCTTGTTGTAACCAAATATAGTGGGACTTTTCAGATTTTACAACAGCCATATATTTTAATAAATACAATATGTCATTTTTAAAAGTTTACATGGCAGTCTGTGTCAGTTTGCAGTGTTGTTGTAGTGGTATTGGTTCCAGGATATTAGAAAGAGAAGGTGGATCCGTTGTTGGTTTTTTTTTTTTTTGTTTTTTTTTTTCTGGAAACAAGCTTTTGAGCTTCATAGAACTCTTCTTCAGGTCTGGGAAAGGTACACATGGATCTTGAAAGCTATGTTGTGGGGGTCACCGTAGCAGTGGAGATATGTTTTGCATTTGTTATGGAGAGGTCTGATGCTGTTTGAATTGCTATTTCCGGGTCTGTGGGGAACTTGTTCCGATAAAGAGCTTGGCAAGGTTGGGGGTTGTTTGAAGGCCAGAAAAGGGGGTTCAGGAAAAATTTATTTCATAGAGTATGAGTTGTAACTGTTTAATGATAACCCATATGGGTTCCAGTGTGGGGTGATAAGGGTGTGTAGGAGGCGGGTAGTTTCTATATTGAAGCAGGTTCTCTTGGAGAATTTGGGCGGCCCATTCCATGATGTGATCTACTTCTCTGGTGGAGTGTCTTTGTTTTATGAAGGCGGTTTTAAACGTGTTACGGTGTGTATCCTGGACTTTCTCCTCAGAGCATATTCTGTGGTATCTGAATGCCAGGCTGTAGATAGATTTCTTGGTATGTTTGGGGTGGTTACTGGATCTGTGAAGGTAAGGGTGCTGATCCATGGGTTTCTTGTATATAGTTGTCTGTAGGATTCCATTATTGAAGCTGATCGTGTCCAGGAAGTTGATGCTGGTGTGGGAGTGTTCTAAAGAGAGTCTGATGGATGGGTAGTTGTTGTTGAAGGCCCAGCTCATTATCAGAAGCAAGCTCCCCACAGGCCAGGACACACCAACTCAAAGTGGCACCAGGCCCTGACATAACAAGAGATGCAAAACCTGCAGCCATATCTCCACTGCTACGATGATCAAAACCTCCCACAACAGATCCCTGGATCCTATACATGCCTTCCGCTACATGTGGTGTATCTCCTCCAGTGCACTCTATGCCCCAGTAACAACTATGGGTGACACCAGATAATCACTACGCTCTCGAATTAACTCACACAGAAAAATGATAAGAGACAAAACGCCATATCCCCTGGGTGTGAACACTTTTCACAAAGTGATCACTTTATATCTGATCTCTCAGTTCTCATTCTCATCGGACCCCTGCACAATATCTCCTTCAAAAGACAAGCTTTGGAGCTTAAATTCATAATTTTGCTAGACACTGAAAATCATGGTCTTAATAAACACACTGGATTTACGTATTATTATAATAATCTGTAACCACTAACCCTATAACTGCAGAGCTGTTTACAGACCACTTCAACTTGAATGGTCTTTTAGAATGTGTTAACTAACCACTTATACTAAACAATCTGTTTCACCTTGTATTTAGCTGTGACACTCTGAGTAACCTTCCCAGACTGGAAGAACAGCTCTCTGTGGCTGAAAAGCTTTTCTCTTTCATCAACAGAAATTGGCCCAATAAAAGACATTACCTCACCCACCTTGTCTCTCTAGTAGGTGTCAGTGTTGAAGGTCAAATTTTTAAAGCCTTGTACAATGTGACAGATGTGCACTCACTGCATGTGTATAGTAATCACAACATCCTGCATTTGGGTGTGTAAACTAGCCTTTGTTCATGCAAATCAGGCAATTATACAGCCTCCATTTCTAAATGTACCCTGGACTGCACCTGCAAAAGTGGGTGCACAACCAATCACTTGCAGAAAACAGGTGAGCACTCATTTTTATGAGGGTGCAAAATGAGATGCTCGTTTGTGGCTGCATGAAAATTTTGCCCTAGGGGAAAAAAATCCTTCTTTCAAATCAGCACAGAAATATTTCTGAGACACAGATTTCATACTAAAATATTTTATAAAGAACTGCCAATAAGTAGAGGTGGTGGCTGCAGTTTTGAAGAAAGTTAGTTAAGGTTATCCATAACTAACAAATGGGAAATCTGTTGATGTTTTATATGGATTTTGGAGGAAAATGAGAAATATATTATAAAGCTTTCTTCTTCTCCACAAAAAAACAAATTCCTCCACATTCCAGTTAATTCCTTAAAAAAAAGGTTAGGATAGCAATTTGTGTGTGTGTGTTTTTTTTTAAAACATGAACCTACTAAATTAGTACAGTTAATTTTTTGTTTGATTAAAAAAATTGCATGGGTCTTATAAATCAATACCAGAACTGAATCCAGCTGTCCCAACTTGCTGCTTCATTCCCTTTATCAGTTCTTTAACATGTACATAATGACAGCAGTTTCTATGGAATATCTTTTTTAAACAAATGAAACAGCACAGTATCTGTCTACACTGGACATATGTATCTGCTGGATAACATGTACCTGTTATGTGAATTAACAATGGTCATAAGTAAGCTTGAAGGCTGATACACTGTTATGATATATAGAGAAAATTCACAAGTCTCTTGGTGCAATATAATTTCCATCTGTTGTCTGCAGATTAAAGAAGACAACATTGCACTGGTTTGCATTGTGAAGTTTTCTGCACAGTCCGAAGGGCCAGATACACCATTTTTAGAAATGATACTTTAGATGCTAGAACTAGGAGTGTCAACCCCCCCCTCACTTTACTTAATATCCTATTACAGCCCCATAATAGATTCAGATCCCACAGAAAGCTTTCATTTTCATACAAATAGATTTTTTTTTTTTAGAAAATGGGTTTTGATTCTGATGTCCAATGGTTATATTTTAAGGACCCAATTTCCAAAGAAGTTAATCATGCGACTGCACAACTAATATACACGCAAATTGGATAACTGAACTTGCAAATAGCCATAGAAAACAATGGCAGAAATAATAGTGGTCTTAGCAGTGCCCTTCATAAGTTTTTTTACAATTAGCAATGCAGAATACAGTATTAGTTTTATTAAAGAAGGACTACATTCTGTCACCTTTAAGTCATGTTGAATACTACCTTCACAAATATTTTTATTGATTTCAACACTTTGTTCCACAAGTCTCTTTCAATTGACTTCAATAGGGGTAATTCCAGTTCCCCCAACCTCCAAAAAATGAGTAAATGTGTCATTATCTTTATTATATAAAGGTCATATTTACCCTCAATCTTTGTGTAAAATTCCCATCGTTATCTGTTGGAGATCTACTGTGAATCAAGGTAATGCATGATCCTAACACTGTAGCTTTGGTCCAAGGTCAATAATTAAAAATCTAATTGAGTCATCCTGGTACTATGATTCTGACACTTCTTTCTAGAAAAATATGGTAAGAACTGTTAGAGGAACCTATACCCACAACTTCTAGCAACTGTAAATTTCTATTGTCTCTGCCCATGACCTATACTGGAGAGCTGGGAGTAATGCCAAAAGTTGAGAAGTGGATACTGGAGTTTTGGAGGCCGTTTCCTGTGTATGATCTACAGATGATGATATTACTAGAAAAAGTGCAAAGAATATATTTGGAATTAAGACCTGTGGATTTCCCATACATAGTCAAAAAGATTATGCCCTTGACCCATACATTAGCTTGTCAGCCAAACATCATCTATATACTGTTAGATGGTTATGTATTTCTGAAGTTCTTTTTTCTTGATAGAGGACAATTGAAAGACTTATTCTGTTCAATATTAAGGAGGAAGATTGCTTCAAATTAGCAAAAATTGTATCATTTAAAAAAATGCAAAACAATCAGTTACATATGGAAAAGAATGATGCTAGAAGAAATATTCAATATAAACATATGCACATACAAGTAGAGCCAAATACAGATGGAGGATAAGCATAATAACTCAGAGCATAGGGATGAGCATAAAAAACCACATGCATTCTAATTACAACTCTTTAGACAATCCACTTAACATCTGACTCAGTTTCTCCATCTGGGAAATTCAGGTACTGCTTTCCTCCCTAATTGGGAAGTTACAAAGATTAATTCATGTTTGTAAAATGCTTTGAAATTAAAAAGTCATTATGTAAATGCTAAGTAGTGTTATATTCTATACAAATATAAAGAGAAAAAAGGAAGAATTCAGTGCACATTTTAAGTATTTTCATAAACAAATGGATTATTGTTACTCCTGACACTAATCAAGTAAATAAGTTTGAAAAGCCTCAATTCACAGAAAACTATACTGATAAAAGAGAGTGTAGGCTCATTTTGAAAGATTTATTTGTATTTTAGGAAAAAATGAATGGAACACACCGCTCTGCAATACTGTTAGTATTTCTGGCTGGAGTTAAAGTTGCCCACAAGTGAATGGCACTTTCTTCCCTGTATTCTGAAGGAACAAATCTACCAGAGCAATAGAATAACTTGCTGTATCTCCACTTTTCAGTAGAAACAATTAGGAGATTAATTTGGGGGACTTCTACCAAGAAGACACTGACAAGGATTAAGCGGAGAAAGCATTTGCCATAAATTACCACCCTAATGATTCTTAATTTAAAGAGTTAAGAAACAAGACAATTCTAATGAAATACTTTATGAACTAATTAAAATAGGATTTCTATAGCATAGTTACAATACAATACAGCTATATAATATGTAAATTTTTTGAGGGCCAAATTTCCCCTCAATTACACCCCAATAATTGAAAGCCTGACCCAAAGGAGACTTACTATTGACTTCAATGAGCAATGGATTCAGCAGAATTTGGCTCTCAATACTTCTGAATGCTTCTAAAACAATATGTTATGTGGTATACATGGCAGAGATTCACATGTGCTTTTCCATTCTGTAAATTCAAATTGGCTCTGAGTGAAAATGTTGTATTTGTTCCAACTGTGCTCAATGAAGTAATCTTGATTTATAACAAAGACATATGACTAATCAGAAGATAGGTTTAAATCTGTAAAATTTAGGGTTAAAATATTAGAACTACTTCATCAGTGTCTACTCAAAATACATAGATTAATGAAAGTCCTCCTGACAAAACTGATTTGTGTATTTAGAAGATGTGGTATTCAGTTTCACGGAGCTGAAATCCACACGCCAAAATTAGGAGTAATGTCAAAATAAAACAAAAAAGTTTCTGACATTCAGGCTACAAAATGACTACTTCTTCATTTGAAACAATTAAAAATAATTTTAAAAAGACTATTTTGATACCTTTCATTCAATCATTTCTCCATTTGAGGTTATCTTAAAAATGCAATGTAGTAAACAAAGTCATTACAAACATATTTACCCAGTGGGCACATGTACAACTAACATGAACTAAAATATACTCTGATCTCAGCAATTCTCAAGTTGCTTGCCATTAAGTACGCCACTTATCAATTTTTTATAAATACATTTTCCTCAAGGGCCACATTTTGTTCTTGTTGAATACATTTATTCATCTAATAAATTCAAAGGCATTGACAATAGCTTCAAAATGGTATAAAACTAAAATACGTGTCATTATTGCAAGTGAACCTATAAAACCCTCCCTCCCAAATAACATATGATTAAAATCAAGATGACAAATGTAAATTGATAAAATGAATTTTGACTAAGGCTTCCATTTTAAGTTCCAAGTAATTACGTAAAAACAGGTACCAAATTTCTGACTTGCTGGTAAACAGGAGATTTTACTTTAAAAAAAAAAAAAAAAAGGAAATTTACACAGCTCCTCACCTCCATGACCATAATTCTCATTTAGATGTCACATCCAGGACATTCCATGTTGGTGATCATAGGGGAGTGAGAATTAAGAAATATAAAAACATGCTTAAGAAAATTATGTGCAGATTTAAACTTAAAGAAATATATTACCTGACTATTTGGAAAAATAAATGACAAAACCTAGAAACCCTAATTATTGTAATATGAGACTGTAAAGGCAATGCTGATGTTGCTTTGAAACTATTATGATCAGATATTATAGAACCCTGTTTATTAACATTTGTGAAAGAGCTATCTTCCTGCCCTGTTTACTGAATGAATAGCACATGCCTATAACATCAGTTTTCAGGTCTGATTCTACTTACGTGGAAGTCAATGACAAAACTATCATTGACTTCAGTGTGAGCAGGATCAGGCCTCCTACACATGCACACCTTAGTGATCTTTATAAAGCTGGTATAAACAAAGGGTAAAACCTTTTGGACTATGTCAGGATTGCAACCAGGGGCGGCTCCAGGCACCAGCGCAGCAAGCGTGTGCCTGGGGCGGCAAGCCGCGGGGGGCGGCCTGCCGGTCGCTGTGAGGGCGGCAGTCAGGTGGCCTTCAGTGGCGTGCCTGCGGGAGGTCTGCCGGTCCTGCGGTTTCGGAGGCAATTCGGCGGCGGGTACGCCAAAGCCACGGGACTGGCAGATCACCCGCAGAAACGCCGCCGAATCCACAAGACTGTGGACCTCCCGCAGGTATGCAGCGGAAGGCCGCCTGACTGCCGTGCTTGGGGTGGCAAAAAACATAGAGCCGCCCCTGACTGCAACTGAGATTTTTAAAAACAGGTGACTAAAATTAAGTGCCTAAATCGATATTAGGAACTGAAATAAGAGGCTTGTTTTTTCAAAAATCATTGAATTCAAGATTAGGTCAGATTAAAGTAACCTAATCTAGGTCATCATATATATTCTTCAGTATAATTCAGACAGCACACCCTTTAAGGCGGTGCAAAGCTCATGCCCAACACCGTGCGATACATGGTTGCATGTGTGGGAAGGAGTCACAGAGCCCTTTGTCACAGAGCCAAATACTATTAATCAAGAGCAGTCTTTGTACTCAAATGAGCAACTGTGGCTGTATCCTGTTGGGTCTTGCCAAAATACTCAGGGTCCAGCTGACTGCCATATTTGGAGGTGGGAAGGAATTTTCCCGAGTCAGATTGGCAGAGACCCTGGGGGTATTTTGCCTTCCTCTGCAGCATGGGGCACTGGTCACTTTCAGGTTGAAACTATTGTAAATGGTGGATTCTCTGTAACTTGAAGTCTTTAAATCATGATTGAGGATGTTACATAACCTCTGGCTGAGTTACTGTCTATTACAGGAGAGGGTGAGTGAGGTCTGTGGCCTGTAATGTGCAGGTGGTCAGTCTAGATGATCATGATGGTCCCTTCTGGCCTTAAAGTCTATGAGTCTTTGAATGATTAAAGTGGGAAGCTCCTCATGCCCCGTCCCTTATGCACCTGCACAAGGAATGGCTACAATTCAGCCATTAGACAATAATACTCAGTATTCTAATGCATTTTAACAGTACAGACAAAATGGCATCTCAAACAAAACTGCCTCAGAAAGGACTTATGTGCTGTGACTAATTTGAAGCACATGATATGAATTCTCTTCTCCTTCCTTTAAGCTAGAAAACTCACCTACTATTTAAAATTAAATAAAAATAAATCTGAGTAACTCAAACACATGATGTACTATGAGAGATAAAAAACAACAGTAAAATCCCAGATCAAAATTAGCAAAATAATCTTTCTAACCAGCCTCAAACTAAGAAACTGTACAGTACGCTAACTGCCCTTTTTCCATGTTCTCTGATTCACTGCTCTCTTTATGATGTGCCCCACCTATCCTCTTTCTCAGGAAGTTTTAACAGAAACAATAATATTAGCAGATTATTTCTGAAACAAAATGAACTTCATCCAGTGTGTGTTCTAGAGATCTTGTCTCACACTATACATAAACATTTGTTTTCAAGTTCAAAGGATGTTTCGTTTTCATTGTTTCAGTAATTTTACATTGCTTATCCGTGTACAATCCAAAGCAAGAAGAATAGAACTAATTTAAAATGCAGTTTGAGAACCGTAAAAATATTTGTATATTTACATGTCCGAAAGGAAACGTCATTTATAACTGTGATAAAATACATAGTACCATATGTGATATGCATAACTGCAGATTTGCTAAAATGACACCAATTTGTTTCTAGCTCCAAGTTCAACATAAGAATGGCCACAGACCAGTGGCCTCTAGCCCAGAATCCCATCTTCTGGCAGTGGCCAGTGTCAGATCTTCAAACGGATAAACAGAACAGAGCAATTATCCAGTGATCAATCCCCTACTGTTCAGTCCTGCTTCTTGCAATCAGAGGTGTAGGGACACCCAGATGTTGATTTAGTTGGGGATTGGTCCTGCTTTGAGCAGGGGATTGGACAAGATGACCTCCTGAGGTCCCTTCCAACCCTGATATTCTATGATTCCATTTTTACTAATACGTGCTTCCATTTTAAGCATCTTTTCTTAAAACACCCATCTTTGCTAATACTCATTGAAGGACCTATCCTCCATGAATGTATCTAAGCTGGGCCCAGGGGAGCGGAAGGGGTGGGACCAGCCATTTCTCACATGAGCTGCTCCGGGTCGCTGCAGTGGCTATCAGAGAGAGTGGCAAGGGAGGTGGTGGTGGCAGTTGGCCGCCCCCTGCCCAGGCCCAGCTGCTGGAGATGGCCTGAGTGAGCCAGATTCCCCCCTCCCACTCGGCAGGTTTCCGGCTCGCTCAGCCCCTGTCCCCAGCAGTCAGGCCCGGGAATGAGAGAGGTGTGGCCTGCCACCACCACCACCACCACCTCCCCAGCCAGGCTCCCTCTCTTTTAGATTATGTCTGACCCCAGTATGGGGAGGCATAAGTCGTCTATGACAAAAATTGCATGTAGTATTCTAGAGGTGGATGGACCATGGATTTATATAGTGGCATTATGATATTTTCTGTCTTATTATCTACCCCTTTCCTAATGTTTCCTAACATTGTTAGCTTTTTCGACTGCTGCTGCACATTGAGCCGAGGTTTTCACTGCACTAGCCACTATGACTCCAAGATCTCTTTCTTGAGTGGTAACAGGCAATTTAGATGCCATCATTTTGTATGTAGTGTTGGGATAATTTTTTCCAGGGTGCATTACTTTGCACTTATCAACACTGAATTTCATCTGCCATTTTGTTGCCCAGTCACCCAGGTTAATGAGATCCCTTTGGAACTCTTTGCAGTCAGCTTTGGACTTAACTATCTTGAGTAATTTAGTATTGTCTGCAAACTTTGCCACCTCACTTTTTACCCCCTTTTCCAGATAATTTATGAATAAGTTGAATAGCACTGGTCCTAGGACAGAGCCTTGGGGGCTCTGCTATTTACTTGTGATAACTAATTTAATTAAACTAAGAAACCAATCCTACATTCCCTATCTGTGGAAGTCAATTTTTGCATTGACAACCCAATATTTACATTATCTATCTTTTACATTAGAGTTTGATCCTGCAATACTGGGACATACTGAAAACTCATTGATGTCAATGGGAGTTTTGAGTACATGAGAAATGAAGGACAATACAGGTACCTAGATAACAAATATTTAATTTAGTTGACCAGATTATCCTTAAAATAAAACCATTGAGTAAATCTTATTTTAGTTAAATGGATTCTTGTTTTAAGTAACTAATGTAACACAAGGATTGACCATTGTTATCATAGAATGTTCTGACAACTAAATGTTCTTTTTCCTTTCCTGCTTAGGCCCCAATTCCACAAGGTATTTAAGCATGTAGCTAACTTTAAGCATATGTTTAAATTCATTCCTATTCAGCAAAGCACTTAGTCACATGCTTAACTTAACTTTGATTTCAAAGGGGCTTAAGCGCATGTTTAAACATATACTTAAGTGATTTGCTGAATTGGGGGCATAGAGAGGGCAGTAGAGTACTGAGATTCACAGTTGTAGCTCTCTTGACAGGAGAGCAAGACAGAATAAAAATGAGAGGCTTTTTTCCCTTTCAAAATAAAGCAGATAATATCCAGCAATTTAAAAGAAAATCAATGTCTGATACAAATTGGAATAAGGAACAGTCAAAGGAGCAATATCAAGATTTGGATGATGGAATAAAATAAATGGTCTAAAAGAAAAGTTAAAAATATAATGGGATGATATGTTATCAGAACTCAGGAGAGCCAGTAAAATCAGATTATAGTTGAAGAAGAGAAGGGTTGAAGATGATAAAGGGACTCTCTATACTAAAAAGAGGGAAAGGGAGAGCTTCCATTGGACCCTGATAACATGCAGGTGGAAAAGAATGCAGAAGTCTTGAGACAGCCAGGTTCTAATCCCAGATGAGAATTACACACAGTTTCAAAAATCGACTATCACATATCCCCAGATAATTTCTTAGTCTCTAGCTTCTTAACGCAACTGTAGGAAACTATTCAATTAATTTTTTTAATTCTAAAACCCTATGATCAACAGATTCGGGTTGTTATTGCAGGTCAGTTCATTCTAAAAAAGTGAATTTATAAAGGGACACAACATCAAGGTCAGAAAAAGGGATATGATTTGTGTCCTGAGCAATCATTCTGTATAAACCATTTCAGTGCTGAACAAATGGTCTTGTCAAAATAAATAAATAAATCTGTTTAATGTTCTATGGGGGCAGGACACATACAAGACCTATCCTGCACTCCCTATTCAGGCAACATTCCTATTCAGTGTCAGGGGTTAGACTGCATCAGAATAGGAGCGGGTGCTCACACTCACCAATTTTGGTGTCTGTTATTATAGGTCTCAATGTTGCATCATGCTGTGGAGACAGGATGCAGCAGGAGGAAGAGAGCATGGAGAAGAGAGAAGAGAAGAGGAGAAATGTATCTGTAAGGCGTACATGTCCACAAGCAGACCCTTAGCCAACCAAGCAACAGTGTGCATGCGTGTGGGCAGTGTGTGGAGCTGGGTAGGTGCACATCCCTAATATTTGCCCATCCTTTTTCCTAAAAACACTGAGTGGGATTTTCAAAAGCCTTCAGCGTTAGCCTAACTCCTTTCCCACTAACGTCAATGGGAGCAGAGTTAGGCCAGTGCTGAGTGCTTTTGAAAATACTACCCAATATTGTTGTTTTGACTTGGGCAAGTTGGAGAATCTGTATTGATGTAAAAATAAATTAAAAACACGAACCCAAGGTTTCTTCCTTAAATTTTGGAAAACCCAATGCAATTTTCTGCAGTTTAAATATCTTCTTAAAAATTCCTAGAAAGAGGTTCAGCATAAGGGAAGCTGGTAGGATTGAGTTACCTCCTTAAGAGAATGAGGGCTTGCTAGAGGGCAAATATTACTGTCTGAAAAGAGGAAGGGTAGGAAGACTTCAAGCTGGGACATCTCTTCTCCCAGCAGGTACCAGGAGCGGCGCCAGGGTTTTTGCCGCCCTAGGCGGCAGTGCTCCTCCTCAGGGCATTCGGCGGCAGGGGTCCTTCTGCTCCGCGTCTTCGGGGCGCTTCGGCGGCGGGTCCCGGAGCGAGTGAAGGACCCACCGCTGAAGCGCCCCGAAGACGCGGAGCGGAAGGACCCCCGCCGCCGAATTGCTGCCGAGGACGGCAAAATGCCGCCCCCCAAATCCTGCCGCCTTAGGTGACCGCCTAGGGTCGCCTAGTGGAAGCACCGGCCCCGGCAGGTACTATTGCTGCTCTGTTTAGTAGCAGGAAAGGATCAGAGCCCCAGAAATTCCTCAATCAGTCACTAGCTTCTCCGACTTTAGATTCCCCTGCTGGGCAAGTCCTCATTTCACCAACCTGAAAGGGAGCTGTGTTCCTCCTTACTTAAAACCCTGCTTCTATTGACTTCAGTGGGAATGTTTCCAGCTAGTGAAAAACAGAACTACTTTATTTATCATTATTTTAAGCTAATACCTAGATTATGCTGTAGGACTCAGGCTGTAGTACGGCCCCTGGTGGTGACAGGCACATACTCCTAGCCCAGACATTTGCCAGTTGTAATTCTTGTTCCAAACATTTAGATAGGATTAAAAGTAGCTTGTTGCTTAAATTCCTTCTTCTGTTTTCTTACCCCTTAAAATGACATTCCTCAGAAAAGCAAGTGTTTTGTCTGGTAAACAAAGATTCATAATCAGTCATTTACTGTAGTTTATTTTAAACTTGTTTTTAGAACAGGAGGCTATGCTGTTATATCCATCCAGATTAACAAGATTTAGGCCTAGACGTTTGTGTTTCTCATACTAGTCCTCTTCTGGTGTGCTGTGCCTAGCAAGCTCACAATGAGTATCTCATACACTCAAATACAATTTGCACATGACAGATAAAAGTAATCTGCTTGACCTACTGTATGTTCCCAACTAATCGTTTGCTAAACTTGAATCTAACTGGGGTGTTTATCTTAAGCCAGGAAACTAACCCTCAGCAAAATGTGCAATTTTGACGGAATGCATGACAAATCAATGCAGGGTTCATTGCTGACAATATTTTCCTATGATGTTAAAAGAAAAGAAGCGGATGTTTTTATCCAAAGTGTAGAATACAGTGTCCTAGCTCCAGTGACAATGATAAATTTTAACTGAAAACATGCCAGAATATAAATCCTCTCTACATTTTCACCAGGTTGCATAAAACAGGATAACCTGGCTGGTCTGTGATTCTTTAATTGTTATATGTAATGATGTTGTTTTGTTCAGGTAGACATTCATACTTATCTCAGGAAAGAATAGGCTTTTTATTTTAAAAAAATTGGTTGAGAAATTAAAAAAAAAATCTTTAAAAGAACATACAAATTATTTGAAGGCCAAACTGTATTTTATTGGTTATTTTATTTATCTAAAATTACAAAATTGCATGTAGACTTCTATGTAGACTACACATCTGGACTTTATGTAATTTTGGTACATGTTCAGATACCATTGTGATGAGTGAAGTGCTGATAGATACTGTAGACAGAATAGATTTCCATCATGCATCAACAAGATAACATCTTCAGAAACAAGCTCTGTAGCTCTGAGGGCAACAGTGCTTCTAGTTTTAGCTTAAAGCATCTACAAGACTCAGTTCTTTCCTCAGATGTTAAGTTATTGTATATTATACTGCAATTTAGTTCTGAAAATGCAAAGAAATTACTCCAAATCCTTGTTACAATAAAACAGACAGTATGTGTATGTTTTCATAATTCTTTTTTATTCACGGTCTCTGAAGAACATGACATTTTGGGGCAGCTTTGGAATAAATAGCACAGAATGTTATAATAAGTAAGTAATATAAGTTTCCAAAACAAACTGAGGGTACTATTCTTGAAAAAGTAGAGCTCTCATCCCTCATGTATATAAGTCATTTGATGTAATGGAAGAACCCTAAGTATACAAATACTGATCAACAGGGTCAGACCAATGGTTCAGCTAGCCCAATCTCTTATCTTCTGACAGTGATTGGTGTCAAATACTTCAGAGGGAATGAACAGAAGAGGGCAATCTATCTAGTGATCCATCCCCAGTCATCCAGCCCCAGCTTAGGGATACCCAGAGCATGGGGTTGCATCCCTGACCATCTTGGCTAATAGCCACTGATGGACCTATCCTCCAATTCTTTTTAGAACCAAGTTATACTTTGGCCTTCACATCATTCCCTGCCAATGAGTTCCAAAGGTTGAGTGGCTGTTATGTGAAGAAGTACTTCCTTCTATTTGTTTTAAACCTGCTGCCCATTAATTTCAATGGATCCCTGGTTTTGTGTTATGTGAAGGAGTGAATAACACTTCCCTATTCACTTTCTCCACACCATTGATGATTTTATAGACTTCTGTCATATCCTCCCTTAATCATCCCTTTTTTAAGTGGAACAGCCCCAGTCTTTTTAATTTCTCCTCAGATGGAAGCTGTTCCAAACCCCTAGTCATTTTTGTTGCCCTTCTCTGTACTTTTTCCAGTTCTAAAATATCTTTTTTGAGATCGGACAACCAGAACTGCATGCAGTATTCATGGATTAATATAGTGGCATTATATTTTCTGTCTTATTATCTCTCCCTTTCCTTAGGGTTCCTAACATTCTGCTAGCTTTTCTTGACTGCCACTGCACACTGAACCAATGTTTTCAGAGAACTCTCCACGATGACTCCAAGATCTCTTTCTTGAGTGATAACAGCCAATTTAGATGCTATCATTTTGTATGTACAGTTGGGATAATTTTTTCCAAGGTGCATTACTTTGCACTTATCAACATTGAATTTCATCTGCCATATTATTACACAGTCACTCAGGTTAGTGAGATCCCTTTGTAACTCTTCACAGTCAGCTTTGGACTTGAGTATCTATCTTGAGTAATTTAATATCATCTGCAAACTTTGCCACCTCACTGTTTACCCCCTTTTCCAGATAATTTACTAATAAGTTGAAACAGCAGTGATCCCACTACAGAGCTTTGGGGGACTCTGCTATTTACCTATCTCCATTGTAACAACTGACCATTTACTCCTACCCATTGTTTCCCATCTTTTAATCAGTTACTGATCCACGAGAAGACTTTCCTCTCATCCCATGACCACTTATTTTGCCTAAGAGCCTTTGGTGAGGGACCATGTCAAAGGCTTTCTGAAAGTTCAAGTACACTATATCCACTGGATCACCTTAGTTCACATATTTGTTGACACCCTCAAAGCATTCTAATAGATTGCTGAGGCATGATTTTCCTTTATAAAAGCCATGTACAAAATCCATATACAATTTTACAAACTTCAGAAAGTATACAAAGTGACACGGTTCAGTCTTAGATTTGTGCAGCATAATATCAATAGAATAGATTTTTAAGATTGCTTACTTTGACTGGAGGAGAACTGGTGCGTTGTGCTTCTGGTGGCTGTCCCTCATCTTCAGGTAGGGTTGGCATGGTAGCTGGTGAGAGACACGATGGACTGCAATGTGGACTAAAAAGACCATGCACTGCTGGGAATGTCTGTTTCAAGTTAACCTCAAGGGATAAGCACTGAGATGCCTTGTGATCCACAGACTATAGTGTGTGCCAAAAATACAAATCAAATCCATTTAAAATCTATGTTCAAACACTGGGGATCACTTTATAACAACAAACAGTAATAAAGTTTAAAATTAAAAATGATTTGCCTTGCATTTTATTAACTAAAATTTCAAAGATCAAATATAACATGATAAAATATTTAAAGGAACAATCTTCCTTATTTTACTTGATTTTCCCCCCCTGTTTCCTAGGAGATTTTTCAGACTTTCTGCATCTGATTCGCTTGTGACTATGAACTGCCCTTTCAAAAAGCTCTTTAGAAAGGGAGAGTGTGTAATGGATACCTACAATATATCCCTGAACAAACACTGCAACCTTACTACTGCAGAGTGTGATCTCAGATCTGATATGCTAAGGAGGATGAGAAAGGAAAATCCCCAAGACAAAATGTTGCTGATTCAGGAGGTGCCACTTTTCCTCTGAGCTGGTATTGAATAGGTCTATGTGTACCTTGCACATTCGGTTAGCAAAGGGTTTTCACAAATTGGTCCCCGGAGGCTCACTCCTGCAGTTAGAACTGAATCAAACCTCTGCACAATTTTTTTTTAGCGGTTTGGGTTTAACAAACTGGAATCTCCTAAGAACAAGCCTCAGCCAGCTTTCTAACCCTCTCACACTCATCAGAGCCCCCCTTCTTACTTTAGATGTCTTTAGGGTTGTTGGGGGAAAGAAGGAGGGAGGCTGATTTCAGGAATGGAGGTTCACTGGCTTCCAAACTATGCAGACATTCAGTCCATGTTCACCTAACATTCAGGAGACTAGAACAAAGCTGATGAACACATTGAATCTTGAATGCCTGGCTCAGTTCAAGTGGGTTTGAGGTTCAGTGCCACTATTTTGCACTAGGTAATACATCAATAGCTAACACTAGTGTTAAGGGCTCTGTCCTGTCTGAGATGCTGTCTTTTAGATAAGGCATAAAATATAACTCCTGATCAAATGCAGCCATTGTAAATCCTGTAGCCGTTTTTACAAAAGCCGAAGATATTAACTCTTGTCCTGACCAAGTTTTAACTCTGGAAATTATATTTGCCTACCTAAATTCTCCATGCACTTTCAACTGGAGGAAGTATTCTTCACTTCCTGTCTTAAACTATCGGGCAGTGTTGCTGAGCACACAGTTAAACACCCACCATATTTAACCCCAAGAGTAGCTGAATTTCAGAGATGGTTACTGTAATTCTTATGGAAATCATTTGTACAGCACTTTGGATCCATTTGGGTGACAGGGACTATATAGTAATCAAGATAATATATTCCAACTTTTGCTTCAAAGAAAAGACTGCCTGATTGACTTATTAAGGCAATACAGTCATCACAGTCCAAGAACATATTTCCTGAGGACTCTTTCTTACCTGTACTTTTCAAGAGGATTTTTTCTGCTTTTAAGAATGCCGAAAAAATGTGGGACATGTATTTTAAGCAATCTTAGAGTTTTGAGGTTTCTGTGGTAAGTTACTAACTTCCCATAGCTATTAGGTCTCTTCCTATGAACCCAGATCAGCCTGGGGCATCGCTTTTCCAGTGAGAGTTATGCAAAGTGAAAAAAACAATTATGCCTAAGAAAGGTTGGCAGGAATTTTATGGCTCTATTTGCATAAGATCTATTGGTAACAAAGGGGAAAGAAAGCAACTGCTACTTTAACAGAGGAACAGAATTAAACTGCACAATACTATACTTTTAAATTGTATTATATAAATTTGTTAATGTAATTAAAGATAGAAAAATATTAGCACTGTGTAACACTGACAGACCGTGGTCATCGGTGGGCGGGATCGAATCTGGGACCTCTGGAGCTTAGTTCATGAGCCTCTACTGCAAGAGCTGAAAGCCGTATGGCCCTTAGCTAAGGCTGTAGAGCAGACTCATTACTCTTTCTCTCTAAATGGTCTCGGTGCCACTAGATGGGACAGAACACTACACCCAGGAGGTGTGTGGGTTACAACTGCAGTCCTGTAAGTATATATACACCTTCAATAAAAAGCAACAGAGGTCCTGTGGCATCTTTAAGACTAACAGAAGTATTGGGAGCATAAGCTTTCATGGGTAAGAACCTCACTTCTTCAGATGCTCCCAATACTTCTGTTAGTCTTAAAGGTGCCACAGGACCCTCTGCTGCTTTTTACAGATTCAGACTAACACGGCTACCCCTCTGATACTATACACCTTCAATGTTTTCATTATGTACTATCTATGCTCAGACTAAGAGCCTGGTTTAGTGGTGTGAGCACAGAACTGGGAGCCAGTAACTTCTGAATACTAGCCTCTGTCTCAGACATCAACTCTGTGGATTTGAACTTGGAACCAAATTTTCAAAAACTTCCACTAATTTTGGATGCCTAAATTAGAGATGTTAGAACTACTACTTTACATTAGAAACTCTGTTCAGAGGTGCGAAGCAGCCACAACTCCAGTGGAAATGAGTGGAAGCTGCAGGTGCATGATGCCTCTAAAAAACAAATCAGACCCTTGGTGTCTCAAACTGGATACCTAAAAATTGAGATACCTCAGATTAATGGACGCTTAAAAATGTTGTCCCCTTAAACTCTCTTACTTAGCTTTTCCATCAAATAGGGGATGATAATACCCACTTCATGTGGATATTGAAAGGGTTAATTAGTTAATGTCTATAAAGCAAGTTGAAGAGGAAAAATGCTACATAATATGAAGAATTATTTTAAGTGGTATTCACTGTATATTATATTGCAGTCACTAAGCACTAAAATCTTACTGTGACCCCCGGTGGACAGTTTAGGAATATGGTTAGTAAACACATACAAGAGTTTAATCTACTCAGTGGCTGGATTTTGGTAATTGCCTCACATAGGGCCTCACACAAAGGTCCTGCTTTAGATAGGCTTCCCTGGACAGAATGCAGGACTACAGTGACTCCACCACAAAAGCAAATAAATACTATTGTACTGAAAAGAGGTATTGGTTAGAGAGAATGCAAACTAGATTGCGTTTGACGTCAGTGCATGGGTGTGTATACACACCTACACAGCAGTCAGACAACTTTCTACAGCTAAACCAAAACAACTTACTGAGTGAGCAAGTCAGATTTGTTGATGTATGATTTAATGATTCTATCAAATTAGCAAAGACCGATCAAGCTTAGTTATTCTGGTTCCATTAAAGTAGGGCAGATCTGGCTTGCATACTAACTACCTTCTTATTGTTTATGTCACTATGAAACTCTAACTGACAACAGCTTGTTGGTACATTACTGTAAGATTCTTAATTTTCTAGTTTAAACTTCAACTAGAAATTAGACAAAATAAAAACAGTGTCTACTAGGCAGATGGGTAATTAACATTCTCTCTTGTTTCAATTTATTTCCCGAAGTATCAGCTACCTGCTAAAGTTTATGCGCTGTTGAATATTAGAGAAACATCGTGGCTTGAATTTACATTTATTGTTTTGTTAGCTCTCAGTATCACTAATAGGAGGTACAAGAGAAAAGAAATGAAGAACAAACACTTATGTGTATTATTTAATGTCCTCTCAACACACCCTAAGTAAATCACAGAACGAGGTGGATATCAGAGGCAGAACTCATTGCTCAGTTTACCATGAAGGCAAATGTTAACTGTATTCATTTTCTGGCTGGTGAACAGCAGGTACATTATGTCTGTGTGTGCTGGGAAAAATAATCACCAGCTACAGTTGTTGGTCAATAAAGGATAGAGTAGCCTACAGTCTTGAACAGGTTCAACACTTGACCCTATTATTTTCTCCCAACTCTGAATCACTGCATCATTCCTAGTCTTGAAGGATTAGAGTTTTATTGGTAAATGTCAATAAACATGGATTTCATTATACGCACACACACATACACTCACAAAATTTATGGATTATAATCAAAATTTACAGATAAGCAAAGTAAGAAAAATGCTGCTTGAGCACTTACTAGAGTTTGATGTAAGGCCGTTTACTTTATATATTTTGACATAGGATATTGACAATTTGGATTTTAACCGTTGTAAGTTTTAATGTTTTGAATCTCAATGTCTACTACCATTAAATAACTGTTATCTGACACTCCCCCCTTAATTTCCCACAACTGTGAAAGTTTAAATTGATAAAAATAGAAAAAAAATGCTCAAAAATAAATATTGGTATTATCAGTCAAAAATGATAATAAATATAGAATTCTACAAAGTCTACTCATTCTTGATTCTTGAGTGAGAGATTGTTTTGTCTGGAGGAAGAAGAGGCACAGATAATTTAATTTTCAATGCCTTTTAAACGAACTGTTAATTGTAAACTTTTACTAATTTAAAAAGTTTTGATCTAACTGTTTCATGAAAGAACAGGAAGATTTTGTTCAGCAACCGTTTGATTTTACCAGACTGACTTTGAAAACTGCTGCCACGCTTGCTTTGGTGAATTACGCTAGTGACACCAGTCCCGGGAGTCATAGTAGCAGCTACAAAAGTGTCATGACCCTGCTGGTGTGCTTTAATGTAGTGCTCTTTGAAACAGTACTAGGTTAAAGCACACTACAGAACCTTTAGTGCACATGAACCAATTAGTGCACAACATGTTAGTGTCCTTTAGAAGTCACTAAAGGGTGTTACTTTATAATGTAAACAAACCCTTACTTTCATCTCCGGATACATAGGATCGAACAAAATCCTGCGATCTGAGCAACTTCTGAACTTGGTGAAAATCTGGATCCAAAACAGCTTTAAAGCTTGAGCACATAACTACATAAAAGGTGGATTCAGTCCTTTCTTAGGTCACAAAGGAAAATGAATTTGGTTGTTTTACCTAATTCTCAGCAGACACAGAAACACATCACCATATAATTTGGCACAGTTGACAGACAAGTACTCAAGAGAACCCTGGAACTGAAATATCAGGAATTATTTCAGGCCAAGACAGAGTTGTGCCTGCTACACTGCTAGATGTAAAATCTTTCATACTACCAGCTACCTACTTAGCCTAATATGTCTGACTCTGATGAGCATCTAATTCAAATTAAAAAAGACAACAATGCACAGTGCAATGAGGTTAACCATTAAACACCTCAAGTTTCAGCCCCTTATTTTGATTAAAAACACCAACCAACAACAACAAAACCCACCCACTCCTGCATATAGCGCAGAGGGACAGATTCTGTGCTGTGCCTCTCAGAACGTACAGCCTAATGGGCTGGTGGAATACAGGTTAATTTAAGCCACCATGGCAGTGCCTGGATCCTGGGTGGCGGGGGCCTGGAACAGCCTCTGGCATAAAATTAGAGCCTTACTCAGGCTGCCGATGGGCTACTTTGGAGACAGGAGCAGCCAAGAATCTTTGTATTGCTGAGCACTAAGAAAACTCCCTCTCCTGACCCTGTCACATCTTCTTTGGTGCCCAACCCCATCTCTAGAAAACACTATGCCAGGGATATTCTCCCTTGGCTAGCTGAGGTGCCTTTGTGTCTCCTATACACTGCCACAGTGTCTTAGAGGGCCTAGGATCAGCCCGAATTTTAGCAAAATATGAGCATATACTTTCCTTCCTAATAAAGACATATGCATTAGCATTCCAGTTTTTTATTTAGACACTTTAAACTGTAAAACTTACGGGGTCAGATTCTCTGGTACACTAAGGCAGAGGGGTTACATAAGCAACAAACTGGCCTTAAACTGACTGGGGATATCCAGTGGAGAATTTACCCTGTGCAGGGGACATCTCTGACACTTCCTGCATCCTCCCTTCCCTCTCGTGTAAGGGGGAAAAAGGGGCATGTTGGGGTATGGGTGGGAAGGAGAGGAGAGGAGTGCGAACCAGAGCTCTGTCACACCAGATCATTCACTGGAGTGACCTTACATCACTGGCATCAATTGTTGTTGCTCCTATGGCCCCATAAGCAGAGCTCGGATGGAATGGAGACTCAAGCCCAATGTCAAAGAACAGACAATCACCAGCAATGTGCTATAGCAAGAATGGTAGGATCTGATCTGCCCTCCCACAGAAAACCTGCAGTAGGGAAAATAATCACTAGAAACTCTTCAGAGTTCACCGCCATTCCCCTGTTAAGGTAAAGTGACTTTTATTTTGGGATATTGGGAGACAGGGTGCAGCCTTGAAACCACCAGGACTCAAAACCTCCATGAGGAAACCAGGTTACAGTCCCAGGGCTGTAGTGTAGAGTGCCAGATGCTCCCTGGTCTGACACGAGTCAGCTGGTTACCTTTGGATTCATGCTGCCATTATAGCTCGGTACTGCTGGCTTTACCTCTCTAAGTTAAAGATTAGAAACCTCTTTATAAAAATATACAACAAAATAAGCTTCCATGGGATGCTGTGGAATAACCATCACTGGAGATATCCGACGCTGGACAAGGCAGCCATCGATGGTTTAGGAATAACAAAATTAGTCCTGCCGTGTTTCATAAGGATGCACTATGGGCCTGATCAAATGTCCATTCAAGTCAGTGGAAGTATCTCCAGCAACATCAACAGGCATTGGATCAGGCTCTGTATGACCTTCTTCCATCCCAAAGGACTCTATCATTATGTTACTGTTGCTATTTTTATTAAAGCAAATGATCCACAATACCATTTTGAAACCAACCATGGAGTAACAGCAACAGCTTCAAAATAATCAGTTACAAATAAAAACCTCTAAAAATTATTTTTAACTTAATGCCACAAGCGAAGTGGAAAAGGATGGAGGAGTAGAACATCGGTTCAGTTAAACCACTTCGTGGACTATACGAGAAAAAATTTAGTTGTTTTAAACAAGGCAAACACCCTATCCACCAGATTCTACTTATTCTCACACTGAGTGACACGCAGTACAAATAAGTTTTGTTTAGTTCTTGTCTGTTATTGTACACTCTCTGCTTAAAATAGTTAGGTAAAAATGGATCCCCTTAGGGTTCAAATTTGTTGTCAGATATAGATCAGTGGATACAGAGAACTTTCTTCTATCACTGGGTAGCTTAGAACACAGTCTCCAGGAAATGATGATGTAGGAGCTGTATTCCATAAAAGGAAAAAGTATTCAGAAATGTTTGGCTTTTGATCTGTTCCCTCTGCAACCCATTTCACCACAGTAGAGAAAGCAGAGTATAATTAGTAAACTTACCCTCTCTGTCTGAGTCACAGCTGAAAACTGTGTTAGCAAGGGTTTAGAATAAAGATGCTTTACTCCATCTCCACTGCTAGTCTGACAGCTGACCTCAAATGCTCTGTCAAATCACAGCAAATATATAAGAAAAAGAGCAAAAATATAAACACAAAGTTTAGAAATTGTTTTCTTAAGATTCCTTGGTTCATATACTGCCCCCAGTCAAGGCAAGCAACTCCCATTGGCAGTAGTGGGAATTCCACATTCTCATTAAGGATAGTATCTGGGTTTCTGAATGAAATATTTTTGAATTGCTCCTTGTGGGCCTAATTTTCCATTGCCCTGCACTTGTGCAGTCATTTGCGCCACTGCAAAGTAAATGACAGGTGAGTGTAAATTGCTACCAAATCAGAAAAGGAGCATTTTACATTCACTTCACATTCGTGTAAAAGAACACACAGGGCGCAGGGCATTTGTGAATCAGATCCTCCGACCTTAAACTTCTTAACACTGAGGGTATGTCTACATTGCAATAAAACATTTGTTGCTGGCCCATGTCAGCTGACCTGGGCTCAGACTGCACGGCTATAAAATTGCAGTGTAGGCATTCAGGTTTGGGAGCCTGAGCCCAAATCAGCTGACATGGGCCACCCATGAATGTTTTATTGCAATATAGACATACCCTCCGTGTTAAGAAGTTTAAGGTCAGAGGATTTGATTCACAAATGTGCTGCACACTGTGTGTTCTTTTACACAAGTGGGAAGTGAATGTAAAATGCTCCTTTCCTGGAGCCTGAATGTCTATACTGCAATTTGATAGCCCTGCAGTCTGAGCCTGCAAGCCCAAGTCAGCAGCCATGGGTGTTTTATTGCAGGGTAGATCCACCCTAAGACAGGTTATAGCTCTATTTCATTCTGTGAAAATTAATGCAAGACAGAAATACAATTTTCCTGCCAATTTATTTGTACTGCATGATATGCCTTTCAGTCACAAAACACTATTAATTATAGTAATTACTCCACTAAGAAAAAGTGCAATTTGTTAACATTTGCTGGCAATTTAAATCTTTAGATATAGATATATATATAGAGGTCATGGACATTGATAGAAGGTGCTTATTTACTGCATGTAATTTTTTAAAAGTTATAAAGTTGATTTTTCACTTGAAGTAGTGCTTAAATTTGTAAGTTATTCTAAAACTGCTTTAGCCATCATTGATCTGCACAGATAATTAACAACTCCATAGACACTGTATAATACCAATGTATTCTGCAATAATGTTTAATGAACCAAATTCTGCCCCCATTAATATCCATTCAACCCCATTGGGTAGGACCGAGAAGTTTTTTAGGCAGTTACAGTGTTGTCCCTCCTGATGAGATATTGAACAATACTTTTGTAGGCTGTGCAGATTGTGTGCAGCTAGAATGTTAATGTAAGGTTTATTCCCTCTCACATGCAGGATTTGATCCTGCAAAGTCTGAGAGCACTCCTATTGGCTTAAATGGGAGTTGAGGGCATCCATCACCTGGCAGGATTGAGCCCTGTATGCAGATGAAATTCAAATAATTGTGCCATGATAATATTTAACATGAATAATTTCTACATACAATTACTTTTAACTTATTAATCCTTTTTTATTCTTGTACCTCCTTATCCCTTACAAATACAGGGAGGTAAAAATCAAAAAAGAACCCAAAAAAGGAGACTGACCAAGCAATAGCATGCATATCGCGAAAAAGAAGGCCCCTAGCTCTACAGATCTTTCAATCACCATATAATCTCATGGCTATAAAATCTTTCTTAAAATCATAAGGATTGCATACAGTTACCTGTCCCCCGGGTCTCACTTTATATAAACATACCAGAGGAAATGACTCTTTTCTACTTTGTAGTTTCCTCATGGCCCAAGAACATCTAAAACTCAATACAGTAAAAGCTTTGTTATCCAGCATGTTAGGGGAGTAGGGGGTGCCAGTAAATCAAAAATTCCAGTTAACTAAGAGTGAGGGGGTTTGGGTGCAGGAGGGGGATCAGGGCTGGGATGCGGGAGGGGGTGCGGGATGCAGACTCTGGGAGGGAGTGTGGGTGAGTGAGGGGTTTTGGGATGCCGGATCCTGGCAGCGTGTGCCTCGGGCAGCTCCCCGGAAGCGGCGACCTGTCCCTGCTGCTCCTAGGCAGAGGCAAGGCTAGGCAGCTCTGTGCACTGCCTCTGCCCGCAGGCTCTGCCTCCACAAATCCCATTGGCCGCGGTTCCCACCCAATGGGAGCTGCGGAGCCAGTGCTCAGGGCGGGGGCAGCACACAGAGCCCCCATGGCTGTTCCTCCACCTAGGAGCAGCAGGGACATGTCGCCGCTTCCGGGGAGTCAGGTAGGGAGCCTGCCGGCCCTGCGCCAACCGGACTATAAACCCAACTTTCAATGAAGATCAGAAATGCCAGTTTATAGAGCTTTTCAGTTGGTAAAGTGCTGGATAACACAACTTTTACTGTACTATTTAATAAAATCAGCTTGTAAGCATCTGTTTTAGAAATTCCACAGCTGGAATAGTTATTTTGTTCATCATACTATGTACAAATTAGAATATGCCACCATCTTGTTATTGAACAAAGAAGAAATAACTAATTAGGTAGGCAGCAAAGTATTCTGATTCTCCAGAGCATCTAAAAGTATCATTCTTTGGAGATTGTACTTTCAAAAATGAGGTAAAGGGTGGCCTGCACTAGTCTGAAGCATTTGTAGATATGGTGGATTGTTTGGAGAGTAATATTACAGGCATTAGTACTTAAAAAATTAGTTCTGGTGAAAAGTGATGCATTCAGTGTGATGAAAAATGGAGTTCTTCATTTTTCTACCAAGTAAATACCGCAAAGGATAGTGAGAGTTTAATGTTCTCAAAATGCTTCTCCAATATACCGCCACTCTGGTTTGCAGGGAATACCTCTAGTTACCAAGACCCTCAGAGTCTGTGCTGAAATTGCCAACAACGGCACAAAATAGAACCAAATGTAGTGGGTTTTTTGTAGTATGTATAGCTGTAAAGTAGCAACTAAATTAGCAGCTAGGCACTTGGCCATTTAGGCTGGGATTTTCATAAGTGCCTAAGGGAGTTAGGAACCCAACCGCCCATTGAATTTCAGTAACACAAACTTATTCTGCAACAATATTTTATGGCCCAAATTCAAGGGGAGTTAGGTTTGTACTGCTTTAGGCACCTATGAAAATCCCAAGTTTAATATTTGCCCTTACCGAATGTTCTATATTGATTCTACTACACACACAAAATAGCCTGATTAATGAATAGCAATCACACCTGCAGTATAGGAATTCTCCATAAAAAATTGTTAGCCAGGTTCCATTCTGTTTTAACACTAGTTTATCAGAAGAAAACTATATGAATATTGCCACTTCTACTTAAGTATCAAACATTAAAACTTAGGTTTGTTCATTCAAATAGCACTAAATCAGTTTTGAACCTGGTCTGTAATCTCTTGTATTAGGATCCGATTTTGCTGCCACTAACAGGAGACTCAACTGGCAAATGCAGTTAATATATATTTTAAAAAACATTAGTAATAGTGAGGAATAGTCTTAAAATTTTAGAACAATATGCTCAGGAAAATGGATGCAGTTTTCTTTTAAGGAAGGAATCTCTAGGTCCATTTACAAAAATGGCTCTGGAAGAATTCAGGGCCCCTTTGCTTTGGGTATTAAGGAGTTAATATTGCATGACTTGACCTTTTATGAATGAGTCACAAATCCTGGAACCAAAGTTTTCCATTTCCAATTTTTGTGTTTTATTTAGCTATACAAAGAATTTGAAGAAGATTAGGCTACTGTTAATGTCATTGGCATATCCCTCTACTAATGACTGTAGGAATTGTGTGTATGATTTTGCATAAATCATCTTTAATAGCAGTCTGCTACATTTCTATTAATTCTGCCTATTCTTTTTGACTCATCAGTTCATGACAAAGATCCAGTGACATACTTTATCATTAAGCATGGACATGTCCAAACACTGGACCAAATTCGGAGGTCCTTTCTCAGGGTCTGATCATATCCTTGTGTGTAAAAACTGGCCCAGAGGGAGTTATGAGAGGGGAAATGTTTGCAGAGATTTCTCCTCAATCATTCCATTGTGGGAGTTCAGGGTCCTGTCCTCTGCTCACCGTGGGCCCAACAACAAATCCAGTAGATTCTAGGTGATCAGAGGGAGATTGGTGCCTCCACAATGACTCTGGGTCCCCAGTGGCTGTCTCCATCTGCCCACATTCACAAGACTGCTAAACTGGCAGCTGTCCCAAGGACCACCCTTAAGAAGGGATACCCACAGTAGATGGGTGCTATGGAACTAATATAGTAACAAGCGCCACTCGGCAAAACAGGAGACAACACACATTTGCATCCTCCCACTCCGGCAAACCCAGTCTGCCTTATTCTCCCATTGCCCTCCAAGTACCTGTGTAGATCGCTCAACCTAACAGAGAGTCCAAGGAAAGCTAAGGTGGAGGGATGTTGCCATGGAGCCAAGTGAGAAGAGGGTGATCATGCAGAAGAAGGAGATCAACTTATAGATTTTGGGGGCACAACAAAACTCTCAATTATTATTTAGACGTTACTCAAGCAAACTCATATTAGCTTCAGTGGGAGTGTGCCGAAGAATGGACTGAGTCAAAACTGACTAAGGACCTCAAGATTTGGGCCACTCTAGATGAACAACCTCATAAAGAATTATATTTTCTCTTTTACAGCCACCAGAACAAACTTGTGCACATGTGAGAAAATATGTGAATGCGCGTACTGCCACTGCAGGATTAGGATCTTAGATTGCTACTATGCCATAGCCTCATAGGCTGTGCTGTCGAGAAGCTCTTTCAGATATTCACGCAGAATTTCCCTCCTCTTAAGTTCAACCTCTCTTAGTCATACATCATCAGTTCTTCTCCCTGCTTCATGTGTTACTCCATTCTAATAGCTGTAGACATTACGTGCTCCTATGCTCTTTTATCCTTGCCACATGGCCATTAATTCATTTATGCTCATCTCAGCTTTTATTGCAGGGGTGGGCAAACTATGGCCCAGGGGCTGCATGTGGTCCTTCAGATGTTTTAATCCAGCCCTCAAGCTCCTGCTGGGGCTTGCTGTGCGTGGCTCCCGGAAGCAGTGGCATGTTCCACCTCTAGCTCCTCCGTGTAGGGGCAGCCAGGGGGCTCAGTGTGCTGCCCCCGCCCCAAGCACCACCCCCGCAGCTCCCATTGGCCAGCCAGGGCCAGCTCTGGCTTTTTGGCCACCCCAAGCAAAAAACCAAAAAAACCCCAAAACAAACAAAAACGGGGCGACCAGAATGGCAAAGCAAAAAAACCCCAAACAAACAAACAAACAAACAAAAAAACCTGCGGCGTGGCCGCAGCGCGGGTGCAGGGGGACCGGCTGGGGGGGACACGTGGAGGGAGAGGGCAGGAAAGAGAGAGAAGGGGACGGCCAGGGCTACAGCAGGGGCACTGCCACGCGGCCCCTCCCACTGCGCTGCCTCCTGCCGTCTGCCGCGAGGGCTCCGCTCCGGTCGGCGGGGAGGGAAGGAAGAGGACTGCCCTGCAGGCAGCGGAACAAAACAAAAAAAAAAGCGGCCGTGCCGCCCTAGGATTGGGCAGAATGCCGCCTCGAACAATCTTGCTCAGCTGGTGCCTGGAGCCGGCCCTGCGGCCAGCAAACGGGGCCAATGGGAGCTGCAGGGGTGGTGCCTGTGGACGGGGCAGTGCACAGAACTGCCTGGCCGCGCCTCCGCGTAGGAGGCGGAGAGGGGGACATGCCGCTGCTTCTGGGAGCTGCTTGAGGTAAGCATCCCCCAAAGCCTGCACCCTGACCCCCTCCCGTGCCCCAACTCCTTGCCCCAGCCCTCCCACCCTCCTAACTCCTCGGTCTCACCCTCCTGTACCCCAGAGCCTGCACCCCCAGCGGGAGCCCTCACCCCCCCAGCTGCTCCCCAACCTCCTGCCCCAGCCCGGAGCCCCCTCCTGCACCCTGAACTCCTCACTTCTGGCCCCACCCCAGAGCCAGCACCCCCAGCCGGAGCCCTCAACCCCTTCCTCACCCAACCCCCAATTTTGTGAGCATTCGTGGCCCCTCGGGCCAAAAAGTTTGCCCACCCCTGTTTTATTTAGATTATATTTTCCCTGCAAACTTTAATTGATTTTGTGTACTCTTCTTTGATCTTTTAGTCATGCTAGTTCTAAGAAACAGACCTTGGACAAACAGTGTCATCAAGTGACACTTAGGAGGGTGGCTTGGGAGGAATCTAGCTCTAGGGGTGATCATAAGTAAGGCTATGTTTTAGTCATGGGTATTTTTAGTAAACATCATGGACAGGTCACGGGCCCATGAATTTTTGTTTACGGCCTGTGACCTGTCCATGACGTTTACTAAAAATACCCTCCATGACTAAAACTTGGGTGGAGGTGCTCTGAGGGGGGCGGTCTGGGGGCGCCACAGGTGCCGGGGGAGTTGACCCGGGACCCCCGCTGGTACAGAGGGAGGAAGGGGGCCAGGCCGCAGTGCATGGCCTGGGACCTCCGCTGGTACTGGGGGAGGGGGTTGGCGGGGCTTCCTACTGGCTCCATCCCTGCAGCTCCTAGGCAGCAGAGGCAGGGGCCAGGGTAGGGGCTCCTCCGCTGCTCCCGCCACAAGCGCCAGCTGCCGAAGCTCCCACTGGCCGGGAATCACAGCCAATGGGAGCTGCGGGAGGCGGGAGCTGCGGGCGTGGGTAGCACGGAGACCCCCCCCAGCCCTCCACCACCTAGGAGCTGCAGGGGAGGCCCCCACTCCAGGTAAGCGCACCCCCCCCCCACACCCCAGCCCCTAATCCCCTCCCACACACCCAAACTGCTGCTGCTGGCCCAGGGGCTGCCCAGCTTGGGCAGCCCCTGGGCCAGTACCAGCCACTGCAGAAGTTACGGAAAGTCACTGAATCAATGACTTCCGTGACAGACTCGCAGCCTTAATCATAAGAAAACCTGCCCACTTCAAAGATATTGTCTTGCGGCAAATGGAGCTCACCCATGTGAACATTTAAAAAATAGAAAGAAGCTTGAAAAGGACCAATTGGTGAAGAAAGAGATAGTGGTTCCTCTCTTTTTCTAGATAACATATTTTGTACAGAGATACAAGATGGGAGAGGTAATATCTTTTATTGGACCAGCTTCTGCTGGTGATCTGTGGAGCTCGAAAGCTTGTCTCTTTCACCAACCGAAGTTGGTCTAATAACAGCTATTACCTCACCCACGTTGTCTCTCTAATATTCCAGGACCAACACAGCTACAACACTGCAAACATATTTTGTATAGAAACTGGCTAATTTATGTAGGAGGGCAACATCAGTCTTTGCTCCTGGGACATATAGGGAATAATGACAAAATGAAAAATGAAAAACATTCTTAATGCTCTCAAAAATGAGATACTATGAACTGATTTCTTCCAGGTTACACATCTGTCTGGTAAAGATGATCCTGCGTTGGAAAAAAACCAGAGAGGTGTATTGTACTGGATGTCTGTATCAGAATGGTAAATATTCAAAGAATTAAGACAAAATATTCAGTATGGTTTCTGAATTATGATGGAGGAAACAAATGGATAGACAATTGCTTGTGAAAATGCATATACCCACCTACCTGTTATGAAAATGATTTCTATGTTTGCCCAATAGTTAGGTTCACTACTATTTCCCAAAGTGAGCTGATAATAGATTTCAGAGTAGCAGCAGTGTTAGTCTGTACCGCAAAAAGAACAGGAGTACTTGTGGAACCTTAGAGACTAACAAATTTATTTGAGCATAAGCTTTCGTGGGCTACAGCCTACTTCATTGGATGCATGTAGTAGAAAATACAGTAGGAAGATATATAAATACTCAGAGAACATGAAACAATGGGTGTTACTATACACACTATAAGGAGGGTGATCAGTTAAGTTGAGCTTTTATCATAAAAGCTAAACTTAACTGATCACTCTCCTTATAGTGTGTATAGTGTGATAAAAGCTCAACTTAACTGATCACTCTCCTTATAGTGTGTATAGTAACACCCATTGTTTCATGTTCTCTGTGTATATATATATCATCCTACTTTTCCACTACATGCATCCGATGAAGTAGGCTGTAGCCCACGAAAGCTTATGCTCAAATAAATATGTTAGTCTCTAAGGTGCCACAAGTACTCCTGTTCTTTTTGCTGATAATAGATGTCACTTTCAAATGTCGTGGAAAAACTTCTCTTAGCATCAACATCATTGCATTCTAAGGAAAAGGATTTTAACACTGCTATCAAACAACACGCATATTGAAGCTATGTCTACATCACAAACTAGGGGTGTGACTCCTCTGCTTGTGTACACACATTTGTGCGGTCAACATGCTAGCATGAGTATAAACAGCAGCGTAGCTGCGATAGCACGGGGAGCAGCAGCAGAGGCATTGCCCAGCTGTGCCAAGTACAAACCTGTCTGAAACCAGCAGGTATGTACTCATCACGGCTAAGCCAGGCCTCTGCTGCCGCTACCCATGTGTACTGGGGTTACACTGCTATTTATACTTGTGCTAGATCGATGAGCGCTAGCATGATTATATGTACACGGGCAGGGGAATCACATCCCTAGCTCACAGTGTACTGTAGATGTAGCCTTACACTGTAAGGTCTTTGGGGAAAGGGCCATCTTTTTATTATGTATTGATATGTGCCAAGCACAATGGGGCCCTGATCTGTGACTAGGCCCCTACATGTTACCATAATACAATATATGTCTGCAGACACCTTTGCTGACTGAGTGTTACTGATGCAGTAACCAATTTTTTGCCACCTCTCCTCTCAAACTGGAGAAGCCTAGGAGATGTTACTACTCTCAAAACTGTGCATTTCAGATCACATCTTTACTTAAGGCTAGCATGTAGGTTGAGTTGGGAAGATCAGTAGAGATGAGTTCTGAAATGGCAATTTGATAATTTTCTTAGCAAAGGGAAAAGAACAAATTGACATTTTCTTTGGGAAAAATATCCCATGTCCTCTGATGTCAATTTATTCCATTTTGGGGAATCATTTAAAGTTATGCTACATGGAGCTATAATTTCAAACACATTATATAAAAAAAAATCACATAAGCATCAGTGGAGCTGGAAAACAAATTATATAATTTGGAAAAAATATTAGAAAAGACCTAATTTGGCAACATTAAATAAGTTTAAGGCAACTAGGGCAGAACACAATTGGTTAGTGACCCAATAAGCTAAACACAGCTTGTTCTTATTCAAGCAAAAAGTCTACCAAGTGAAGAAATAAATGGAACAAAATTTCTTTCTGTCATTATTAAAAAAAAAGTGATTGGAAAGAACACATTCTCTTGATTAAAACCACCATAAACAGGTTACTTTGGCATCCTAAGAGGTATTTGCAGTCCTTTAGGCAGTCACAAATTACATTGAACTCCCCAGCTCATCTAAGCAAGTGGCAAATGTAGCTAGCTAAATTTTGCATTGCCAGAGTGATAAAAACAGAGAAATGATTAGTAATGTGCAAAGAGGTTACTCTCATGGCTCAGATTTTAGAAAGCCTTTTTCAGCAAACAAGATCAACTACTTCATGACCTAACTGGCAGCTCAAAGTGAGGTTCCACTCTGAAAAATGACTACATAAAAAGAGCACCCTTACTCAGCAGATCTGATCTCTGAGGATATTCAGAGTCTGATCTGCTTGCTTTAGTGATGAATTTGTTTTTACTGCTTATTACTTTTGTTAGCATGGCAGAGTCAACATAGGGAAGGAAAAGAGAGTTGGTTGCTTTTCCTGTTTATGAATCCGAGTGATATCTTAAAGTGTTGCCTTACACTAAAAATGGTATCTTCTTAAGAAATCCGCTTGCTGCGAGGATTCAGAGTCCAATATGTTATTTTACTGAAAAGTTAAAACTAATTTTTACTCCTGTTGATGATGGTATTGGCTCTGCAGTTCTAAGTTGGAACATCTGTATTGTTTTATGAGTCAGAAAAACTACAACTTCACTTCCAGGTTGAGTTTGCAGGGTTAGCAATTTGAGGGAAAAAACACACCATCTTTTCATTTGTGACCATCATGATCCAGAAGTCACAAACAATAAACATGAAACCCCACTGTGCCATATTTCAGAGTCTCAGAGCAGAAAAACATTGCAAGCAGATATCGACATTACTTTGCCATACACGTTTCTGGTTTCAGAAACAGCCAACCTCTCATCACCTCTTTTTATGTATTATGATGGCAGGATGAAGGACTCTCACTGTCCCCACTGTTATTCCAAATGGGTCCTTACAAAGGCTCTGATCCATTGCAGGATTAGTGCCTAAAGCACTGCTCCTGCTCCCATTAAAATCAACTACAGAACTCCCATTAATTTCAATGAGATAAAAGCTTTGCAAAGCATATTTTCCAGTAAGTCTTTTGCTTGCACTGCACAGCTACCCAATTGTTCACCTGAAATTCATTCATCCTAGCTGTTGACAGCAAGACTCTCAGAAGCATTAGTAATAATATGCTGTGACGTATCTTTTGGTTCAATCTGACCTAGTTTCATTTCAATATTGGAAAGAAAAGGTTCTTATATTAAAACACTGCTCTTATTTTTTCCCCTAATCAATAATTTTGTCTAAAAGAGTCTATTGTGAGTAGGCAGCTCCTCCACTATTTACTGACTGGACTCTTTTATGCTGCACCCCACATCTTTACACTGTTATTTCCAGTGGGTGAAACTTTTTTTTTTTAAACCATTTGATTCAGAGAGACTATTTCAAGAGTGTAGAAGAAGCCTGCTTGGGGCCTCAGTCAAAGAGGACAGAGTGAGGCCATAATAGGAAGTCATGAGACGCTTTGTAGTTTATCCCTTTGAAATAATTGGAGACAATTTTTTTACTGGGATTTAAAAGCAAAAGATCCTCTCTGCCATCTATGGGCAGCAAGGCCATCCTATTTCTTCTGTCTCTTGCCAAGAAATTCAATAGGAATCTCACTGGTCAAGATAGCAATGATTTGGCTGCCTCTCAAAAGAGCTTATGTATTAGCTGAGATTGTGATGAACGCCCCAGAGCTGGATTTATATTTAAAAAGATTTTGCTTAACTCAAGCAATGATGCAATTCCAAGGTAAACCACTAAAGGGTATTTGATTTAAAACACAGGGTCCAAAACTGCGCCACTCCTCCCAGGGTAAAATAAATAAAATCAATCATCCCAATTCAATACATCATCTATAGTTGTTATATTAGCAAAATAACTCTTCCATGAAAGATCCATTTGACAACAGATGCTCCAGTACCACAGTACATATTTGCAAACTTCAAGAGGGGGCTCCACAAAACAGCAGAAGCACTGGTGCAAACCCCAAATGTAATCAATGAAGAGAGTCATGTGTACCAGTGAAGGTTATTCCAGATTCAAAGATAAGTAAGCTCCACCAGCGCAGAATGCGGCTTTCTTGTCTAACTTTAAGAGTGGTTCTGAACCTGGGGTGCACGTGCCCTCTGGGGGTGCGAGATGCCCTTTCTGGGAGTGCAACACATGCCAGATTTTTTTAGAAAGTAAATCTTCGAAAACACAAATTAAGCACAGGCACGTATGTATTCATGTATTCTTAACTTTACTGTGAAATTAAAATAAATATATAATTCTCTCTCTTTCATTCTATAGTTATGATATATTTAGGTTTAAAGAACTGACCTACTTCAACAATTTTTGATAAGGGGTGCGAGAACATATTTTGAGAGCCAAAGGGGTGCAGGCTGCAGTAAAAGTTAAGAACCACTGCTTTAAAATGTGCACTGATGCAGCTATATCAGTGCCTGGAAACTAGAAAAATTTCCAATTCTAAGGCACATGAGGCCTTAACTGAAAACAAGGAGGTCACAGAGATGTTGGCCGTAATTCAAATGCCTAACAGATTGGCTAATTATTATGGTAATACAACTCACCTAATATAAAGCTCTAAATCAACTAGCCTTACCTAAGATGAAGTGCTGCCTACTGTACTCAGTCTGAGAGCTTCCATATCCACCCTCAAACGATGGAAGGAAAAGAAAGAAGTATGATGGGGGAAAAGGGGGAGACTACAATAAGCCACCTTACAAGAGAAATAATTTCCCATGTTTGCATTCTGCTAAGGTTGGCAAGCAGGCAACATAGATTCAGGGGGAAAAAAATCAAAAGTGTCTTTAATACAAGTGCAGATTGGCAGCTGTAGGGGAGGGGGAAATCAGCACATCGTCAGTTGAGAAAGACAGGAAGAGAATTGGTTTTCTGGCCAGCAGAAAGGTCAGGACAGATAGAAAATGAGGTAGAGCAGTTAGTAATTCACTTTTCTTCAGTAGTCACAAAAACATCTTACATTAAACAAATACACCCACGAAAGGAAAATACGCCTCCCAATTCCTCGTCTTCTGAGAGCTCTGCTCTTATGGCTCCACCAAGATTCTTACAACAATGAAGACAAGAAAAGTCTCTCCTTCCCCTAGATTTACAGCACAAAAATAAAAACTCCAGAGTTCCTCTCCCTCAAAATCCATACCCTTGCCTCCTAATTCCCTACTTATAGTATCCCAGGACTGTAATGGTGTTCTGACTCTCTCACAATGACAATTATCTAGTACAGTGAGTGGTTCAATGTTTTTATTCTGCAGGCTACTTGGCAATATTAAGAACTTCTCATGGATCAATCTCCCAATTCAGCAGCCCAATTCTCCTACTGCTTGGCACTGAAAACATGTAAAGAGGAGCATTCCAGGAAGAACTCCATGCACTGCTGGTGGTCCTGAGACCACAGTCTGAGAACCACAGATCTAATGTAAGCATATACACAAAGGTCAATATTTTTAAAATCGGGTGCTTAAAGTTAGCTCCTAAAACTATTTTTAGGTACCTAGATGAATGTGTCCTGATCTTTAAAAACAATGGGATTTGAGAGTGCTCAGCATTTCTGAAAAATCAAGCCATTTATTTAGATGTCTAAATATGGATTTAAGAGCCTATATGTTATACACCCAAGTTTGAAAATTTTGTTCTGAAAAGCTGAGATTTTGGGTAAATGGGGATGGGGGAGAAATGAGTGGTGAGATTCTTGCTCTTCTTTATGAAGCAGACAACTAAAAAAACTGAACAAGTTGTTATGAACAGATGGTTTATTAACCTATTCCCTGTGTTGCCCAAAAGATTGTCCTCCAAAAATAGAACCAAGGAGGATGGCAATAAAATACTAATCGTATCAGAATAAGGTAAGAAAAAGGAAACTGCAGATTGAATGGCTTTATGTACAGTGAAAAATCTACCTTCTTTATTTTTCTCTTTAATGTGATGGGGCCTAGACATTTAAGAACAGCAGCTTAGGAGAAGAGTAATAAGACAATTAATAGCTCTATTTCTTTGTAATAGTTTAATTCTAGTGCAGGAGGCAAAATGTTCCCTATCTCTGATTTGTAAAAATTAGGGCTGTCAAGCAATTAAAAAATTAATTGTGATTAAAAAAATTAATTGTGATTAATCGCACTGTTAAACAATAATAGAATACCATTTATTTAAATATTTTTGGATGTTTTCTACATTTTCAATTATATTGATTTCAATTACAACATAGAGTACAAAGTGTACAGTTCTCACTTTATATTTATTTTTGATTACAAGTATTTGCACTGTAAAAAAACAAAAGAAATAGTCTTTTTCAATTCACCTAATACAAGTACTGTAGTTCAATCTCTTTATCGTGAAAGTTGAACTTACAAATAAAGAATTAGGTACAAAAATACTGCATTCAAAAATAAAACAATATAAAATGTTAGAGTCCGCAAGTCCACTCAGTCCTACTTCTTGTTCAGCCAATTGCTCAGACAAACAAGTTTGTTTACATTTGCAGGAGATAATGCTGCCCGCTTCTTGTTTACAATGTCACCTGAAAGTGAGAATAGGCATTCTCATGCCACTGTTGTAGCCGGCATCGCAAGATATTTAGGTGCCAGATGCACTAAAGATTCATATGTCCCTTCATGCTTCAACCACCATTCCAGGGGATATGTGTCCATGCTGATGATGGGTTCTGCTCGATAACAATCCAAAGCACTGCGGACCAATGCATGTTCATTTTCATTATTTGAGTCAGATGTCACCAGCAGAAGATTGATTTTCTTTTTTGGTGGCTCAGGTTCTGTGGTTTCCACATTGGAATGTTGCTCCTTTAAAACTTCTGAAAGCATGCTCCACACCTCATCCCTCTCAGATTTTGGAAGGTACTTCAGGTTCTTAAACCTTGGATTGAGTGCTGTAGCTATCTTTAGAAATCTCACATTGGTACCATCTTTGCGTTTTGTGAAATCTGCAGTGAAAGTGTTTTTAAAATGAACAACATGTGCTGGGTCATCATCTGAGACTGCTATAACATGAAATATATGGCAGAATGTGGGTAAAACAGAGCAGGGGACATACAATTCTCCCCCTAGGAGTTCAGTCACAAATTTAATTAACGCATTATTTTTTTAACGAGCATCATCAGCATGGAAGCATGTCCTCTGGAATGGTGGCTGAAGCATAAAGGGGCATATGAATGTTTAGCATATCTGGCACGTAAATACCTTGCAATGCCAGCTACAAAAGTACCATGCAAATGTCTGTTCTCGCTTTCTGGTGACATTGTAAATAAGAGGGGAGCATTATCTCCAGTAAATATGAACAAACTTGTTTGTCTTAGTGATTGGCTGAACAAGAAGTAGGACTGAATGGACTTGTAGGCTCTCAACTTTTACATTGTTTTATTTTTCAATGCAGTTTTTTTTGTGAGAACAGCAAGGCCAGTTTCCTTGTTGTGAGAACAGCAAGGTCAGTTTCCATGAATTTTGGCCTATCCATCCTGCAGCTCTTCAATGTCCTGAAAAAGCAAAAAGAAGTTCTACAAAAAGTGGAAACATGGATGCATTGTGAAGGAGGAGCACAAAAGAATAACACGAGAATGTAGGAATAAAATCAGAAAAGGTGAGGCACAAAATGAGTTACACCCAGCAAGGTACATAAAAGGCAATCAGAGGTTCTTTAAATACTTTAGGAGCAAGAGAAAGAGGAAGGAAAGTATAGGTCCTCCTCTACTTAGGGGGAAAGCGAGCATTACTGAGCAAAGTATTATATTTAGGAAGGAAAAATCAAATGCACAACTACCAAATGGGGAACAGCTGGCTAGGTGGTAGTACTGCTGAAAAGGATCTGAGGGTTATAGCAGATCACAATTGAATGAGCCAATGTAAAGCAGCTGCGAAAACAGCTAATATTCTGGGAGGTATTAGCATGACTCTCATATGTAAAACATGAGAGATAATTGTCCGACTCTACTCAGCACTGGTGAGGCCCTAGCTAGGAGTATTATGTCCAGTTCTGGGTGCCACATTTTGGGAAAGATGTGGACAAATTGGAGAGAGTCCAGCAGAGAGCAACCAAAATGATAAAGGGTTTAGAAAACCTGATTTATCAGGAAAGGTTAAAAAAAGGGCATGTTTAGTCTTGAGAAAAGACAACTGAGTGGGGACTTGAAAACAGTCTTCAAATATGTTAAGGGCTGTTATAAAGAGAACAGTGATCAATTGTTCTCCACATCCACTGAAGGTCAGACAAGAAGTAATCATCTTAATCTGCAACATGGGAGGTTTAGGTTAGATATTAGGAAAATCTTTCTATCCATTAGGATAGTTAAGCACTGGAATAGACTTCCAAAGGAGACTGTGGAATCCCTGTCACTGAATGTTTTTAAGAAGCGGTGAGACAAACACCTGTCAGGGATGGTCAAGTTTACTTGGTCTTGCCTGAGTACAGGGAGCTGGACTAGATGACCTCTCAAGATGCCTTCTAGCTCTACATCTCTGATTCTATGCCACATAGAATGGAATTTACTCAGACTCCTCGCCCTTTGGCTATTCCCCACTACCTTAGATTTCCAGTAGAGCCCTAATGTGTGCTCATCTGCCAGGGCAAAGGGGACTGTGAAACTGACAGACTGGTCAACTTGTGTATGACCCATAAGAACAGGAGGCACAGAAATGGTAAACAGGGCCATTCCTCATAGATAATTATCAACGCCATGTTAAGTAGACTCAAATCTTTAACATGTTTCCCTGTATGCTTAGAGAATCATGAGTAGATGCTAAGTGGATTTGTCTGTGTTTACCTATATCTTGTTAGAAGTTTAACAATGTGATCTAATTAGCTTATGGATGAAAAAATCCTGTTCCTGTCTTTTGATGCTTCATTACTGTATTCCATTAATTCAAAAGATATAAGAAAGTGTAGGAACTAATAATATTATTTACATTGACTTCAGCTTAATTATCTGATATAATGAACTGTCTTAGTAATTTGAATGGCTATTGCCTAATGTATTGTCTAAGAAAGGACTCATTGAATAAAGATCAAACAGGTGGCTCACTTTCATCAAAGCCTCGTGGTAGGATTATCTGTCAGTACCCCGCTTGCTTCAACTATAAAGGAAGCTTTAGGCCTGGTCCTTTTTATCTCAGGTCTGCTTCAACATTGAATGGAAGGTCTAAGCCACAAGACTGAGGTCTCCTGGTTTACTCTGGATTTACCCTGGAATTCTCATGGAAGAATTTGAACAAACTCTACATCTGAACAGCCTATTGGACTATAACCTTTAAAATTGATTCAGCAGCCTCACCATCTCTGCTATGAAACTGACCTAAGGACTTTACACACATTTGAATATATATTGATCTCTTACCATATATAACTCTCTCTTTTCTTTTATTAATAAATCTTAGATTTAGTTAATAAGGATTGGCTGTAAGCATGTATTTGGGGTGAGATCTGAAATATTCATTGACCTGATGGGCAGTGTCTGATCTTTTGGGATTGGGAGAACTTTAAGTATAGTGAATAAGGTTTTCAATAATCCCTCACTATATTAGACTTGGCTGTCTGGGTGGGAGCCAAAGGCTGGATTGCTTAAAGGGGACTGTGTTTGGCTTCTTGTTAACCAGTGTGGTACTGCAGAAGCTCTTTTATTACTGGCTCGGTGAATCTAATTATAGAATAAACCACCAGTTTTGGGGATTGTCTGCCTATTTCTTGCAGTCTGCCATGAGTGTGGCATTCTCAGTGTGGCCCCTCCAGGCACCACGGTCACAGGGACCCTAGCTAATTCTCTCTCCATCATAGCCCTCTGTTCCATATCTGATTTCATGAGCTCCCCTCTATTCCAGACAATAGTGAATAGCACACAGACCTTAACGCTCACTATTTGCTGCCTTAGGATGGCATTGCATTAGAGAGCTAACATGTGGACCTCCTAGAGGGTGGAAAGCAGCACAGACATCCCATAGAGATGAATTTATTAAAGGGAGTACACTATATCCTAATAAAGAAGACAGGAAAGAAGTTGGTAAAATACAAGTAGGAGCTAGTCAAATGTAAAAGATTCCCATTTAAACCTAACACATGAAGGCAAACAACTCATAGATTCATAGCTTTTCTAAGGCCAGAAGGGACACATATGATCATTTAGTTTGACCTCCGGTATGGCACAGGTCACACAACTTACACAACATAATTTCTAGAGTATATCTTTTAGAAAGACATCCAATTTTGACTTAAAAATTGTCATTGATGGAGAATCTACCATGCCCCTTGTTAAATGGTTCCAAATGGTTAATTACTCTCACTATTAACAATTTATGCCTTATTTCTAGTCTGAATATTGATAAACTGAAATTGTCAAAATATGCAGTTGTGTACATACAAGTACTAGAAGTCTAAATACTAAGATGGGTGAACAAGAGTGCCTAGCATTAAATGAGGTTTTGATATAATAGGCATCATGGAAACTTGGTGGAATGAGGATAGTCAACGGGACATGGTAATACCAAAGTACAAAGTATATAGGAATGACAGAATAGGTCGTGTTGGTGGGGGAGTGGCTCTATATGTGAAAGAAAGCACAGAGTCAAATAAAGTAAAAATTTTAAATGAATCAAGCTGTACGAATCGCTATAGAATCACTATAGAAATTTCATGCTTGAACAATAGGAATATAGCAATAGGAATAGACTATCAACCACCTGACCAGCATGGAGACAATGCTTGGGGAAATTTGACAGGCTACAAAGGTAGAACACACAGTAATAAATGTGGGGGGGAAATGCTGAAGAAACCCATCACAGTAGCATTTAACTTCGAAACGGGGAACTACACAAAATTGAGGAAGCTAGTTAAACAAATTAAAAGGAACAGTCACATGGGTGAAATGCTTGCAAACAGCACAAAGACCATTTAAAAACACCATAATAGAGCCTCCAACTAATATATACCCCAATAAAAAAAACAGTAAGAAGAATAAAAAAATGCAACCATTGCTAAACAGAGTAAAAGAGGCAAAAGGCATCCTTTAAAAATTGGAAGTCAGATCCTAGTAGGGAAAATAGAAAGGAGCATAAACCCTGGCAATTCAAGTATAATAAGGCAGGGCAAGAAAGAATTTGAAGAGCAAATAGCAAAAGACAGAAAAACTAACCACAAATTTTCTTTAAGTACACCAGAAGCAGGAAGCCTGCCAAACAATCAGTGGGGTCACTGGACAATGGAGGTATTAAAAGAGCACTCAAGGGGGGAAAGGGCCATTGCAGAGAAGCTAAGTGAATTCTTTGCATTGGTCTTCATTGTAGAGGACATGGGGGAAATCCTTGCACCCAAGCCATTCTTTTTAAGTGACGAATCTAAGGAACTGTCCCAAAGTGAGGTGTCAACAGAGGAGGTGGGAACAAATTTTTAATTTAACAGTAATAAGTCACCAGGACCAGATAGTGTTCTGAAAGAACTCAAATATGAAACTGCCGAACAACTAACTGTGGTATGTGACCTATCAGATGTCTGGAAGGTAGATAATGTAATGCCGATATTTTTAAAAAGACTCCTGGCAATTATAGGCTGGTAAACCTAACTTCAGTACCAAGCTAATTGGTTGAAACTATAACTAAGAACAAAATTATCAGACACACAGATAAACACGATATGTTGGGGAAGAGTCAACATGGATTTTGTAATGGGAAATCATGTCTCACCAATCTATTAGAATGCTTTGAGGGTGTCAACAAATATGTGGACAAGGGTGATCCAGTGGATATATTTGCGGTATTCTATTTGCTACCCAAGATCCATAAATCTGGAAATCCTGGATGCCTCATCATCTTAGGCATTGGCACCCTAACATCAGGATTGTCTGGCTATGTGGACTCTCTCCTCAGGCCCTACGCTACCAGCACTCCCAGCTATCTTCGAGACACCACTGATTTCCTGAGGAAACTACAATCCATCGGTGATCTTCCAGAAAACACCATCCTGGCCACTATGGATGTAGAAGCCCTCTACACCAATATTCCACACAAAGATGGACTACAAGCTATCAGGAACAGTATCCCTGATAATGTCACAGCTAACCTGGTGACTGAACTTTGTGACTTTGTCCTCACCCACAACTATTTCACATTTGGGGACAATATATACCTTCAAGTCAGTGGCACTGCTATGGGTACCTGCATGGCCCCACAGTATGCCAACATTTTTATGGCTGACTTAGAACAACGCTTCCTTAGCTCTCGTCCCCTAATGCCCCTACTCTACTTGCGCAACATTGATGACATCTTCACCATCTGGACCCATGGAAAGGAAGCCCTTGAGGAATTCTACCATGATTTCAATAATTTCCATCCCACCATTAACCTCAGCCTAGATCAATCCACACAAGCGGTCCATTTCCTGGACACTACTGTGCTAATAAGCAATGGTCACATAAATACCACCCTATACCGGAAACCTACTGACCGCTATACTTACCTACATGCCTCTAACTTCCATCCAGGACACACCACAAGATCCATTGTCTACAGCCAAGCTCTAAGATACAACCGCATTTGCTCCAATCCCTCAGACAGAGACAAGCACCTACAAGATCTCTATCAAGCATTCTTAAAACTACAATACCCACCTGCTGAAGTGAAAAAACAGATTGACAGAGCCAGACGAGTACCCAGAAGTCACCTCCTACAAGACAGGACCAACAAAGAAAATAACAGAATACCACTAGCTGTCACCTTCAGCCCCCAACTAAAACCTCTCCAGTGCATCATCAAAGATCTACAACCTATCCTGAAAGATGATCCCTCACTCTCACAGATCTTGGGAGACAGACCTGTCCTCGCTTACAGACAACCCCCCAACCTGAAGCAAATACTCACCAGCAACCACACATCACTGAACAAAAACACTAACCCAGGAACCTATCCTTGCAACAAAGCCCGATGCCAACTCTGTCCACATATCTATTCAAGTGACATCATCACAGGACCTAATCACATCAGCCATACCATCAGGTGCTCGTTCACCTGCACATCTACCAATGTGATATATGCCATCATGTGCCAGCAATACCCCTCTGCCATGTACATTGGCCAAACCAGACAGTCTCTATGCAAAAGAATTAATGGACACAAATCTGACATCAGGAATCATAATACTCAAAAACCAGTGGGAGAACACTTTAACCTGTCTGGTCACTCAATGACAGACCTGTGGGTGACTATTTTACAACAGAAAAGCTTCAAAAACAGACTCCAACGAGAAACTGCTGAACTCGAATTGATATGCAAATTAGACACAATCAATTTAGGTTTGAATAAAGACTGGGAATGGCTGAGCCATTACAAACATTGAATCTATCTCCCCATGTAAGTACTCTCACACTTCTTATCAACCTGTCTGTACTGGGCTATCTTGATTACCACTTCAAAAGTTTTTTTTCCCCCCTCTTACTTAATTGGCCTCTCAGAGTTGGTAACACAACTCCCACCTGTTCATGCTCTCTGTATGTGTGTCTGTATATATCTCCTCAATATATGTTCCATTCTATGCATCCGAAGAAGTGGGATGTAGCCCACGAAAGCTTATGCTCAAATAAATTTGTTAGTCTCTAAGGTGCCACAAGTACTCCTGTTCTTTTTCCAGTGGATATGGTGTTCTTGGACTTTCAGAAAGCCTTTAACAAGGTCCATCACCAAAGGCTCTTAAGCCAAGTAAACAGTGCTCTGGGTTAAGAGGGAAGGTCCCCTCATGGATCAGTAAAGATAGGAAACAAAGGGTAAGAATAAATGGTCAGTTTTCACAATGGAAAGCGGTAAATAGCAGGGTCCCCCAAAGATCAGTACTGGAACCTGTGCTATTCAACATAATCATAAATAATCTGGAAAAGGGGTGAACAGTGAGATGGCAAAATTTGCAGACTATATTAAATTACTCAAATTAGTTAAGTCCAAAGCTGACTGTGAATAGTTACAAAGGGATCTCACTAAACTGGGTGACTGGGCAACAAAATGGCAGATTAAATTCAGTGTTGATAAATGCAAAGTAATGTGCATTGGAAAAAATAATCCTAAATACACATAGACAATGATGAGGTCTAAATTAGCTTTTACCATTCAAGAAAGCAGGGCCGGCTCCAGCATTTCTGCTGCCCCAAGCAAAAAAAAAAAAAA
>NW_020664447.1:5728712-5783375 GCF_002925995.2 Terrapene triunguis
AAAAAAAAAAAAAAAAAAAAAAAAGCCGCGATCGCGATTGGCGGCGGCAATTGGGGAAAAAAAAAGCTGCGATCGGCGGCGGCAGTTCAGCGGCAGGTCCTTCGCTTCTAGAGGGAGCGAGGGACCTGCCGCCCCCGAATTGCCGCAGGTGCCGCCCCTCTCCCTTGGCCACCCCAAGCACCTGCTGTTAAGCTGGTGCCTGGAGCCGGTCCTGCAAGAAAGAGATCTTGGAGTCATCGTGGATAGTTTTCTGAAAACACTGTTCAATGTGCAGCAGCAGTCAAAAAAGCTAACAGAATATTAGGAACATTAGGAAAGGGATAGATAATAAGATAATATAATAATGCCATTATATAAATCCATGTTATACCCACCCCTTGAATACTGCATGTGGCTCCAGTTGCCCCATCTTAAAAAAAATATTAGAATTGGAAAAGGTACAAAGAGGTATGGCACAGCTTCCATGTGAGAAGAGATTTAAAAAGACTCTTACAAAAGAGGTGACTCAATGAGGATATGATAGAGGTCTATAAAATCATGAATGGAGAAAGTAAATGGGGAAGTGTTATTTACCCCTTCAATAACACAAGAACTAGGGGTCACCCAACTAAATTAATAGGCAGCAGGTTTAAAACAAACAAAAGGAAGTACTTTTTCACATAATGCATAGTTAACCTGTGGGACTTGTTTCCAGGGGATGCTGTGAATGCCAAAACTATAACACAGCATTCAACAAAGAATTAGATAAGTTCCTGGAGGATAGGTCCATCAATGTTATTAGCCAAGATGGTCAGGGACGCAACCCAATACTTGAGGTGTCCATAAACCTCTGACTGCCAATAGCCGGGACTGGATGACAAGGGATTTGAAATTGCCTTGTTCTGTTCATTCCCTCTGACGCATCTGGCACTGACCTTTGTTGGAAGACAGGCCTAGGTGGACCATTGATCTGACCTAGTGTGGCCACTCTACTATTCGAGACAGTAAAAACATCCCAGGCTGGAGAATGCCTGGAATCTCTCTGCTCTGTCTGTTTGGATTTTTGAATGTGGTCAGCATTAAATATTTTTAGATATTAGATATTAGATTTTTAGATATTAGCATTAGATATTTATAGATGCCAGGCTACCAGATATATTTCTGGTACTGCAAAAGGGTGTTCATTAGTGCAGAGGTACCGGACATGCTAGGTAAGTGATACCAAACCAAAACTTTTTTGACCTTTAGTGCCAAATTTAAAAAAAAATCTGATTTGTCAAGGACTTGAGTTCCAGGGTTCTTTTATTTTTCATCCCAGGGAAGAGCCTTCTCTCCACAATTTTACAGCCTCCATAGTGAAAGTTCCATGTGATGATTTTACTCTGCAAAGAATGGCTGAATGGAGTCTCTTTCTGAGCCCCGGCATACTTTCTCCCATCTCAGCCAGGTAGGTCACTGCAAAGCAACATGAGGTGCTCTATACTTGCTTGGAGATCAGTGACTGGGCATGGGAATCAAATTCTATTCTTGCCCCTTCAATTATCAGACTTAATTACTATCTACCTCACTCTAATCCCCTGGGTTTCTTTTTCCTTTCCTTTCTTTAATTCTTTACTCTGTCTACCCATCTCTCGAATTTCTGCTCTCTCACTTCATCACACACACTCAACTGCACAATCTTCCTTCCATCCCATCTTGCACACACACACTCCCATCTCAATTGGGGATGAGTCACTTAAGCCATTCCCAATACTGGCCCAACTTCCTAAAATTAACAGTACAAATAGATATCAGTCAATTTGAGTGTCTCAAACATCATGCTATTTCCTACTGGCTCTGTTCCCCCAGGATTCATCATGTCAGAGATCACCATCCCTAATCTAGGTGGTAAAAGAGTTTATTCTATATCTCTTTACATTTCATTTCCTCAGTTCACTGACATGTACCACTCATTAGTCCATCAGGCACAGATCTGCAATCAGATCTGAGTAGCGGCTCAAACCAAGCAAAGCTATTGGTCTCAGACATGATAAATAGTCTTGCTTCCTGAGGCTAATCAAGTTCTGAAAACAAAGATCATTTAGAGATTTACATGACTGATACAATGTAATCACTATCTCCCCAAACAATATAATACTGTAAACAAATTTTGCCCAGTATATCTACTGAGCAGAATTTGGAAGAGAAGTTACACCAGACTGTAACAATGAGATTGCTTTATCTCATGATAATGGAGATTATAACATGTGCCACCACAGTAATTCTACTGCAATTGCTAGATCCAGTATCACAGGGTAGCTAGACAGGGGAAACAAGTAAACAACACAACACATTTCCTGCATAAAATCATACTATCCATGCTAAATGACAAATCTGAGCTATTGAACCTCTGGGGTCCCTGGAATTCCTTTTTCCTTAAACAAACCATTAGAGAAATATAATCTGTTGTAGAAAAGTTTTGCATCGATGTACTGAATATTCTATAGCTCTCTGTGCCGTAGTAATTTCCCAATCAGCTGAGCTGACAAAGGGCCATAGTAATCTCATGGTCATATTCTATTTTGCCACTGCAAAGACTGTTGGACAGACAGAGGAGGTAAAGTCCACGGTCATCAAATCCTGTGAATATTGGGATCTATTGAGAAAGGAAGTTCTGACCTCTACTATTCAGGTATTTATATGGGCCCTGTTACTGTGGAATCAGAGCACCTCCTTCATGAATCTCTCTTCAACAAAGACAGCCTGGAGCTGTGCTGCCATTGTCCAGAAAGTGTTGCGCATTCAATTTCTGGAAAAAAAAATCATACTCTTTTAAGGTGTCACAAGTGGGGCAACCAAACACTGAGATACTCTAACTAGTTACTTTTGAAAATTTAGGCCAAAATTCTCACTCATCGACATCAATGGGAGCTTTGCTTGAGTAAGGGCTTTGGCCCATTGGTTTTAAAACTGAAACAAGCCTAGGCTATTAGGCAGCAGTGATTTTATGATGCCAGTTTTTATACTACATTGGCAAACAGCTGGAATTTATTCTCCTTTTCTGCAAAACAATTTTAATGAAAAATTGTCAGATTTTCTGGAGATGCAAATTATTTTCCAGACCTTTTCCAAGTACTCTTGTTTCCAGATTAAAATAAATACTTTGCACTTCTACAGAGTCTGTCCCCCACAAGGATCTCAAGCTACTTTACAGATATTGGGCTGTACCCTGAAAAAGAGGAACTGAAGCACAGAAAGGCTGAGGGAAAGAATCCTCAGTTCCAACAGGTGGCTCAGGACCTTTACCATGTGAAAAGTGGAGTAATGGGCACACAATGAGGAGTTAGTTTGGTAGGAAAATTTACTGTTCATGTCCATGTCTGCCCCTGCTGTTGTGGTGCAGAGACACTCCATGGCATGCAGAGTGCACAGAGCCCCAGGCATAAGATGTCTACTGTCTGTCCCACTAGCATAAGCAGATATAAATGTAGCATTTCTGATGTGATGTTAGGTGGGTGCACAAACAAGTATTTGCCCCAAGAACTTTATTTGTACATACATTCCTTTGAAAGGCTCCCAAATAGGAGTTGTAAATGAATATCTGAAGGCAGAATTTGGCCCTATGTTAGTAATTGGTTTAGTCAGAATTATTGGTTACATTGAACAATGCTTTAATGAAAGCTTTTCCCTTTTTTGGCTTTACTGTTAAAACAGTTTTAGGAATAGTCTTGTCTAATAAAAATTTTGCTGGGAAATAGTTTCAACTTTTGACTTTACAAATCATGATTTTATTAACAGGTTCATCATAAATGACAACTAAAATAGGTTCACTCTACCTTTTATGATTATTCCCATGTTCTGTTTTATAGGCATGCCTTTTCTTATTTAAAACATTTTCTTCTGATCCTTTGATGGAAGAGTGTGTTACAAAATGTTTGCTGGCATCTCTCTTGAGTCCAAATACATTCTAAATTCAAAGCTTCGGTGATTCAAAACACAATATTTGATCATAAAAAGTTTTGGAATTAAGATTATTTCATGTCATTTTCTAAATGCTTTTTTAATATCAAGATTAAAACTATAATGAAAAATACATCCACTACCATTTACTAAAGTAGAAACAAAATTCAATTAGAGTCTGTAACTTGAAGTTTCTAAAGTGAAGAACAGTGACGCTTTCAAGGTGATACAGAAAAGGAACAACAATGTGTTTGTGTCCTTGTTTATTTTTTTATTTATTGTTATTTTGCTTCTTTATGATGTATAAAAAAGGCAGGAAAGGACTTGAAAAATATTAAGGTATTTATTATTTTTGTTGTCTTTAATTTCAGAAATTCAGTTCTTATCAATCCCTTTTTTCCCCCTGGAAAACTCTAAATTTACCATACCATTTCTTTGTATTGGTATAACTGCTTCAATGGCATGGGGGATTGCACCAATTTAAATTATTTTCTCTATCAAGTTAGTTAAATTGGTGCAAGCCCCCATTATGGTCAACATAAGAAATAGTATTATGATGACACTAGAGATACCATCATGCAAGTGAAACCTGATAAACTGAGAAGGGAAATTATTTTGATTTAGAACTACTTAAAACGTTTTGGTTTTGTTTGGTTTTGTTACCACCTATTTATCTCAAAACACCAGATTAAAAAATTGCCAGAAAAGCTGTTTTTGTTAAAATGTTCAGCCCTCCCTAACCCATTCATTTATGGATGGATAAAGCTCCTAATACTCATCTGAAACTTCTCACTAATGTCGCTTGCAAAACCAGGGAGCAGCACAATTTACATTCCCAATATTTCCAAGGTAAAGGAGAAGCAGAAACCCCCCCTATTTTTTCTTGTTGCAAGTCATCTTAAAAAAAAAAGGGGTGTTTACTGTAAGCTATTATCATAAACTACATACCTACCAGCTATTAAGTAAATAACAGTTGGTAAAATCCTGAAAACCTTACTGAGTGAAAACTTTCACTAAGTGAGAGTTTAATTGAATAAACTGAGTTGGGACATCAAGATCTGTCCCAATAACAGCAGTTTTAGTTTTATTGTTCCTTTCATCCAAAGATCTCAAAGCACTTTGCAAACGTTAAACATCAAAACCACCCATAGTACATATTATCTCTGTTTTTCAGATGGCAAATTAGACAACCTTCCTTCCAATCTGCTCTTTTCTTTTTGACTTTTTTTTCCCAAGGAGCAACTGGAATGAACTGGAATTTCAGCCAAACAATTACAGTCTAATAAAGTTATAAGCAACCGAAAATTAGGTCTTATAATGGGAAGCATAGGGCAACCTTAATAGGTGGCCCTATCAACCCCACCCATAATATATAAAAACACCTCTTTTTATCCCATCTGATTATAATTGCCACACACTACAGAATAGCTGGATCTCCATGCACGAAGGACACTCATTAATTGTGTTGGAAAAAAATCTCAAACACATTCAACACAATTAAAAAAATAAAAGTTTCCTAAATAGAACAATGTTTGTTTTAGTTGCCATGGCATTTAATGGCAACATGCAAATTCATTTTAAAGAGTTTTTGGCTCTAGTGTATTTTCTGTTGTTCTCTTAAACAGAAAAGCATATTTTATAAAATAAAAAGGATAAAGTAACACTGAATATACTATTTTTTCTTTTTATTGCAGGAAATATTTTAATTTAAAAGCTAGCTCTGACTATAAAGTTTCCTCCAAATTCCTTATAGTCAATTAATTCAAAGAAAAATGGCTTCAAACCTTGATTAGAGAAGCCAGAAACATATTGGGTTGATAAACAAAGACTGGGACACTAAAATTCTTACCATATCGAGTCAGTTTTGCATTTGCTAAATCTGAGTAGCACTGCATTCTTCTATTGCCAGCACTGAGAACAAGAGTATTTTGTATTCTAGGTGTGCATGGCAACGCTTTTGTGTTGAGATGAGCCAAAAAAGAAGTAGCAATTAAGAAGCTCATTTTAAATTACAACTGACAACTTTAATGGAAAAGTGTGCTGTACAGTCTCATGAATATTCAAAGACAATACAAACCTCTGCATAACATAACTGGTTTAAGTATTAAGGATTATATTTTCTCCTTCATTTTTGCAGCAGTGAGGCATCTAGAATTTGAGTGAAGGTCTCCTAAACAATCTCATTGGGATGGCTTTAGAGCAGGGATGGGCAAACTATGGCCTGTGGGCCACATCTGGCCCGCCAGCCAATTTAATCCAGCCCTCAAGCTCCTGCTGGGGAGCGGGGTCTGGGGTCTCCTGGCCAATGGGAGCGCAGAGCCCCTTGGCTGCCCCTAAACATAGAAGCCGGAGGGGGAACATGCCGCTGCTTTAGGGTGACCAGATCACAGGGATGAAATATCGGGATGCTGAGGGAGAGAGGGAGGGGATGGGGGGGGGGGGGGGGAAAAAAAAAAGGCGGGTCACAGGGGCCGGGGGCATTAGCAGGCCCCAGCGGATTGCACACAGCGCCCCGGACACCCCAGCGGGGAGCCCCGCGCCTCTCCCGCTTGGCTGCGCACCAGCAGCTCCTTCCCGGGGGCTCCCCGGCAGTGGCGGGGAAGTTTATCGGTTCAGGGGACCCCGGCCGGCTCCTCGCCCCTGTCCGCTGGCCGCCCCGCCTGGGACAAGTCTCGCCCCCACAGCCCCTCTCCACCGCGTGTCTCCGGCGGGCGGCCCATGCCCCTGGGCCGCGCCACCCACCCGGGCCCTGCCCGCTCCGCGCTGCCCCCGGACCCACCACGCTGCCCCGTGGGCTGCAGGGCTGGAGCACTCCCGGCCCCGGCCGGCCATGGCCCGTGTGCCCAGGCTGCTGCACAGGGGCGTCTCCTCCCCAGGCCCGGCTCGGGATCCAATGGGGCAGTGAGGGGGCGGGGCTGGGGCGGGGCTGGGGGGGGGATTTGGGGAGGGATCCAATGGGGGAAGGAGGGGGCGAGAGCCCCTCCGGGCTCCGCCTGTGCACTGGAGCGGAGGGCAAAATTGTTTGTTTGTCCAGTGTCCCGACCAATGTTCAGGACAAACAAGCAAATATCGGGACAGTCCCGATAAAATCGGGACGTCTGGTCACCCTACACTGCTTCCAGGAGCTGCTTCAGGTAAGCGCCGCCCAGATCCTGCACCCCTGACCCCCTCTTGCACCCCAACCCCCTGCCCCAGCCCTGATCCCCCTCCTGCCCTCTGAACCCCTCAATCCCAGCCTGGAGCACCCTCCTGCACCCCAAACCCCTCATCCCCAGCCCAACCCCAGAGCCTGCACCCCCAGCCAGAGCCCTCATCCCCCCACCCATGCCCCTGATCCCCCTCTCACCCTCCAAACCCCTCGTCCCAGCCTGGAGCACCCTCCTACACCCCAAATCCCTCATTCCCAGCCCCAGCCCAGAGCCCGCACCCCCAGCCAGAGCCCTCACCCCCTCGTGCACCCAACCCCAATTTCGTGATCATTCATGGCCCGCCATACAATTTCCATACTCAGATGTGGCCCTCGGGCCAAAAAGTTTGCTCGCCCCTGCTTTAGAGGGCCAAAGTCATCCCTCATTCATACTCACACAGCCTCACCAAACCAAATTCACTACAGGCATCAGCTGTTGCAAAACCATTTGTAGTCAATAGAGTTGTGCACACACACACCAGCAGCAACTTTGTCTCGGTTACTTCAGTGTGCTTACGTGGATGTAACTGAGGGCAGAATTTGGTTCATAAGGTTTTAGTATTCCTTAGGCAGCGAATGGGAGGTTTGTATTTTCAAAGTGGTAGTGAGGGTGTTATGCAAAGGTGTCGTCACAAATTGTTGAATTGTCTTTATAAATGTCTGTGCAATACTTTGAAAATTTAGCCATTAACATTAATGTTTCAGAGCACAAATGTAACAGGAAACACTGGAATTGTGTGTTGCAGGGCCTGGTGAGAATAGTTCAAAGCTAATATGTTCAGACAGTTTGGCTGTTTTCTCCACTGTGCTGCAATCTACAACTATTCTGGAAGGGTGTAAAATAGCTGACCCATTAAAGAATGTCAGAATATGCAAAAATATTAGTTACAACATATAATTTACACTATTTAAAAAACAACTTTTGCTACCACGGATTTAAGACTCTCAATAGGATACTTGTTTCAAGTACACCTCTATCTCGATAGAACGCTGTCCTCGGGAGCCAAAAAATCCTACTGCGTTATAGGTGAAACCGCGTTATATCGAACTTGGTTTGATCCGCCGGAGTGTGCAGCCCCGCCCCCCCGGAGTGCTGCTTTACCGCGTTATATCCGAATTCATGTTATATCGGGTTGCATTATATCGGGGTAGAGGTGTAGAAATGGTCCTTGCAAGCACTTAGGGTTAAATTTATCATACTCACTCACTCTTTCAGGCAGAACATTTAGCAGCTATTTATTTAATGAGACAGGACAGATTGCTAATCATACAATGATTTTGTTCGGTGGCACTAGAAAAATAGCATCTGGCTGTTTCCTGGCAAATTCTCAACCCAATCCTGCATTCCTTATATATCCCAATCTCAATAGGTATTTGACCGCAAATCAGCAGATGTTTTCAATGCAAAAGAAGTTCAGAAGTAATTAATATTAAGGGACAAATTAATAGGAGCTGTACTTGGACAACTAATGGCAGAATTTGGCTCTGGACCCAAAGTCTTCCTCACCCGGCTCAATTAAATTAACTAGTTCCTCACAAGATCTAGTTCAGACTTCAAGGGCCAAATTCAGTTCTTTAATGAATATAAGCCACTCCCACTGGCTGCAACAGAAGTCATTCATGTGAGTGCATCTGAAAGCAGAAACTGTCTCCAAATAATTTTGTTTTACTAGTGCTCCATAATAATCTATCACAGTTGTAGTCTTAGCAACAGATTTCTCCATCCTATAATTAATTTACTTACAATAAGTAAAAAGCAACAACTCCTCTACCTTTATATAAGAGAGAAGCTACTTTATAACTGCTAACAAATAGCCTATATTCTTAAGAAAACAAAATAAAGATGTTAAAACTACAGCTGATGCCACTGGGTGTTGTGTGTATGAGTGTAGGATCAGACCCCAAATGAAACATCGCCATAGCCCAGCCCAAGAAATGAGCAAAGGTAAGGTTGAAAAGTAATAAAAATATAAAATAAACTGATATTTCATTACCTAACAGTGGAGTCTGAAGTCTGGAACTGCCATAGTCAGGATAATGTCCAGTATTGTAGGTGAAGAAGGGATAATGAAATGGCAATGGGGTTTTGGATTGAACACAGTAAGCAGGACCCTCCTGTTATAAGAGAGAGAAAAAAATCATAATAGTAAACCTTAAGGTTTTTCAAAAAGTAGGATGTTGCGTAGCTGTATTTGGAGGCACTCAAAATGATCAAGCAACATGCATCATTCTCTCCAAAAGTAAGATAATGACACGTATTGTACCTATTTAAAAACATACTGAAAAAGCCCATGATCTATGCACTGTGACTGTAGCCATGTCACAGAATATTAGAAGAGGCAAGGTGGGTGAGATAATAACTTTTATTGGACCTACTTCTGTTGGTGAGAAAGAGAGACAAGCTTTCGAGCCACCCAGAGCTCAAAAGTTTGTCTCTCTCACCAACAGAAGTTGGTCCAATAAAAGACATTACCTCACCCACCTTATCTCTCTAAAATCTTGTTCTGTCATTTTGAGCTAAATTAACCTCCATACAAAGGACCTACAGAAAGCCCTAAGCACCACTTAAGCCCTTTATACAGGGTTTAAGTAGTTGGGGGTGTGTGTGGAGGGGAGAGCAGGTCCTCTGCACTAGCATGAATTCCATAAATTACAAATTTATTATTATTAAAAGTTAACAAGCGAAAAACAGAAAAAAATCAAGTACTTATGATCTGATCCAGAAAAATGATATTCATGTACCCTGGGTCTCACATGTTCCCATATGGGCTCTGTGATAGTTGGATCAATATATTCAGAGGAATGGTCAGTACTCTGCTGCTGAAGCTCCCAAAGAGAAGAATTCCAGCCCTACAACAGGGGATTAAAGGGAAACCTACTGGAACAGATGCAAGTTAGCACTCTGCTTCTTGGCAGCTTGCAGCTCCCAATTCTCTTTACTGAGCTCTCTTCCCAAACTTGGACCTATAGTGGAGTTTCTACTGCCTTAGCCCTGTTCTACACTATGAGTTTAGGTTGAATTTAGCAGCGTTAGATTGATTTAACCCTGCACCCGTCCACACGATGAAGCCATTTTTGTCCACTTAAAGGGCTCTTAAAATCGATTTCTGTACTCCTCCCCGACGAGGAGATTAGCGCTGATATCGATATCGCCGGGTCAAATTTGGGGTAGTGTGGACACAATTCGACGGTATTGGCCTCCGGGAGCTATCCCAGAGTGCTCCATTGTGACTGCTCTGGACAGCACTCTCAACTCAGATGCACTAGCCAGGTACGCAGCAAAAGCCCCGGGAACTTTTTAATTTCATTTCCTGTTTGACCAGTCTGGCGAGCTCATCAGCACAGGTGACCGTGCAGTCCCAGAATCACAAAAGAGCTCCTGCATGGACCGAACAGGAGGTACTGGATCTGATTGCTGTTTGGGGAGATGAATCCGTGCTATCAGAACTCCGATCCAAAAGACGAAATGCCAAAATATTTGAAAAAAATCTCCAAGGGCATGATGGACAGAGGCTACAACAGGGACCCGCAGCAGTGCCACTTGAAAATTAAGGCGCTAAGGCAAGCCTACCAAAAAACCAAAGAGGCAAACGACCGCTCCGGGTCAGAGCCCCAGACATGGCGCTTCTATGATGAGCTGCATGCAATTCTAGGGGGGGCCCCTACCACTACCCTACCCCTGTCCGTGGACACCTGCAAGGGGGGAGTCTCATGCAACAGGGATGAGGATTTTGGGGATGAGGAAGATGAGGAGGTGGAGGAGGATGAAGATAGCGCACAGCACACAAGCGGAGAAACCATTCTCCCCGACAGCCAGGAACTGTTTATCACCCTGGAGCCAATAACCTCCCAACCCTCCCAAGGCGGGTTCACGGACCATGAAGCCGGAGAAGGCACCTCTGGTGAGTGTACCTTTGTAAATATAATGCATGGTTGAAAAGCAAGTGTGTTTAATGTTTAATTTGCCCTGAAGACTTGGGATGCATTCGCGGCCAGTACAGCCCCTCCTTTTAAATGGCCAACCCAACGGGTGCTTGGTAAGGGAAAGGAGGGCGCTGCTGTTTGAAACCATTCCCACATGTTATGAAGGTTGAAGAAGCTGAAAGACTGTGGCTTACTATGGCTGCCTGTAAGCCAAATTCTGTTGCCCGGCCCTGCGTGTGTGATCTCTCACATCAAACTGGCAGGCCCTCAATATAAGAGGCAAAATGCGACCTTGTACTGAAGGCACATGTGCTATGTAATGTTAACAGCTTGGTTCACGGTGAAAGAGTCTACCCATAGTTCTCTAAAATGTGTCTTTTTAAATACTACTCTCCCTTTTTTTCCTCCCGCATCTGCAAATGTTTCAACGCTCCCCCTATCATCTCCGTCCCAGAGGCTAGTGCAGATAAAAAGGCAAAAAAACCGCACTTGCGATTAAATGTTCTCCGAGCTCATGCAGTCCTCCCGCACTGAAAGGGCTCAGCAGAATGCATGGAGGCAAACAATGTCAGAGTCCAGGAAAGCAGAAAATGAATGCGAGGACAGGAGGGACGAACGAGATGATAGGTGGCGGGAGCAAGATGAGAGATGGCGGCAGCGCGATGAGAGGAGGCAGGATGCAATGCTGAGGCTACTGGGGGATCAAACGGATATGCTCCGGTGTCTGGTGGAGCTGCAGGAAAGGCAGCAGGAGCACAGACCGCTGCTGCTGCCCCGTGTAACCGCCCGCCCTCCTCCCCAAGTTCCATAGCCTCCTCACCCAGATGCCCAAGAACGCGGGAGGGAGGGACTCCAGGCACCCAACCACTCCACCCCAGAGGACTGCCCAAGCAACAGAAGGCTGGCATTCAATAAGTTTTGAAGTGCAGTGTGGCCTTCTCCTTCCCTCATCCACCACCCCACCCGGTGCTTCCCTCCTCTCTGATATCCAGGCTACCTTGGCAGTTATCCCCCTATTTGTGTGATGAATTAATAAAGAATGCATGATTTTGAAACAATAATGACTTTATTGCCTCTGCAAGTGGTGATCAAAGGGGGGAGGATGGTTGCCTTACAGAGAAGTAGAGTGAACCAAGGGGGCAGGTTTTCATCAAGGAGAAACAAAGAGAACTGTCACACCGTAGACTGGCCAGTCATGAAACTGGTTTTCAAAGCTTCTCTGATGCGCAGGGTGCCCAGCTGTGCTCTTCTAATCGCCCTGGTGTCTGGCTGAGCGTAATCAGTGGCCAGGCGATTTGCCTCAACCTCCCACCCTGCCATAAACATCTCCCCTTTACTCTCACAGATATTGTGGAGCACACAGCAAGCAGTAATAATGATGGGAATATTGGTTTCGCTGAGATCTAACCGAGTCAGTAAACTGCGCCAGCGCACTTTTAAACAATGCACATTCTACCGCCATTCTGCACTTGCTCAGCCTATAGTTGAACAGCTCCTTACTATTGTCCAGGGTGCCTGTGTATGGCTTCATGAGCCATGGCATTAAGGGGTAGGCTGGGTCCCCAAGGATAACTATAGGCATTTCAATGTCCCCAACGGTTATTTTCTGGTCTGGGAAGTAAGTCCCTTCCTGCAGCTGTTCAAAGAGACCAGAGTTCCCGAAGATGCGAGCGCCATGTACCTTTCCCAGCCATCCCACGTTGATGTCAGTGAAACGTCCCTTGTGATCCACCAGTGCTTGCAGCACCATTGAAAAGTACCCCTTGCGGTTTATGTACTGGCTGCCAAGGTGGTCCGGTCCCAAGATAGGGATATGGGTTCTGTCTATCGCCCCACCACAGTTAGTGGATGGCTTTGCTGCAATGGGATTCCCTATGACCTGCACATTTCCCAGAGTCACTACCCTTGATAGCAGCAGCTCAGTGATTGCGTTGGCTACTTGGATCACAGCAGCCCCCACAGTAGATTTACCCACTCCAAATTGATTCCCGACTGACCGGTAGCTGTCTGGCGTTGCAAGCTTCCACAGGGCTATCGCCACTCGCTTCTCAACTGTGAGGGCTGCTCTCATCTTGGTATTCTTGCACTTCAGGGCAGGGGAAAGCAAGTCACAAAGTTCCATGAAAGTGCCCTTATGCATGCGAAAGTTTTGCAGCCTCTGGGAATCATCCCAGACCTGCAACACTATGCGGTCCCACCAGTCTGTGCTTGTTTCCTGGGCCCAGAATTGGCGTTCCACAGCATGAACCTGCCCCATTACCACCAGGATGTCCAAATTGCCAAGGCCCGTGCTTTGAGAGAAGTCTGTGTCCATGTCCTCATCACTATCATGATCGCGCTGTTGTCGCCTCCTCGCCTGCTTTTGCAGGTTCTGGTTCTGCACATACTGCAGGATAATGCGCAAAGTGTTTACAATGCTCACAACAGCAGCGGTGAGTTCAGTGGGCTCCATGCTTGCCATGGTATGGCATCTGCAGGACAGCAGAGTTGCAGTGGATGACGACGGATGCCACGAGAATAGATATTTATACCGAACGATGAGAGGACCTGTGAGGTGGATTCATGCACCAGGAGAGCAGGAGAGTTGCAGCAGAAGCGGTGGAGGACGATGGTTAGCACCGCGCACACTTCCCGAGGAAGAACACACGTTCCCGGGAGCCCATGACAGACAACATGGAGAAATTCGCTATCGAGACACGAGCAGGAGAGCAGAATTGCAGCAGAAGCGGTGGATGACGACGGGATGCCACGAGAATAGATAAGATAAAGAATGATGAGAGGACCTGCAAGGTTGATTCATGGCACCAGGAGAGCAGGAGAGCAGAGTTGCAGCGGAAGCGGTGGTTGGATGATGACAGTTAGCAGTCCTACTGCACCGTCTGCTGAAAGCAGTATGGCGTCTGCACGGAAAAAAGGCACAAAACGATTGTCTGCCTTTGCTTTCATGGAGGGAGGGATGACTGACAACAATCACAACATGTACCCAAAACCACCCGCGACAATGTTTTTGCCCCATCAGGCATTGGGAGCTCAACCCAGAATTCCAATGGGCAGCGGAGATTGCAGGAACTGTGGGATAGCTACCCACAGTGCAATGCTCCGAAAGTCGACGCTAGCCACGGTACTCTGGATGCACTCTGCCGACTTAATGCGCTTAGTGGGGACACACACAATCGACTATATAAAATCGCTTCCTAAAAATCGACTTCTATAAATTTGACCTAATTTCATAGTGTAGACATACCCTTAGGGCTTGCATACCCCACCTGCATAGGCACAAGTAGTCAAAGAGACCAAATATGGGGGAAATTAATAATAATAATAAAAAAAGTTGGGATACATTGGTATTTTTCAGTGGTGGGCTCCTTCCTCCCCAGTTGCTGTTTTTTATGGGCAGGGATAATATTCAAGCAGCACAGCCCACATTTATTTTATTCTGCTTGGCTGTGCCTCAAAATATCTGTCACCCAGGGAGAGACTACTTAGTACTGGGGCTTCTTTAAAACTCTTCCCTGGCTGGCTGACAGTCAGCATGGGAAGAACCAGTCCCCTAATAACATTCTCATGAGTCTGATTAACATGTATGATGACTGGGCTTGCCAGAATCTGTAACCCATTCCCAAGAGCTACTACAGAAAGCTAAAAATTGTTAACCTAGTGCACTACAGCTTTGGTGGGGAAAAAAATCAACAAAACAGATAAGTGTTTGGAATACTATCAGTACTATGCCATGCTGCTCTGAGATTCTTTAAAGGACGGACTTGTATAACATCGTCATTATTATAACTTACCTAGTGTGAACTCACTGGAAAGTTGTCAGTGGAAACTTTCATAACCCAGGTGTTTCTCACACATTTCCAGGGAGTTTACATTGCTTTTCAAAAGAGAACAAGTTAGAAACTAATGTACAAAGCAAGTGGGGAACTGAACATAACGAATGTCTCTACATTAGAAAAAATAAGTGTAGGGAAGAAGAAATGCATAGCTAATTCTTATGGAAAGCATAAGATCAATACATAAGCGAAACTAGATATTCATAACCACTGTGTAGAGGTTTTTCAGGATTTTTTTTTAAAGTTGTATTTACAAAGTACCATTCTTAGGCCTGGTCTACACTTCAAAGTTAGGCTGACATAAGCCACCTTGCGTCAACATAGATGTGCAGGTGCCTACACCTAAAATTGTCTCCCACTGGTGTAAGCACCCCATTGCAGCAAGGCAGCAACACCAACTCCCTGAATGGCATTGAGCCATGTTTGACGTACTAAGGGCAATACTGTATGATTGTAAAGACTGCATTACTCATGTCAACCCTAACAGTCCTCCAGCAGCTGTCCCACAATGCCTGACACTGACTGCTCTCGTCACATTTGTGAACTCCAATGCCCAGGGTCATGGAGACTGGAACCCCATGGATTTTTGAAAGATCTTTTCCTGATTGCACAGCTTGGTGAGCACACCTAGCAGCTCTCCACTGTTGTGTGCACCTTGCTGGCAATGTGCTTCAGACACACTCTGGCGTGGAGTAGACAGGAGATATTAGATCTCCTAGTCATGTGGGGAGAAGAGGCTGTGCAGGCACAGCTATAGATCAGTTGCAGAAATGTGGACATCTATGAGCAGATTGCACAGAGGATGCAAGAGAAGAGGTATGACCGGGATCAGCAGCAGTGCCACATGAAAGTGAAGGAATTGTGTCAGGCCTACCAGAAGGCCACAGAGGTCAACAGTCGATGTGGTGACAAGCCACAGACTTGCCACTTTTACCAAAAGAGCAGCATGACCTACTTTGCAGAGACACTACTCCCACCCCACATATCCCTGGGTACACTGCTTTTCATTCCTTAGGCAGGGGATGGGGCATGCAGAACAGACTGTTATGTACAAAGGGACATCCCTTTGAGGTACTCTGCAATCCTTTCCTGAAGATTTCTATTGATGACAGCCTTATTTCTTCCTCCGTGGTAGGACACTTTCCCATGGCAGTCTGTGATGACTTCAGTAAGCACCAATGCAGTAAACAGAGTGGCGGCATACGGGACCAGGTGGCTTTGGGACGCCAGCAGCAGCTGTGCTCTCTGTGTCTTTGTTACCATCAGGAATGAGATATCAGCTAAAAATCACCACCGCCCATGGGAAATGGTGCCAATCTTCAGTGCTATTGCCCTATATTCACAGTTTTACGCAACCGAGCAATTCCCTCCTCATTTTCCTCATTGCTGGTGGGTCGTATCCGTCATGGCTGGTGCTGTGAGTGGTGCTGTGCACAAGCACTCTGAAGCAGAAGTGTCAATAGTCATGTCTTGTTTGAAACTTCAGGGGGGCAAGGAAAGGGAGTTCTGAACCTTAACTTTTGCTTTCTGTTATGACTATACTGACAATGGTACCTCTGTGTGCTTTATCTGTAGCTGCTGCTGTTGCAGCCTTGAGGGGTTCCCCCTCCACACACGTGGAAAGTCTGAGTCAGATAAGGAGAAAAAAGAAGAGGTCTTGGGATGACATGTTCCATGAGATCCTGTAAACCAATGCTGCATCAGACTGCAAGCAGAGGGCCTGGAGGATGAATATTTCCGACTGTTTAGAGAAGGAAAGAGCAGACAGGAAAAAGCCTCAGGAGTCCCAGCAGGAAAAGGGGAGGGAGATGCCCCAGGACAAACTGGGGCTTCTCGAGCAACAAACACAGATGCTGTAGATTCTTGTGGCCCTACTGGTTCAACAATTCCTTGCCTCCCTTTGCAATCATGGAGAATTCCGCACACCCCGCCTCAATATTCCACATGGCATCAGGGACCGCTGCACTACTCCTACCACTTCACACCAGGAGACATTAAGGACAACCACAGCTTCAGATACAGTGACCTGAGGAAGCCACAGTTACCGTATGTGTAGCCAAAGTGAACATGTTAAGTTCTGTTCCATTAATTTATTAAAGTTTTTGATGTATTTGCTTTTAAATTGCACAGATATTTTGGACTGGTCTTGTTATTCAAAATTCTATTAATCTTTATTAGTTCCCAGCATACACTTCAGAATGCCTGGGAGGTACTGAAAGCACCGACTTGTTATTGTGCAGTGTGACAGAACTCAAAGGATCAGTGACAGTGTAATAATCATAAATGTACAACAAGCATCACACAATTAATAGGCACATTGACAGTGTTATAGTCATAGATGTACAGCAAGCACCACACAGTTCCTAACAGGCCTCAAAAGTGCATGGCCAGGGAGAGCACAGTCCAGCACAACGCACTACTTTGGGTCATTGTTAAAGTGACTTTCAAGGCGTCCCTCAGCTGTGTAGCTCCACACTGAGCTCTTCTAATAGCCGTTGTGTCTGGTTGTTCAAACATGGCAGACAACCGCTTCATGTCTGCCCACCACCCCAGCAGCAACATTTCCCAAGTTGTCTCACCAATATTATGCAGGACACAGCAGGCAGCTATAACCATTGGGATATTTTTCACACTGAGATCCAATCATCTGAGTAAACAACGCCATAGTCTCTTCAGTATACCAATAACACATTGAACTGTCATTCTGCCACCTGCTGTGCTGGTAGTTGAATCTTTCCTTGGTGCTGTCAAGGTGGCCAGTCTACAGCTTGATGAGCCAGGGAAGCAAGAGATGGGCTGGGATCCCCCAGGATCACCACTGGCATTTCAACATTGCCAATGGCAATCTACTGGTTGGGAAAGAAAGTCTCTGCTTGTAACTTTCTGAACAGTCCTGTGTTCTTAAATATGCACGCGTCATATACCTTCCCTGACCAGCTAAGACTGATGTTAGTGAACCATCCCCAGTGATCTATCAATGCTTGCATAACAACAATAGAAAAGGAGCCCTATCTGCTGATGTACCCTGGGGCAAAGTGGGCTGCAGCCAAAATAGGGATACGCATGCCATCTATTGCTCCACTGCAGTTCAGGATCCCCACTGCTGCAAATCCATCCACTATGTCCTGCTCATTGCCAAGAGCCATAGTCCTGCACAGCAGAAGACTATTAATGGCTCTGCACACTTGCATGACAACAGTCCCCACAGTGGATTTTCCAGCTCCAAAAATGATTTGCCATGGACAGTTAGCAAGCCACCATTGCAAGTTTACACAGTGTGATTGCCACTTGCTTCTCCACGGTCAGTGCAGCTCTCATTCTGGTGTCCCGAGGCTGGAGGGTGGGGGTGAGCTGAGCACACAGATCCAGGAACATGGCCTTTTGCATCTGAACATTCTGCAGTCATTGCTCATCATCCCAACCCCACATTACATTACAATTCCACCAGTCAGTGCTTGTTTCTCAGGCCCAGAAGCGGTGCTCCACTATCTGCAGCTGCTCTGTGAATGCCAACAACAACCTTGAATTGGTTTTCGCTATGTCCCACAGCAATCGGTCCTCCATGAAATTGTCATGTTCCCCGCCAATGAGGTTCTTCTTGCTGCTCTGCAAATACCGAAGGATTGTACGCCCCGTGCTTGCAACGCTAACGCAGAGCTGTGCACATTCCAAGCTTCTGTCAGAGACTGTGGACAGTGAGGAGGGCCATGCAGGTTCATGGGATTTTTTTTTAAAAAAGGTGTGAAAATTATGGGATATGAATGACATTATTGGATGGAGAAGTTGCATGATGGGAACTTGAGTCCTAGCTCCCAGTCACCCTTGCGTGGCTTGTTTCTGTTCCACCTTGCATTGCCAAAACTTGGCAAAAAATAACGAGCTGGACGGTGGTGAGTTTCACACTGGGATAACTTCCCATAGTGCACCACACTGTGCATTGAAGAAAGCATTCCCGGTGAGTGCATGCAGCACTGACGCAAAAAGCCAAATATGCATGTGTATGAGCGATATACTAACCGTGGCGGCTTTTATGCTGATGTAACTTTTGTCAGCCAAAGTTTGTAGCATAGACATGGCCTTAACTTATTTCAAACCACTAGTTTCAAACCCAATCTCTGCTCTCTTTTCAGTTTGTTCCTCCATGAACCACATACTGGGTCAGCATCTAGTTGTATGCTGAGAAATCCAGGTTGATGAGTGCAATTTATTAAACATGGAAGAGATACATGCTAAATACAAAGGCCAGTCTGAGGGGATGTGTAAGCTGGCCAGCTTCCCCTGTGGTTGGACACTGGAGAACACCAAAGGAAAATTTTAAACATTTATCAAAAATTAATTATTATGAGGGGCATCAAATTCTAGTTCATCCAAGAGTTCTGTTTGATCAAAATCCAGCCCTGTGATCCAATATTTAAGAATAAGGCTATTTGCAAGACAGTGGTCAAGTTCCCCCTACACAAAAGAACTTCAGGTTCAGAAGGAAATTAATAAAAAATCCATGCAAAATGTAAAGAAGATTAATTTTGTTTTCATGCCCACATAACTTGTCCCACATCATGTAGTAATGAAGTTACATGTTAATTTCTCAATTTAATCATTTCCCTGCCATTACTGGGGCCCAGGTACCGGGTCTCCTCAGTCCATCCTATTCTGTCCTTGCAACACATAATTGTCTAGACTCCTGTGGCCTGTAATACTTTGGTCTAATTTCAGTTGTTGAGTTTAGTGTGAAGGTGCTGGGAGGTGTTGGTGGCCTGCAATATGAAGAAGGTCAGATTAGATATCTGGTGGTTCATTCTGGCCTTAAACTCTATGACTTTACAGGTAGCCAACAAATACTAGGGAAGTTCACAGTTTACTACATAACAGACTCAGTACTTAATGATACTAATTACAGAGTATAGAGTACCTCTAAATTACAGACATAAGTAATAGGTGCCATGAGTACCTACTTTTTATCCATATAATTTTAAAACTCCCATTTTGAGAAAATATATACACATTAGGTTGGGTTCAGGCTTGCCTTACATCAATTTTGCTAAGTGCTCCAAATGTACATATATAGATTTGTTACAGTTACTACTAGATACCGAATGTGTTGTAATAATTGGGTCCTAATGGTGAGCTCAACTGTAAAAAGTGAGTGGAAGTTCATAAGATATCACAATAACCCCTAAGAACAAATGTTGATGGGAAAAGGCTCACAAAGTGGGACAGAAAGGCTGATTAGTCTAATCAAAAGGCCTAATGATATAATTCAAGGACTGTGTTAAGATCATTCTTGGTAAACAATGAAAGCATGAAACCAAAATACAAGAAACAAAATTGGTGTGTTGGAAATCAGGCCTCACTGGTGGACAAAATAATGAGGGGATGGGTTATTCCACCCACCACTCCCTTTTCAGTTCCTTATTAAAAAAAGACTTTGGGGAGAAAAACTGGCTACTGAGCAAACATCACCGTCATGGCTGCCATGCCACGCTCTTCCCCCAGTCTCCTGGGATCACCTTGTGGCACTTGCAGCGGTCTTCGGAGCAGTACACTCTGGGCAGCTATCCTACAGAACATCTCTTCCTCTTCTGCTGCTATGAGTTGTGGGAAGGCAGAGGGGGTTGCGGGGTATCCTGGGTCCTGTCCCAATGCCCCGTGATGCATTGCTTCGCATCCCAGCAATCCCTCTGCTTCCGTCTGCATTTGGCGCCATCTTTCAACGGTTTGTGTACTGTGCGCTCTGCCTCTTTGGTCTGCAGGAATGGATCCCACACTGTTGACCAATATGCTGCTCGCTCTCACCAACACGTCACGAGTGGCAGTGGAGTTATTCCTTAAACTACAAAGGCAAGAGGAGTGCGACATTGATCTCGCCATGCATAGTAGCTACGACACGAGATTGCTTGTAGCATTCAAGGAGGTGCTGAGGGGTTGGGAAACAAGCACTGAGTGGTGGGATCACATTGTCACGATGAGCAGTGACTGCAGAACTTTCAGATGTGGAAAGCCACGTTCATGGTACTGCGTGATGAGCTTGCCCCAGCACTGCGGTGCAAAGACATGAGAATGAAAGCTGTCCTGTCATTGGAGAAGCGCATGGCGATTGCACTGTGGAAGCTGGCTACTCCAGACTGCTACTGATTAGTCACTAACCAGTTCAGAGTGGGAAAGTAGACCATTGGACTCGTGTTGACTGAAGTGTGCAGGGCCATTAATTGCATTCTGCTCTGAAAGACCGTGACTCTGAGCAACATGCGTGACATTGTGGATGGCTTTGCACAAATGGGCTTCCCTAACTTCAGAGGGGTGATAGATGGCATGCATATTCCAATTTTGGCACCAGACCATCTAGCCACCAAGTACATTAATCAGAAGGGGTATTTCTCAATGGTTCTCCAGGCGCTTGTGGATCACCGTGGGCATTTCACAGACATTAATGTAGGCTGGTCCAGAAAGGTGTATGACGCAGGCATCTTTGGGAACACTGTCCTGTTCAGGAAACTGCAAGCAGGGACTTTCTTCCCAGAGCAGAAGATCACCATAGGGGAAGTCGAAATGCCCATTGTGATCCTGGGAGACCCCGTCTATCCCTTAATGCCGTGGCTTATGAAGCTATACACAGGGCACCTTCACAGCAGCAAGGAGCGGTTCAACAACAGGCTGAGCAAGTGTAGAATGACTACTGAGTGTGCTTTTGCCTGTTTAAAGGCCCGCTGGCACAGCTATATGGAGACTGGACCTGGCCGATGACAATATTTCTAGGCTTATAGCCGAGTGCTGTACGCTCCATAATATTTGTGAAGGGAAGGGTGAAAGCTTCACTCAGGGCTGGACCACTGATGCTCAGTGCCTGGAGGCTGAATTTGAACAGCCAGAGACCAGAGCTATTAGAGGGGGGCAGCACGGGGCCATAAGGATCAGGGATGCCTTGAAGCAGCAATTTGAAGCTGAAAGCCGCTAATGTTTGTTGCTATGCTTGGGAGTGCAGTGCTTGTAATGCTAGGAGGTGATTGTGATTGGTGCAGACGATGCACTATGAAGGTGTAAGAAAACTGCCTGTTGATTTGCAGGGTTCTGTTTGCTTTCAATTAATGGAATAAAGATTGCTTTCAAACCAACACAATTCTTTTATTAAAAAACAACAACCGGAGGAGAGAGACAAACAAAAAACACATCAGCACTGTGGAGGATGGGAGAAGGGAAAAGGTGGGGTCCCGGGATGGTTAAAGATTTGTGTATGTCCAGATATCATATCCAATCTTCTCCTTTGGAGTACAGTGCAGCGCGTACACAAGCCTTCTTTCTGCAACCCTCCTGCCCCCAACAACTCGCTTCAGCTATTCCCCAAAATCAAAGCCACTTACCAGGGGCCTCCTTTCCTGTTTGCACTTTGCCAAGATCCGACATCTGAGACTGGCTAGCCTCCTCCAGGGTAGAGAAGAGCTCCTGGCTGCATGCATCTCTGATCTCCGAGTCGTCTTCTGCCTCTGGGTCCCCCTTCCTCTCCACATCCTCGTCCAAGATTTCCTCCTCCTGGCTTGGTCCACTCTCGACTGGCACGTGAGCCACCAAAGTATCCACGGTGGTCTTTGCAGTGGGGTCGCCGCTGAGTATCACATCCAGCTCTTTGTAGAACTGGCAGCTTGTGGGCACAGCACCGGAGCGGCGGCTTGCCTCCCGCGCCTTGTGGTAAGCATTCCGCAGCTCCTTCACTTTGACCCTGCACTGAAGTGTGTCCCGGTCATGGCCCCTTTCTGTCACGCATTGTGAAGTCTGTCCGTAGTTATCATAATTCCTACGGCTGGAGTGCAGCTGGGACTGGACAGCCTCCTCTCCCCAAATGCTGATGAGGTCCAGCAGCTCGGCATTGCTCCAAGCGAGGGATTGCCTGGTGCGTGGAGCAGGCATGGTCACCTGGGAAGATGCGATGAGACCACTGCATGCATCACCGAACAAACAGGAAGGGGACTTTCAAAATTCCCAAGGACTGTATGGGGTGGGGATGACGGTTGGTCACCTGACATCAGGGCAGTATAGTTCAAACCGATGACCAGAGAGGCGAGAACAGGCATTGTGGTACACCTCCTGGAGGCCAATCACAGTGCTGTAATTGACCGGGGTGTCTACACTGGCACCGCAACGCTGTAACCCCAGCACAGAAAGCTCTACACCTCTCGTCAGGATGGTTTTTTTTGCAGCGCTGCAACTGTGCAGTTTCTGCGCACGAAGTGGTTTGGGTACACCTCGGGAGTTACAGCGCAGAAAGCTGCTTTACTGTGCAGAAACTTGCCAGTGTAGACAAGGCTTAAGACTGTATATTTTGTAAGCCTGTGACCAGAGAAGCAATTCATTGCAATACTTTAACCAGCCTGACACTGGTACAAGTTTGCCAGGTCTTGGCATGGCTGATAAGACTGTGTGCTGTGCCTGTGTTTTTCAAGCAGTGAGGTTGCAAATGAAAGTCAACATCAGACACAGAAGCTGCATTTTCTGTCTTTGCTGTTCTTTTCCTCTTCCCTCTTGCGTGTGTGTTTGACTTGTTTTGGTCTTCTAGGAAACAGGAATGGACATTAATAACAACTCCAGCCCATCTGAAATAGCTTCTTTTCTCCCCCCAAAAAGGACAATTACCATCTTTAACATCACCTAAAAGTGTCAAATAAGGGGGGTTTCCTTCTAAAAACTCTCTCCAGCTAAAGGGAAGGGGAGCAAGGGGCGATGCTAAAATGAAATCCTTACTTAATACATTTCAAATGCTTTAACTGTTTTTCCTTCTTTTCTGTATCTTTAATACAAGGTTAAAAGGATTTTTAATGGTGTGTTTGCCATGGTGCTAAGCAGGCTAAGGTCTTCATATACCAAACACTGAACCTTGTTTAACGCTGGACAGCTAAGGTCATGATTCTTTGGACCCATATATTCTACCTAAATAAATACAACAGAGGATACTGTAGAACCTACAAGATCAATTTTATCAGGAGGCTAATCAGTAGATTGAACCTTGAATAGAAGTATTCTTGTTCAGTACTTGGCAACTTTAAGAACACAGATTGCCAACTCTGATGCATTCTTATTACCATCTCTCTCAACTGTACTTGATCAAAAGGTACCTTACTCAAATTTATCTTTGTCCTTTAATGTATCTGTGTGCTGCAGACTTTGGACACCACACTTTAGCTAAACAGCACATATTGGAATATAATTTGGGACTCTGGAGGGGTCTTTGAAGAATCATCATTAGTGGTCAGTAAGAGAGACACAATGGAGGGTGATGACAGTCTTCATTACACACTTACCCAGTACTTTGCATAGTGCTCCCAGCTAGATAAAGCTTGTCCTGACTTTCTCTGACTTACTTTCATCTAATATGTTGCTCATTGGAAGAAATAACATGAAGGGTTGTAGCAAATCCTACAGAGCTGACAATTCTACATCAAGCATTTCATCACAGTTCCCAGTATAACTCTTAGGATTTGCATGTTTAATTCCTTGTGCATCATGAAAATTCCTCCTAATTCTCCCATGAGAAATAGGATTTACTGCCCTTCTCAGAAGCAGCTGGAAGCTCAGCCCACCCAAACCCACAGACCTTGAGGCATTCACAACTTTCACCCACCTTCCTCCCTCCCACCTTTTCATAGCATGGTTACAGTGTTCCATGGGGCAGACAGGGAACCCACACAGGTTACTGTAAAAATGTATGCAGTGACTTGCAATACTTTGTTCCATGGGATAGGGGGAATTGTGGAGAATGGCTGACATCTCCATCCCCTCCGTACCAATACAAATCCTGAAAAGGGGTTTCCATTAAATCAGGAAAGAGAAGAATGCTACATTCCCTTCCATTTGTCCTCCACAGCTAGGGTCTGTGGGTTTAGGTTGCCTTTTGCTTACCAGAGTGGAGCATAGGGCACCTGAAACTATATAAGGGAGCTCTGTCCTAATACATTTACTGCCTTCATCTCCTCAGTCCAACAAGTTTCCTGTCCCAGAAAGGACTGGCAATGAGCTGTGTCAATTCTTACATCATTTTGAGAATTTTATTGCCATAGCAACTGTGTGTAGGCATTTAAACATAGCAACAGACTTTTTATAGAACTTTCTTGGTTGTCAAAGTCACATATTCTTTTATTTTCTTAGCAGATGCTCACAAGATAAATATAAAAAGATGATAGTACAGTATCTAACCTACAGGGGGGAAAACCTCTTGTAACTGCATGAAATACTTTTGTAACCTTTGAATCATATAAACTGGCAGTGCACGTTATGAATTTCTGTACATTTTTATGCATCATTGGACTAGAAGTTAAAAGTCAGGGTAGATGAGTACTGTATCTATAGCTAATAGTTACAGTAACAAGAGATGGTTAATAAAGGCAAAAATTATTAAGCTTAAAGGTCCAGCTACAATGAATTTTAGAAAGAGGAAGGAAATACTATCAACTCTGACATTTACTTATGAAACAGTAGGAGTGTCTTCCTCCTTAGTAACAGAAGGGGTACTACTTTAATATCTTTTGGGGGGGGTGAGTGGGGCAGTGGCTTTACCCTCCCTTCTCGGTGGCAATCAAAATTCATTGGGGCAGACCCTTAGCTGATGTCAATTGGCATAGCTCTACTGATTTCAATGGAGATACACCGATTTACAAGATTTGCCCTACAGTATCTTAAGGACCAAACTGCATCTCATCATTTACCCTTCTACAATTAAAAAAGTTACTCTTCTTTGGTATGATATTTTTCATTCAGGTTCTCAGACATAGTGCCATTTCTGCAACTGGTCAGTGAAAAATACTGATCAGTTTAATATAATGCAACTTCTGAACCCATTCCAACACATGGAAATATCAAGAAGCATAATTACAGATTTCCTGAGAAATCCTGTGGTATTATTCACCTTTCTGTTATGATTTTATGTCAGCTTTGTATAGACTGGGATGGTTGATGTTTGCCATTTTACTGACAAACACCATGCTAGATCCATTAAACAGGAAATGTAAAAGGCTTTTAAAAAAGTCAAATTCAACAGGAAATGTCAAAAGCATCTTACAAGTGCAAGGTTTTTAATATTTCAGCAAGTCCTTCCCATCGGTGTACAGTATGTGAATTTCAGAACAAACATTTTAGTGCAGTGCTGTATTCAAAAAGTTCCCAACATGTCACAAAAGTTTAGCACAGAGGTGTGATACGTACAACTCACATAATACATCCCATTATGTCCACGGTAAGTCTTCCTACCACACAATGATTACTCTTTCGTTGCCATGCTTACTGGGTACTGCTGGAAATAGGTACAATATCAGTGGTCTGTAATTGAGGCTGTACAAGTTCCAAAACTCCCAGCATGCCATGCTGAATGTACCCTATATCCAAGGATTAGCATTTGACAAATCAAAACATGCAAATATTTCATTTTCCTCATTCTGCTTTATTGACCACTGTTATTTGTAAGACCTAGGCCTGGTCTACACTACGGGATTAATTCGGATTTAGCAGCGTTAATTCGAATTAACCCTTCACCAGTCCACACTACAGAGCCATTTAGTTCGAATTAAAGGGCGCTTTAAATCGATTTCTGTACTCCACCTCGACGAACGGAGTAGCGCCAAAATCGATTTTGTTAATTCGAATTAGGGTTAGTGTGGCCGCACACCACCGAATTAATGTGGTTAAAATAAATGGGGTAGTGTGGCCGCACACCACCGAATTAATGTGGTTAAAAACCGAATTAATGTGCTTAGTGTGGCCACGCACAATCGAATTTATACAACCTGTTTCCCAAATTCGAATTATCTAAATTCGGATTAATCCCGTAGTGTAGACATACCCTTAAATCTACCTCCATCTAAAACAGCAGGCAAAGCAATTATGATAACTATCATTCCAGAAAGCAAGATCTGCAGGGAGTTTGTTAAAATGTAATCACCATTCAGAAGTGTCAAGACGATGGGCACTAGTAGAGCGACTATGTGGGGAAGCTTCCAATAAGAACAGTATTTATCCCAGTGCAGAGGATCTGCACAAGAAAGGTCTTATGCCCAAGTTAAAATCATAACATGGGGCCTAAGCATTGTATAGACCTTGTGCAGGCCTTCTGCAGTAATATAAATTTCACCATCTATACTTATTGCCACTAGATTTAGCTGCAACCAGCCACATCATGCCATTTTCATGAGTACTGAAGTTAACTACATTCATTCACCCTTGAAAAAGAAAAATAAGAGCAGTACAGTGGCTAAAATGTCTTCAGCTCTTGTCAAATAAGTCAAAGCCGTGTGTGTATTTTTATACTTTGTTAAAGTATTTCCCTTCCCCCTCCACAAATTCTTCTTTGAGTTATGGTTGAACATTTTATTTTTAATTACTGTGTACAGCAGTTAGGGCACAGTTCACCATTACTGAACATGCTGCTAAATTTCCCAAACAGGAAATGTTAATAATTTATGTCTCTCATTTTATGCTACCCTGTTGAGTACACTCCACTGTCCCAGTTAGCCTGTATCACAAGTCAAAAGAAACTGCTAGAACACTCAGAAAAGGGAACCAGTTTGCTTTTTCATTGCAGGGTTTGTTTTTTAAGATTTGAAACAGATGCCACTCTACACACCCTGCTATTAATTGGTGCAAGGGTACAAAGCAAGATGGGTGAAAAATCAATTTGTTCTTGGCTAAATTCACAGATTTCAGACTCTTATTTCCTCTGAACTGTCATAACCTTCCTCTGTGGTATTCATTAAGGGCTTGCTGCTGCTCCATTGAAGTCAACAGCAGTTTTGCTGTTGAATTCAATAGTGCAGGATTGGAGCCACAGACTCCATGTATAATGTCAGCATTGCAGAACACTTTGCATCATTACATAAGCACTAACAACTTTATTCTTATGACAACCCCCTGACCCAAAGCATACATACTTGTCCTCCTAGACACAGGAGTACAAAACACATTGTACCTGCATATTTCAGTATGCAAGCTTTTTAACCAATGAAACTAACTATGTGAATTCTCCAAGAAAGACAGCCTCTTTATCGCTGGATATGTAACTACTCAAAACTCCTATTGACTGAAGAACAACAACAAGGATCTGGATGTTATGACATAAGGATAACAGTCAAAAACCATATTCCCTCTTCACTTGCAGGATGAGTATTTCAGATATGTATGCAATTTGGATGAATATGTCATGTAATGTGGTTCTACCATGCAACTTTCTGCACTGACAAGCCACAACAGGACATGCATTTGTAGGTTACTGGTGAATTGTGAGGTATAAAATCTTTGGATCCTTTGCCTACAGCCCTCTCCCCCCCCCCCCCCCGCCCAAAATGCACAAATAGCCCACTAACACATATACTGGCATGCTTTATTCAGCTTATTACATTTCAATTTTTATTTCTTTAAACAAAATTTCTATCTTTTTTGGGGTAGGGAGTTATACAATATATCATTCTACAATGGAAAGACTTCACAGAAGAAGGGTAAAATAAATCAGTAGAGAAAGAACCCTGGCTGCCTCACTCTACTGCAGGAGCAAATTTTGTCTATTTGTGGGCCTGGATTAACCAAACCAAATCCTGTTAAACTTCTGCCCCCCCAGTTATATCCTTTCCCAGACAGACACTTATTCCCACCTGAACTGGACTGTCCTCTTCTCCTCAAATCTCAAGATCCTCCTCCCTTCCTCCACAGAAATGAACCCTGCTTCTCAGGAGCAGACTGTCGAATGGAAGCAATTCAGGCAATATTTCAAAACTCTGTCTTCATACTTCCCCTTAATTTATCAAATGCACATGTGCCTAATTAATATAATTAACACACAGAGATACTATCACTGGTTCCTGGACCTCTCTCCACTCATAAACCCCCATCACTGGCTTCTGAGTCTCCTCTCCATCACTGATACCTAGTTTCCAAACAGCCTCTCTCAGACCCACTTCCACAAAGGTGTGAAGGCACCAGCAGGAGTTCCTTATTCCCAATCCCCATAGAGGGCCTGAAGGTCAGGACAGGGGAAGGGAGCTGTGAGATTCCTCTCTTTTTCTGTTCCACAAACCTAAGGAAGAGGCAGCCAGCCCACCAGGTGGCTAGTCTCTCTCTTCCCCTCAAAAAGGCTATGGATGTACTTTCCTTTGCCTGGAACTGCAGCAGGTTCTCTTTCTTTCTCATGTGCCTGAAACCAAGAGTGGGCAGAGAGCAGTGATGAAAAGTGGTTACAGCCCTTGACTATCTGAACCAACTGATCAGGGCCAAACTTGCTCTGCTTGTCTAAGCACTCTGATACTATAGTGGTGGGCAGCATATTACCTAGACAGATGCACAAGACAGATAGATGGAGTGAAGTTATAGTGGACAGGAAGAGTAAGATATATTCTTATACTGTATTTTCTCAGTCACTCAGCCCCTGCTCTCTATCAGCAGCTGCTGGGTTAGCAGAGACACCTTCCCTGGGAATCTGGGGCTGAAGGGGTACCACACAACCTTCATATGTAGAGGACATGACCCTAGAAAGTAGAAGCTACCACCTCTTTGGACCAATTTTCTCCACCAGCTCCCTAATTCCCATTCCCACTAGCTGCCAGCTGGTTCAGGTGTTCTGCAATATTAGCTGAAAAGTGACTAGTACTAGCAGGTTGGCAAGAGGCAGAGAGTCCAGTGGCCCCAACCCTTGGCACCAGTTGCCTCCTGCAGTGACAGTATACTGGACCACTTTCTCTCCCCAATCCCCTCAAATCCTTGGATCTATGCATCCAGCCACTGAGTAGCCATTGGTCCCCTCTCTGCTTGGTGCCTGGACTGGGACTTAGGCTATCACTGACCCCTCCTAAAAAAAAATGGACAAAATGAAAGGTAATGAGACATACAGATACATGCAGACGTCACAGAATTTTAGGAAGTTTCCTAGAAGGGATACTATCAGCGCCTAAGTTAGCTCTAAAAGCAATTAAATAAAGTGGTAAGCTTAGCTACTATATCACAGCCCCCAATTAAAAACAATTATTGTGAATACAGATCCACAGCCTTAGGTATCAGTGCATGAGTGTTACCTGTATTTTTTATACTAAGTATGATTGTTTTTAATGATAGAGTTATAACAACTATAACTCTGGGCATTACATTATATATTCTTTCTTTCTTGATTTACAATGTATCTGATAAAACAATAATTGACAAGTTGCTATGAAATGCGATATTAACAAAAGATACCTCTGCCCTAGGGGCAAGCATGAGAAGATGTTTAAACTGAAAGGAAGAAGTTAGTTCTGTCTACGTATGAAGTTATAAATAAAATATGCAATGGTCCAAATTCCTTCTACGTATGATCAACAACTGTGAATCATCACGCACACTGAAAGGACATAGATAATGCCACAAATGAAGATACATGCAAGTCCAATAGATCAGAATAATGCCCTTAGATACTGGAATGGAAATTGGAGTTCCCTATAGTACGTCATTTACTTTTTCTAATGTATTGGATTGTTTCTTACTTTGTGTCACTCACAATACTCAGCTGCATTTTGCAGACTGTATTTTGTCATTTCCATTCATCTAGGTGGCCTAATTATAAAGCCTAATAAATATATTAATTTACAGTTACAGGATATTTATTATTAGGGTACTAATAGATGCAAGGTCAACATTATCAATGATTTAAAGAATGATCAACTAGTGTAGTGTCCTAAAAATAGCCACTAACGAAAGACTCAAATTTCAGAGAAAAATAGAAGTGAAGTAAATCATAATGTTTGTAACTGGATCTGAATGTTAAAACAATTAAGAGATGTTTGCCATATTCTCTTGAAACTAGATGTAGTGAGCTTTCACTTACAGTATACACAACACCTACCAATGTCAAACATAAATGAAGTAACTATTTGCAGGAACTCTGTCTATATTCAAAACAAAAATGCTTCTTCTAAGTAGCATGCAGCATAAACTAATGTAGGTGTCTATTCTCTCCATGTGTACTCAGTGGCAAAGGAATTTTTCACCATTTGAAACCAGGCTATTTTTTTAGAAGCTTGAAATCTAACTCATTAATGCACATTTATATTATTAACATGATTGCTGGCCTAAACTTTCATGACCTTGATCTGAATTCTCATTTACATAATATATTATTGCAAGATATTATGTTTACATATTTCTATCCGAAAAAATGCTTAACGTGCATATTTTTAATCACAACAAGAAGTATTTTAAAAATTTTAATTTACCAAGGAAATGTAACTATCAATAGCTTCAGCATAGACTTAAATTGAAATTTGAAATATCAGAAACCTCAAATACTGTTTTTAAAAAAATATTTACTTAGAATTTTAATATACTTTAATTTGCTGAGTGAGGGAGACTATTTTCAATAAATATTGAAGAATTACAACAACTAAGTTAGTTGTAACTTATCAGCATTCATTTACCCTTACTGGCATTAAAAGCAAACATATACTATATAAAGAAATGGTTCCGGAAATGTCTTGTTAAAGACAGGTTCCAGAGACAAGTAGGTAATCCATCAAAATGAGCAACTCTGGTGCAGACACTGTTAAAAGAGTGCATGCAAGGAAGAAGACCATACAACTGTGTGCTAAATAGAATGAGCTCATTTTAAACATATTTGTCTATAAACATTTCAGGGTACTAACTAATTATCTCAGACAGCACAATACAGTTACCAACGATTCTGAATCAGGGTTGCATTTCATTACTGATTACCTACCTTTCTTTAGAATACTTCTATCTAACCAGCACAGACTTTTCTTTACCATACTTGTCTGTTCCCAAAACGGTATGCAAGAAGAACGGGTCTTGCTACACCCATTTTTTTTTTTTAGACAGTCAATTTAATGGAAAAAAATCTACCCAAGTAAGTTAAGTATCACAACAATGAGGTACTGTACCTTTAAGGAGGAAAAATGGTTCCGTTCTGGTTCACAGCTGAAGGAGACAGCTTATTCTTGGTTACATAGATTACTTACCTAAAACTGAGTTATTCCTCTTTTTCCCCTCAGGCGAGCCTCTCTCTCACTCTTGGGAGCTTTTACCATTTAAGGTCAATGTTACATCTGGCTCTATTAACTAAGCTGAAGCAGTTTCTAACTCAGAGACCCAAGACAGTCAGCAGACTAACATTAGAAGAGAGTTTCAATTTAAAGTAACTCTTCAGAAAGCTCCCTTCTTCTGACTCTGAGAGAGTGGTAGAATAAAAGGCTTTCCCTATTTTGGCATAAGCCTCTGAGAACAAAAAGACGCAGATACCCCATTAGCATTCTCTGAGTTCACTGCATGTGAGGATCTACTTACTCATTTTTGAATAACTGATTAAAAATGGGCAAGTGGGAAGAACAGATGAAATACGATTTTCATCGTAATGTGTTAACCCTTACTGTGAAATTGTACAGAAATAAACGTAATTATTTGGAGAAGTTTTTCCTTTGGTTGGTCAGAGGCAGCCTAAATTAAATGACCCACTCAAAAGGCATGTGAACTTGTAAAGAACATTGGCCTCTTTCCAATATTGGGCCCTATTCTCCCCTCACAGAGTATGAGTAACGCCCATTAAAGTCAAAGGGGATTGCTCACATCCTGCAGGGGGAGAATTCTGCCATTACAACAAGATAATAAATAGTTTTCTTTTCAATGTTTATATATATATATATATATATATATGAGAAGAATTAAGATTTAAAAATCCTAACTCTGTGATAGCCAACTGTTGAGCTCCTAATTTTTATATTTTATTTTATTTTGTATTACAGTAGCACCCAGATCAGGACCCCATGATATGAGGTGCTATACAAAAATAAAATGGGGGCAAGATGCATAGAACACAACAGAGGAGCAGGTGGTGAGTGGGGAGATAAGTGTGACAGAAATAACAGCACAAGATTGTACATACTAGCTTGCTGTAAAATTTGAAGACTGTATAATTGGAGTTGGTTTAAGTGAACAAGATATAATAATGAATCACTATTAGGCCACCTTCCTAGCCATTATCATGCAGCAGATGACCATGAGCATCATGGCAGAAGTGGGTCATAAAGAAGGGATTTGAAGGAAGACAAGGGCCTTTGTGAATTTTCCCCATGCTGTACTCTGGCTTTTCTGACCCTGTCCATATCCAAAGCCCCTACAAACATCTCATTACAAATCCACTAGGTCATCCAGTACATCCCTTGCTAGTGTATGTTTCTTATGGTACAGTGGTTTTCAACCTTTTCCATACTGGGACTTCCTGTCTACACAGGACCCTAGTCCCATTTAGCAATATGGGAACGGGAGTGTGGTTGTGAGCCCTTGACATTTGTTGGGCAATGACCCCCAGGATGAGAACATATGCTATAGTACATTCTATATTGCTTGTAAGTTTAGTTCTAAATTAGTCAAGTGATGAGGCTTCTCGCCAGTGGCGTTGGAACAGTTTTTATAGTGGTGGTGCTATAAGCCATTGAACAAAACTATAAACCCTGTATATGATGGAAACCACTTCAAGCCAGGGGGCGCTGCTGCACCCCCCAGCAACCCTAGTTCCAGCACCCCTGCTTCCTGAGACTATTCCCTAATATTTAGCCTAAACTTACATTGGCTTAATTTCATACCACTCCATCGTCATGCTCAGAATAAAGTCACTCTATAAGTACAAAATACTGTTATTACTCCTAATTATATCCCGTCAACCATATCAACTTATTTCTCTCCCTCCTTACTGTTCACATCCTTTAGTTACTCTATTTTTTAAACATTCAAAAACAGATTCCTTGGAATAAAAAAAAATATCCAGGCCTAGTTTGTGCCATGGCAGACCTAGACTTTTCAGTGGATATTCTATTATTCTGTATCTCAGGGACATTTTCTGCTTAATACTATGTTGATTTAGGGCAAAATTTCTACACCTGCTCAATAGTGCTCTGAAAGACATAAAACATGTCGGGCCAGTCACTATATCACTGTTCTAGCTCTAGTCTTTGAGCCTGACCCAAAGTTCATTGAAGTTAATGGGAGTTTTTACATTGACTTCAACAGGCTTTGGATTAGGCCCTAAATCCTTTGGGCTCCTGGATGGCTCTCAACAAATCTTTTCTTGCTCTCCCTTGGATAACTATTTTGTTTCCCACAAATGCAAGTGAGGTATGGTGTTGTTTTCTCCATAAACATAATTTTACATACAGGTTTTCTTCAAGGAACAGTGATTCCGGCCTCTTTTGGAATATTTGAGGGAAGATATCTGACCACACCCAGCAACCTGCGTGAACCTGTTATGTCTTATCTCTCTGGATTACTCTACTCAGAATGTTCTCATAGTAGCCTTCTCAGCAGCAATAATAATGTCATTAACACTAATGTATTCTCCATTAATATCACCAAATGCTTCATTATTCTTATTCTGAGATATTTCATTGGCTTGTTCAGTGCTTCTTCATGTGTGGGGCCTGACCTGCAAGTGAGTCACTATGTGCTCATTCCAATTGATGCCCTGGAAGATAAGGATTCGGTGACCCATGACTCTGCCATTATGGAAGCTTTGGAGTGTGACCAAGTGCAGCAAGTTTAAACAAAACAAAAAGCTAAAAAACAGGTACTTCTTTATAAAGTCAAGGGTCGTCAATTTAAGATTTGTGTGCCTTATTTGAGGAGATGGAACATGAACACTGATAGCTCACATTTCATCCCAATGTAAGGTACCTATAGAGAGGAAAAGCTTAGAGCCAACTGTCTGAATTTAGAAACAAGGGTAAAATCCTGGCTCTGGAGTATGTCAGTGTGAGTTGCACCATAGACCTCAGTAGAGCCAGGATTTCACCCAAGGTCTTTACTTCATGGAAGCAACTCTAGGCACAAAATTATTTTCTGACCAACAATGACTACGTAATCTGGTATAATTACTGATACATTTGAGTCTTAAATTTGTCACTACAGTGATCTGCTGTTTGAAAAAACTAAACTTACTGGGAGATGGGAAGAGGGAACAGTAGAAAGCAATTATATAAATTCATCTGAACATTTGATTTACTTGTGTAGAGATGGAAATTCCTCAGTAAAGTCTGAAAGAAACAGTTCTTAGGAAAAGTTACAAATAAATTCTTGTACTATTTTCAAGAGTCTAAGAATAAGTATCCTGGGATTGTATGAAATATTAAATATGCTACTTACTACCTTTTGGCTCGACCTATCTTTCTGAATCTTTTCTGTGTAATGCCTAGGGTAAAAAAAAAAAAAAACAGACATAAAAACTGTTTACATCTTGTGAAAGACTTGATCCTATGTTTTGCAAGCACAGAACCGAGAATAGAGAAATCTTTCTACTGCAAACAAGCTCAAGTATTGCAGTAGTGTAAAATTCCGATGTTAAATTGGGATTCTATTAAATGAATTTTAGAATTTGATGTTAGCAATAGCTGTTCCCCAGGGACCACTTATAAAGTTCTAGGACCTTTGCCTTACCATGGCTTCTTGCATGTCCTTGGACATCAAAAATACTCCAGATGTATTCCTATAGCTTTAGTACCTCTGGTCCCATTTTTTTTACATTCTCAATGAGACTGCCAATCCACATTAATATTTTGGTGATTGGAACTGCTCCAGAAATTGTCCTATTCTTGTTTTTTCTAAGTTCTTCTTTCTTATTAGGAGAGTTCACTTTCTTTCAAACATCATACTATGCTTTACTTGAGTGTAACAAAAATCAGGATAGCTAAGGGCTAGTCACTTCAAACAATATAAATGACATAGCAGTAAAAAAAAAACTAACTGGCACTTCACTGAGATGCACATTGGAGCCCATAACTAAAACCATATAGAAGAGCCACAGGAATTGTGTGTACCTGGAAGACATACAGAGGTCCTTCGGGTGTCAGAGAGGACTTCTTAATAATTCTAGTACATCCAAGTATATAAAACAGGGGGAGAGAGTCGGTAAAGGCCAGTGTAAAACAATATTGTGTCAGAAAACAGTTGGGAAAGCCATGAGCAGCATAAAGAAAGGCCAGGGACAGTCAAATATCCACTAACAGTATAGAGGAAAGCAAGGGATAATCAGGCATAGAAAGCACAAAAAGAGCAGAGAAAGTCCAAAGGGCGTAAACAGTATAAAGGAGAATGGAAGAACGTTTTATGGGTTCAGAAATCAAGGACAGTAATTCAGGAAAAGTACAAAAAGTTAGAACATCATGTAGGAAGGCTAGGGACAGCCAATGACCCAGACTGTTTAAGAGTGTCAGCTTCAGCCCACAAAAAGACACTAACAATAGGGAGACGAGCCAAGCACAGTATGAAAGAGTCATGGAGTCATGCAAAAGAACAGACAGATATAGCCAGAAAGAACATCAGTCAGTTCAAAGACTCCATATGCTCTCCCCAAAAAGTCCTGCCCCCAAACAAAAATCCAAAACCCTGTCCCTCAATCTGAATGCTGCATTAAATCAACAGTACATGAACAGAGAGATTCATATATTTCTTCATATATGCTTTCCTGACTTTTAAACTTTGAAAAACCAAGAGCAATCAATGTTATATTTAATCAGTCCCTTGTGCTACAGAAGGTTTCATCTTTGGGTTGTTTTATTTTTAAGTTTCCTACAGTACAAAAGTCTTCACTCTAAACAGATCATCATTTACTTCAACCACGGGCAATCATTTCTATTAAACATAAAAGTTATGGAAACTTACAAATAAATTCTCCTCAGTAACAATGTGACTGTCAACCTCATTTTGGCAGTCAGCCCTGAGACTTAGTGTGAGGAGTTTTAATCAGAAAACATTTCACACATACCAAGTTTTTTTTTTAAAGTGTTCAGCCATAAAAGTGTGATAACTAGAAAATTAGTCATGATGGCTAAGTAACTCTCAGTGCTGTTCTACTCAGAAAAGTGACTTCAAAACTGGCAAAACTGAGTTCCACGTTTACTGTCTCCCCCTGAACAAATTTACTCAGGTACAAGAAAAAATATTTTTTGTTTTAAAGTAACTGCCAGATTTGCATCAGCTTAGGATTTGTATGTCTTTTTGTTTCTGGTTTGGATATCATCATTACTATGGCCTCACTACTGTGTGGATCTGACCATATCTCATTTTTCCATGCAGCTCTTAAACACTAAGGGGACAAATACTCTGGTCTGCCCAGTTCAGGCAGAACTCAGGCGTGGTACAGAATCAAGCCCTATGGTATTTGAAGCTATAAAAAACCCCCACAAGGATAGCTAGATAATAAAGCTTCCCCATTTGAAACTTAGGCCTGGTCTACACTGGGGGGGGGTTGGGGGTTGGTCAATCTAAGTTACGCAACTTCAGCGGAGTCTTCACTGTGGTAAGTTGACGGCTGACGCTCCCCCATCGACTCCACCTACGCTTCTCGCTCCGGTGGAGTACCGGAATCAACAGGAGAGTGCTCGGCAGTCGATTTATCGCGTCTAGACTAGACGCGATAAATCGACCCCCGCTGGATTGATCGCTGCCTGTCGATCCAGCGCGTAATGTAGACATGCCCTTAGTTAACAAGTCTGTTGCTGATGTGCAGTTCAGCTCACTCATCAACAGGTGTTTTGGCTCTACAAGGATAAGACAAATAGACAAAATTTAAGTCAGCTAGGCAGATGTGTGGAGTAAAGGTATTATTTAACACACTTAATTTTCTGTCCTTAACCACCTTTTAGATAGTCAAGTTAAAAACAAAAAACAACAACAACAGCAACAAAACCCCAGACAATTAAGATTAATTACGCCACTACCTAATGGTTCATATACCCACCCATGGGAACTATGATTGTGAGGAAGAATGAGAGAGCCCCAGTTATGTCTTGTTTACTTTAACCAATTAAATCTGATCATGTTAACATGGCTGTTTTTCTAGATATATCTTTTATATGATTTAATCATTTCTTCCAACTTCACTTTTCTGGTGCATATGAATTTTATTTATTTGTTTGTTTAGAAAGGTAGAAAGAATAAATCTATAGTCACAAAACTGGGGAAAAAATAGACAAACAAAAATGAAGGGAAATTTTTTTATTAAAAGTCCACCACCAGTTAGAGCCCATTCAGTTAAAAGAATGCAAAGTAATTGTCATGACCCCACAGGTCTTGATCCTCTGTCTGCAGGGTGCCCAGTTGACTGTTACCGCCATGCTCCCACCTAGTGGCTCAATACTAACCAACCCAGCAGGAGAGACAACGAAACCTGAAGTTACACAAGGGAGGGCTTCCCTGGGCCCACCCGGAGGAACATAGGGAACTCGGTTCAATCAGGGCTTTCTATTTAAACTCAAAGAGAGGCACAAGTAGTTATCTGCACAACTGCACTCGAGCTGGCTGCTACATTGGATCCTGCCTTCTTGCCTGACTCCTAAATCCTGCTTCCCTGACTTGCTCCTGGATCCTGCCTTGCTGAGATGTTTCTGGTTCCTGCCTTGTTCCTGATCCTGGCCCCTGGTCTCAAACTCCAGCTCTGACCCTTGGCTCAATCTAGGATTACAGCTCTAACCCTTCGCTTGACTCCCAACTCTGACTCCTGCTCCAACCGCAAGACCTGGCTGCCTATGTCCCAGTCCTGACAGTAACAAAATTTGATGCTGGGATTGATTAGTTGATTGTGTAAGATGCTCCATGCTGTGTGGACAGACATTTATGCAAGATTGAGGCCTAAATGTTCTAGTTTTGGACAGAACATTTTTGAATTTAAAAAATGACTTTAATGGGAATATTTGGGTGCATAAAGTTAAGGAAGTGCTTAAACACTCACAAGACTGGGGCCTTATAACTTCAGTTTTGTATGAAACATGAGAATGAGTAGCTCTTACAAAACACAAACACAAAACAAAACACTAACAAAAAACCCACAAAAGGAATAACGTTGCAGTGCTTTCCAATATTATATTCCAGTTTGGTCCAGATAGTGTTTCAGAGTAGTGATCCCATTGTAAAAGTGGATTTAAGTAATTGCTGTGATGCTCAAAAAAAGTCAATTGATAGGATGTAAATGGATTGTCAACTTGGGAAATGTAAGAATATATTTCGTAGAATCCACGAGCAGATGACATTGATAATGAACTGATTTAAAATGGCAAACTATTGGCTAAGACGCTATTCTGGACAATTTGCAATATTTTTTCGTAATACATTTACATTTAAACTTGCAGTGTTTATAGGCTTTTGAAAAAAAAGTTTTGTTTTTTTTAAAAATAAGTGAATTCAGTTCTTGTGAAAAGTACTGTATTGTCAGCCGTCCAGATTCTTGTTTGTCCTCAGATGAAGTAAAATACTGGCAGCAACAACACAAGTTTTCCTACACCAATGTGTTTCAAACATAACCAGGACTGGACACCTCTGCAGTAAGAAAGTAACTCAATTTCCATGCCCATTCAAGCATTAGTCGCGCCACCAAGAGACTACAGGGTCTCAAACATGGTTAGTTTGTCATGGACAATTGTCTGCTAGGACTACCACCACATTTCAGTTTAACATCTGAAACCTGTGAGGTGGTTTATCTTTCAGTCAGTACTAACTCAACTTGAACAGGTAAACGTCTACACAATCCATTATGAAGTACTGTAAATAACCAGTTCCCTATGCAGCAGCTTTTAGGAACAATAACCTGAGTCAAAATTTCCCATCATAAAAACACACACAGGACAGAGCGAGGAAGTCTCCACAAAGAACCCCCATCAGAGTTCCTTCCTTACTGCTCTGTGGGGAGATGAGAAGGGTTTGCTTATCTGTGGAACAGCCTGCAGGATCCACAGGTGCAGAGAGGTCTTCAACCTCCGTAGCAGCACTGGCCTCACAGGCTTTTGGCAGCTTAGATCTTTTGCAGTTACAGTACAAAGGGACTCCTTTCAGTGCGACTCCAGGAGAAGAGTGGGATGCACTGAAAAGAAGATAATACAACTCAAGGATGATTTTTCTGGGGATATTTTTTACAAAGCTGAAGAGGGACGATGTGTGGCTTCTCCAATCCTGCCCTCAGTTTGCCTCTGTAGAATCTGGCAGAAAGGGAGGGACAGGGGAAAGAAAATGATGCCACAAGGATATCTGACTTCCCATCAACATGGAAGGAGATAAAGAGTGCCTTTCGCATGGCAATCTATGTACAGAGCTGATGGGACAATACTACATACTGATCCAGGCCAATGGATTCTGAAACAAAGTATTCATATTTAATTTGGGTATTGCATCATCAGAATAGCATATTTTATTCCTAAAATTAAATTAAAAGTTGCCCTTTTATCTTTTGTAGATTTATGTAACTTTTTCTAGAGAGCAAAAAAGACGCAAGCCAGACAAATTTTTGACATTTTTGAGACGACATTCCTTTGCTGGATTAATCCTAACAATGGGGCAAGTTTCATTAATCACTTGCAAAATTTGATACAAAAATCTACACTACACACATTGATCTAACATGCTTGCAGAATCATTAATGAATGGCCTAAGTTTATTTTTTTAAACTGCTTTGAGAATGAAAAGTACATTTGTTATGGTAAAAATAAATGTTTCAGGAAGTAATATGGGAAGCTTTGTTCAGGAATATGCTATCTGAAATAAATATCTGACCTTCATTTCTAGAACAGCAATCCAAAAAATCAGTTGCAGTTAAACTAAGACTGCTCTTTAAGGCCTACTGGTGTTAAACATTAAAATTTTGTACTTCTATTGTACCTTTCCTTCTAAGATCTCCAAGCAGTTCTTGAGAATATCAGGAATTTGTATTACACTAGATTATTCGCTCCCATTTCTGATAGTACAAATGGATTTTTCATAAACAATAACATTTCTGTAAATCGGGCTTGTTTGTTAATCATACACATCTGCTGATTGGATAGCTCTCCCTCTGCAAAAATATTACAGGGTTGTGGATATTGACAGCTAATTTCTTGGTTTTTCAGGACCAGGATGTGGTTGTTCTGGCTTAGTAGTCAGAAATGGGAGTCAGGAGCCAGGTCGGGTCTGGATACCAGGATATAAGAGGCTGAGACACGCCAAAGAGCAGAGCAAGAGTCAGACACTTGGAGGCAAGCAGAGTCAAGTTACCAGGAGATCAGACAGCCAGAGGGCACACCAGGAGTCAGGTCAGGAGGTGGGCCAGGTCAGGATACCATGAAGTCAGAGTCAGGCAGCAGGAGCAAGTAGTCCTATTCTAGAGAAAACCTAGTTGCATAGATGATTTCCTGTTCCTGCTTGATTTAAACAGAAGCAGGGAACCAATCAGGATTTCCAGGACTCCTCTAATCAAATCCCTAGACTGGTCCTCTGCCAGAGTTGAGCTTTGAGTTCTGGCAATTATTAGCACGTCACTATGCAGCAGGTCAGAACATACTCGCTCCTAAGAGCCCTGTGGACTGGGGTTTGAGGTCCATGGCCCTGACATCATCCTCTCCCTCTGGGCAATGTAGGACTGAGCTTTTCAGGGTGGTTCCTATAGAATGCTTGTACTATGCTGGGGCGTGTACATTTTCCACCTGCTCCTTGGGGCTGTATCCCTCTCAGTCAATAAAGAACCAGAGCCTGCCACATTTATGCTTAGAGTCCAGGAACTCCTGAACCACATATTCCTTGTGGCCCTGTACATGGAGGAGGAGGTGGCTGGGTCCTGTGAGGGAAAGGATTTTCCATATAGGATTTCAAATGCAATATATGAAACATTGGGTGAATCTTCGGAGAGCAGGGTAGTTGAAGTTCAAAAGTGACTGGAATAACTAATCACTGGACTCTAAAAGGACCAAGGAACCAAAAGTCCAACTTGTGAGCAGGTTTGGCTTTGCAGAGATGCTCCATGGAGAGCAATACTTTCTGTCCCAATGAGTAGGTGGGACCTTGCTATTGATGCTGATTGGCGTACCCTTTATAGTCTGCTCTCAACTTCTCCAGGTGTTCCCTCAATTCTTCCCAGGCCCAGTGATTCCGCTACACTAGGTCTGAGGTGGCCAGACTGGGAAAGGACATGAGCAGTTATGGATGCAATCGGAAGTAGTTGGTTTATATTAAAAAGGGTTTTGACCCATGGATGCGTGGTCTGTGCTGTTATATGTAAACTTCACATAAGTGAAAAGCAGGGACCAATCATTCTTGTGATGATTAATGTAGCGTTGCAGATACTGCTTGAGGACCAGGTTGACCCTTTCCAGTCCAGTCATCACTAGGAGCTGTGATGGGTACAGTACAATCAGTCAGGACTGAATCTTTGGATTTATTAGCTGCTAACCTGTATAAACTGTAATTTTTCCACAGCTTATAATTTGACCAGATTTGGGCAATTTTCAGAGAAATAGCAAGAGACGCATCCTTAATACACAGGCCATTTCCCAGCTGAATTTCAAGTCCCTGCTCCAAAGCATGGGGGTGTCAGAGCTTCACAAAGAAAAGGTTACCAGAATATTTTTGTTACCATGGCCAAACTACAGATTTTTTCCTAACCTTGTTCTCAGAAATGGAAAAATCATTTTGGCTAAAACTTTCCAAAATAATTCTATTTCAGATACCTGTTATGGAAAACTTTAGCCCAAATGCTTAAAGTTTGGCAAAGTCATAAGGCATGGAAAACAAGATCTTATAATGGGAAGCGTTGGGCAACCTTAACAGGTTATGTTATTATTAACCTTCACATAATTTATAATACTTAAAATATTAAATAGTAATCCACAGAAAGGCATTCAAAGGAGTCTGACAAAATTATAAAAGGAAGGAAATTCAAAGTTACAGTGTAAATTTCATCTGATTGCACTTAGCGAGGCAGTCAGGAACCTGTACAACATGGATGCATCACCAAGAACATGACTGCCTCTGGTTGTTGCACCCACAGAGGTACAGAGGCCTGGGAGAATCACAGAGTTCAAAAGAGCAAAGGGATTGCATGTCCCAGGGCACAAACTGCCTCTAAGGTGCAACTAAGGGGTAGAGTGATTGCTTCTCCCACCCCTACTGATATATGGCTTCACAAGCCAAGGAAGAAAAAGGAGGGCAACGTTACCAAGAATCATGACCTGCACCGAGATGCTGTTAATGTCAGTTGGATGGTCCAGGAAAAAAGCCCCTGCTTTCACCTTGTCAAAAAGTCCAGTGTTTCTAAGAATCCAGATATTGTGGACTTTCCCAGACCAGCCAATGTTTATGTCAGTAAACCACGTGCAGTGATACACCAAGGCCTGTATAACCATCGAGAAATACCTCATTCTGTTTATATACAGAGAGGCTTGGCAGAGTGCACAGAAGGGGGCATGCATCCCATCTATCACCCCAGCAGTTAGGAAAGCCCATGTCATTGCATCCATTGTTTCCTGCCCATTGCCTAACCTGACAACCCTGTACAGCAGGGCACACTTTAATTTCTGGCACACCTCAATGACAACCACCCACACCATTGATTTTCCAATGCCAGTTTGATTCCTTACCTACCAACAACAATCTGGAGCTGCAAGCATATGGCATTCAATATTCATTTCTCCACTGTTAGGGCAGCTCTCATCTAGGTATTTCTGCACTGCAGGACTGGGATGAACTTGGCACACAACTCCAGGAACGTGCCCTTCCGCAGTTGCAAGATCAGGAGCCACTACTGGTCTCCCCAAGTCTGTAGGACTATCCAGTCCTACCACTCGGTGTCCATTGGACAGGCCCAGGACCATCTCTCCACTGTGTGCAGCTGTTTCACGATTAGCTGCAACAGTGTAGCTGCTGCATTCCCTGTCCAGTCATCCTCAGTTGACTGAGAATTGCATACTTGCAAATACTGTCACGGGCTAGTTGCACCTTTGACCCCTCTCTGGTCTCTCTGAATGTACTTCCTCAGAGGGAGGCCTCTTGCCTTCACCTGTCATGGGGTGGAATTCCATGATTCTTCCACTCAGACTGGGTCCCTTGGCTACAGCCCTCTGCAGGTATGTCTACACTGCAGCAGGGAGCGTCTCCCCCAGCCCTGTCAGACAGATGTGCTAGCTTTGGTTGAGCTATTGCATTAAAAATAGCAGTGTGGATGTTGTGGCACAGACCAGCTGCCTGAATACAAGCCTGCCTGACCCCTGCTGGGGTCCACACTCAGGTGAGTAGCCCACACTGTTGCTACACCATCACCCAGGCTGCAACATTCACACTGCAAGCTCAGCCAGAGCTAGGGAGTTTCTGTCTACCCAGGCTGGGAGCCCTGCTCTCTGCTCCCCCATCTCTCCCCTTCAAGGAGGGTGTCACCTTTTTCAGTCCAGTCAAGTCATTTGATTGTTCTGTATCTCGTTAAACTGGTTTAGGCAACTCACCCGGGGTTGGAGATAAACTTCAAAGTGGTTGATTTTCTGCCTCGTCTCAGGTATTCCTGGACAGGGCTGGCTCCAGGCACCAAGCACCCAAGCTGGTGCTTGGGGCGGCACCTGGAGGGGGGCGGCGCGGCGCTCCGGCCGCCGGGGAGAGCGGGGCCACAGCCGGGCTCGCCGCCCTCCCCCCGGCGCTCTGGCCGCCCTCCCCCCCGCGCTCTGGCCGGCCGGGGGGAGAGCAGAGCCCCCGCCGGGGCTCGCCACCCTCCCCCCGGGGCTCCGGCCGCGCCCCCCCCCCGCGGGGTGGGGGGGCGGCTGGAGGCTTTTTTGCCTTGGGCAGCAAAAAAGCCAGAGCCGGCCCTGTTCCTGGAGCAGCTATTATCAGGTCATTGTCTCCATTCCTACCTACATGCAGCTAACCCTTTCTTTAATTAACAAACAGATGGAACATATCATATCCATCAAATATTATAGGCAGCTCCCACATCCCTCACAGAAACAACAGGATGGTATGTCCAGACCTTACAATGGATAAGAATACTGTGTTTCACCATGCTGCACCCAAGTTTCCAGTGGTGAATTCAATACTAGCTCATGACAGCTGTAGATTATGGGATAAAACAGAGGGAATTGTGGACATTTGACCCCAGGTTTCAACAATTCCCTGAAAGGCGTGCAGGTATCCCCAAATTCATAGCAGCTGTTCCACACTACACAGCGACCATTTCCCATGATAGTGTGCTTGATGTGGTGTGCACGACACTGAGATGCTTCGCACACACAGTGCAATACACCTTTTGCAGATACAACTTGATATTGTGTGGACGCAATGTACCAGCACAAGTAGCCAACTGTGAACACACAATGCTGAAACTGTTCTGTCAATGCTACTATGCTGGCAGAAATTTGCTGATACAACTTTCTAATGTAGACAAGCTCTTAGGCACAATCTCTGCTGGACCACCCTCCAAAGGCACTGCCGTTCTGCAATGCCCCCCACACAGACCAGATTGCAACTTCATTACCTCTCCCTGAGCTTTTGGATCCCCCTTGTATGCCAAAGATTCTCGACATGCGGTCTTCCCTGCTAGTTTTTCCCCCATATCTGTCTCTCTTCCTTCGCTCTAGGTTTCTCTCCCTTTTTCATCCCAGTCATCTTCCTCCCCCATCCCTTTTTTCCTCCTTAGTTTCCCTCCTTTCTTTTCTTTCTCTCTGTTCCACCCATCTCGTCTCCTCCAGTTCTCTCCATCCGTTAAGTCTGGCAAAGAATCTCCATTTCCTGCTAGGCTGCCTGCTAACCTATTTTAATTCTCACTTCCCTAGCTGTTAGCCCTTCACAGGGGAATAAAAATCGTAAGATAAAATGATTTTTAAAATTTAATTTATGTTTATTTAAATAATTTAAGATTTAAATCAGATTTTTATTTACATGTTGGTAGTTCATTTTTATCTCATTTTGTAGTCTTACATTGCTAAAATAGATGTTTTGTACTTGTTTCTTTAATTAGTTTCCTAACTCTTAGTAGAATTTCAGATTTTACCTAGAAACTTTTATGAAACTTCTTAGTAAAAAAAAAAAAAGTTAAATATGCTTTTAAAAAGACACATTTAGGGCCTTATTAACAATCTTACCATGTGATCAACAGAAAAATGTATAAGCAAATAGCCCATGTTATATTGGCAACCAACATCACCTTATGATATAATCAAAAGCTTTCACAAATGAAGAAAGCTGACATGCTTCAACTAGGCCATACGCATCCATCACAGTTTGACTCTGTCTGGAGCACAATTTCCAGTTACTTCAAACTGAACTTAGGTGGTTTTGTCTATCCCACCCATGAGTGCCTAACTGTGAGCTTTAGCTTAACTTTAAGCTCTTATTTAAAAATGTTGGCCTGTGTGTATTTTAAAAGTTCAGAATAAACTTTAAATAGATGAACAAAGTTCAGTTTTTATTGCTAACACAAACAATTTTGTTGTGAAATCACAATAGTTTTATGCCATTAAGAGAAAAGTTGTTTATTAAACTACAGTTTTAGTCCCTGGTGCTGCAAATACTTATGCACATGCTTAACTTTAGACCTGGAGTAGCCCCAATGGGACTATTCATGTGGGTGAAGTTATATGTACCTGCTTAAATGTTTGCAGGCTCAGGGTATTAATTTTCAGTATTTTGTTCTTCACCTACAGTAGTTTTGTACAATTCAAATAAGATCAGTGATCAATAAAATCACATTGAATTCAGCCAGTCCACTTGCTTCTCTCTACTACTGCTTTTACCGGGGTCAGCAGGCAACTCTAGAGAAAGAAGAACTATGTAGCACTACCTGTCTGGAGGAGGAGAACAAATAGCCAGTAGCAGGAGCCTAGCAGCTCCCAGTAACACTCAAGAGATATGATGTTAGTGAAACTGGTGTTTAGCTAAACACTGCTCTCAAAGAGTAACAAAAGTACATTATCACAATATAAAAAAAGTTAATATGCCATTGCAGTAAAGAGTAATAAAAGAAACTAATTGGGCTAAATCTGCATATAGACTCCTTAATTGTGCCCACAGGATTAAGAATTACATCCATGAGTAAGCATACAAACTCAAATTTGCATGTGCTAACTATGTAAATGCAGGTCTCCATATAGTTAAATTCTCAGTTATCCAGTGTGTGTGTACAAGTGCCCATTTGGGCATATCCATTCACAGGTATACAAATATTGCAGACAGTTAAGAAAATCAGTTGAAAATTTGTTTTTTAAAATGTCACTTTAAAAAATTTAATGTACTAGTCTGATAAATAAATCTTTGGGTTTGTGACTTTCATTGAATCGTTTTAGACAAGCTGGTGAGTGAAGGTGTGACACTCGGATGAAAATACCTTTACTTCTCTGATTCACAAATATAAACGGTAATTTCATACTGCAGGAGAAAGCTGGGGAATATTACTAAGTATACAGAGTTAAATATAACCCACTGATTAAAAACAACAACAACAACAACAACAACACACACACACACACACACAACACAGCAACAATAAAGCCACACACACAAAACGCCAAGAGCTAACACCATTAAAAAGCTAAACAATGCAGTCTTTTTTTTGAAACCTCAGTCTTCTTTAGAAACCATGCAGTTAAATTCTGACAAGAAGCAATTATCTCGGGGGGGGGGGGGGGAGGGAGGAAGACATTTTAAAAATCAGTATTAGACAGTAAGGGTTTTTCCCTACAGAACTGGGGTGGGAAAAGGCTCTTAAACATCATACTCCACCCTTCTGTCTTTTAACTATAATGACCAATGTCCTTCTAAACGGCTGGAATACTGATTTCTACAGGACAAATGGGCAGTTTTGTTCTAAAGGCAACAACAAAGCATGCTCAGACATAGGTATTCAAATATCACACTTCAAGGTGTAATTTGCTCACCCCATTGTTTGACTCCTTTGTAGAGAAATGCACTATTGGCTAACGCTTCATGCTGATTTTTCATCTTACCATGAAACATCAAGTGTGTATGGCCCACTGTCAGAGATATGGGGTATGGGACTTGAAAGACCAGTGATCTGAACTGGGATGGCAAATCCTCTGCTCCTGGGCTGTGAAGAAATGGGCCCAAAAGATAAGGAATACTGAAGTGCCTTATGGGTAGTGTTCTGATGCTATCCCAAGGAGACAAATCCCTACTCTGCCCAAACTAAAAGGGGACTAAGCCTGAGCCCTTGCATGAATATACCTACCACTGACAAAGCTGGGAGCTTTGTATGTGCAACAACTCTCTGCTGGTGTAAACTGAGGCAGCTCCATTGAAATCAACAGAACTGCAGAAATTTACACCAGAGTTTAGCCTTAAATGTTTAAAAATGATCTTAAATAAAAATGCTTCTACATCCAATGTGCATTAACTTACACAATGAGAACTATTTCTTTAAACTAGCAAACTCCTTATTAAAATGGAAGCTCCCTCCTAATGAACCCCATTATGCCTAAGAATTACCACTAAAATAGGATAACTGCTCAGGAACCCTCACAACAGTAGCACCAGCAGTGATATACTTTCAGCCCTAACTCTGAGGGCCAGATCCATGGCTAGTGGTGAAATTGACTTTTGGCATAACTTAGGCGTTGTCTGCATTAACTGCACTGTTGCAAACCCCAAGTGTAGACAAGGAAAGCCATGATTCAAATCAGCGGCACTTACTTCAGTTTCAATCGGGGTAAGCGCTCCCCCACGTGCTGCTTTCCTTGTCTGTTCTTGGAGTTTGCACCAGTGCAGCCACATCAGTGGATTGCCATCAAATACTGGAACTGAAGCAAAATTCCAAATGTAGACAAGGTCTTAGAGCAGCCTAGGTGTTGCTCTAAATTACAGCAGTGAGCATAAACCCTAGGGTCCAGCCCAATTGTGAGGCATCACAAGAGTGCATAATGAAGCCATGTCCGTTGCCTCCACAGAAATACCCTCTATGCCTGGGAATGGCAGCATGTAATGTAGAACTGACTACAACTGATTTATGCCACTGAAGGATTTCTCTACATTAAGGGAATCCCCAATAATCGTTTTAGAGCTGCTCTTTGTCCCTTTTGCAATGCCAAAGTGGATCAAAGGGGACAGAGCTGGGGGCCAGGACTGGAACAGAACTCCTTAGCTTATGCTAATTTTAAAATAGTAGAAATTATCATCCTCATTCTCCTAAGACTCAGAAGTCTGTTCACTTGGCCTTAATGCCACTTAGTTTCTTTTTAGTTTGCCATACTTTTATGTAAGCCTCTTCATTTTTTTAAAACAATTTTCTCCCATTATATTCATTCAGTTTATCCAAAGACTTAAACATGGCTTACTTTTAATTCCCAGATTTAGGATTTTCCTTTGGGTTTTATGGTTCTGGAAAATTGTTAGTCCCAAGATTCTTACATGTTTTTTTAATCCAGTTTCTCAAATTCAGGTCGCTTCAAGAAGCACATTTATATGCTAGTGTTATACAGTAACCAATATTTTACCTTCTCTGAAGCTAAGAAGTTTGTTTTAGCTGTACAAGAGTAAGGAACAATCACTTTGTCAATTCTCCTCTGTCCACCGATTCAAATCATCATCATCACCCTGCTAAATCCAGTAACCTGAAACATTATTAAATGTACATATATCCTTTCTTCTTTTTTACTCGCCTACTTGTTTCAATACTGCTCAAAACATAGCTACAATTTACTAAAGTCAATCTAAGATGCCCAACTCAACATCCAAATAAAATCAAAATAGCCAAAAGTGTGGGAAGACCTCAACATAACTCAGGTGAAAATCAATCAGGTGAGACAGAATTTTACAAATTTCAAATGATCAGGGAGTAGGAAAGGACAAGGTACAGACATGCTATTTCTATTCCACCAGAAAATTTCCATTAATAATTAGATTTCAGGCAACACAACATATTGCCATTAAAAAAACAAATCTGAAAGTGCACATGGGAGAAACATTGCAAATATTTCACCAGATCTGATCCTCAATTGAAGTCTTACCTCATCTTTCTTTGAAAATGAACATATATTCCATGCCAACCTGACTAATCTAGACATGGCACAATATCTAAACGAATATTTTGCATCGGTCTTTAATGAGGCTAATGAAGGGCTTAGGAATAGAGGCAGTGTGACAGAGGGGAAAGGAGGGGGGGTTGACATTACCATATCCGAGGTAGAAGCCAAACTTGAACAGCTTAACGGGACTAAATCGGGCGGACTGGATGATCTTCATCCGAGAATATTAAAGGAACTGGCGCGAGAAATTGCAAGCCCGTTAGCGATAATTTTTAATGAATCTGTAAACTCGGGGGTGGTACCGTTGGACTGGAGAATAGCTAATGTGGTTCCTATTTTCAAGAAGGGGAAAAAAAGTGACCCGGGTAACTACAGGCCTGTTAGTTTAACATCTGTAATATGCAAGGTCTTGGAAAAAATTTTGAAGGAGAAAGTAGTTAAGGACCTTGAGGTTAATGGCAATTGGGACAAATTACAACATGGTTTTACAAAAGGCAGATCGTGCCAAACCAACCTGATCTCCTTCTTTGAGAAAGTAACAGATTTTTTAGATAAAAGAAATGCGGTGGATCTAATATACCTCGATTTCAGTAAAGCGTTTGATACGGTACCGCATGAGGAATTATTGGTTAAATTGGAAAAGATGGGGATCGATATGAAAATCCAGAGGTGGATAAAGAACTGGTTAAAGGGGAGACTGCAGCGGGTCGTACTGAAAGGTGAACTGTCAGGTTGGAGGGAGGTTACCAGTGGAGTTCCTCAAGGTTCGGTTTTGGGTCCGATTTTATTTAATCTATTTATTACTGACCTCGGAACCGAATGTAGAAGTGGGCTGATAAAGTTTGCGGATGACACAAAGTTGGGAGGTATTGCCAATTCGGAGAAGGATCGGGATATCCTGCAGGGAGACTTGGATGACCTTGTAAACTGGAGTAATAGTAATAGGATGAAATTTAATAGTGAGAAGTGTAAGGTGATGCATTTAGGGATGACTAACAAGAATTTTAGTTATAAGCTGGGGACGCATCGGTTGGAAGTAACGGAGGAGGAGAAGGACCTCGGAGTCCTGGTTGATCGCAGGATGACTATGAGTCGGCAATGTGACGTGGCCGTGAAAAAAGCTAATGCGGTCTTGGGATGCATTAGGCGAGGTGTATCTAGTAGGGATAAGGAGGTGCTGCTTCCGTTATACAAGGCACTGGTGAGACCTCATTTGGAGTACTGTGTGCAGTTCTGGTCTCCCATGTTTAAAAAGGATGAACTCAAACTGGAACGGGTACAGAGAAGAGCCACTAGGATGATCCGAGGAATGGAAAACCTGTCGTGTGAAAGGAGACTCGAGGAGCTCGGTTTGTTTACCCTAACCAAAAGAAGGCTGAGGGGGAATATGATTGCTCTCTTTAAATATATCAGAGGGATAAATACCACGGAGGGAGAGGAATTATTTCAGCTCAGTACTAATGTGGACACGAGAACAAATGGATATAAACTGGCCATCTGGAAGTTTAGGCTTGAAATTAGACGACGGTTTCTAACCGTCAGAGGGGTGAAGTTCTGGAACAGCCTTCCGAGGGAAACAGTGGGGGCGAAAGACCTCTCTGGCTTTAAGATTAATCTTGATAAGTTTATGGAGGGGATGGTTTGATGGGATAACGTGATTTTAGTCAATAGGTCAATAACGTGCCATCACTGGTAATTAGTATCAATGGTCAATGCGGGTCTGGCTGGAGAATCTTGCCCACATGCTCGGGGTTCTGCTGATCGCCATATTTGGGGTCGGGAAGGAATTTTCCTCCAGGGTAGATTGGCAGAGGCCCTGGAGGTTTTTTGCCTTCCTCCGCAGAATGGCCATACTGGGTCAGACCAAAGGTCCATCTAGCCCAGTATCCTGTCTACCGACAGTCGCCAATGCCAGGTGCCCCAGAGGGAGTGAACCCAACAGGTAATGATCAAGTGATCTCTCTCCTGCCATCCATCACCACCCTTTGACAAACAGAGGCTAGGGAAAACATTCCTTACCCATCCTGGCTAATAGCCATTAATGGACTTCATTAGTCAAGGAGTTCCACAAGTTGACTGTGCGCTGTGTGAAGAAGAACTTCCTTTTATTTGTTTTAAACCTGCTGCCCATTAATTTCATTTGGTGGCCCCTAGTTCTCGTATTATGGGAAAAGGAAATAACTCTTCCTTATCTACTTTCTCCACATCACTCATGATTTTATATACCTCTATCATATTCCCCCTTAGTCTCCTCTTTTCCAAGCTGAAAAGTCCTAGACTCTTTAATCTCTCCTCATATGGGACCCATTCCAAACCCCTAATCGTTGTAGTTGCCCTTCTCTGAACCTTTTCTAGTGCCAGTATATCTTTTTTGAAATGAGGAGACCACATCTGTACTCAGTATTCAAGATGTGGGCGTACCATCGATTTATATAAGGGCAATAATATATTCTCCGTCTTACTCTGTAGCCCCTTTTTAATGATTCCTAACATCCTGTTTTTGACCCCCTCTGCACACTGCGGGGACGTCTTCAGAGAACTATCCATGATGACTCCAAGATCTTTTTCCTGATTCATTGTAGCTAAATTAGCCCCCATCATACTGTATGTATAGTTGGGGTTATTTTTTCCAACGTGCATTACTTTACATTTATCCACATTAAATTTCATTTGCCATTTTGTTGCCCAATCACTTAGTTTTGTGAGATCTTTTTGAAGTTCTTCACAGTCTGCTTTGGTCTTAACTATCTTGAGCAGTTTAGTATCATCTGCAAACTTTGCCACCTCCCTCACTTTTTACCCCTTTCTCCAGATCATTTATGAATAAGTTGAATAGGATTGGTCCTAAGACTGACCCTTGGGGAACACCACTAGTTACCCCTCTCCATTCTGAAAATTTACCATTTATTCCTACCCTTTGTTCCCTATCTTTTAACCAGTTCTCAATCCATGAAAGGACCTTCCCTTTTATCCCATGACAACTTAATTACATAAGAGCCTTTGGTGAGGGACCTTGTCAAAGGCTTTCTGGAAATCTAAGTATACTATGTCCACTGGATCCCATGTTTGTTGACCTCTTCAAAGAACTCTAATAGATTAGTAAGACACGACTTCCCTTTACAGAAACCATGTTGACTTTTGCCCAACAATTTATGTTCTTCTATGTGTCTGACAATTTTATTCTTTACTATAGTTTCAACTAATTTGCCCGGTACTGACTTGCCTCACTACAATCTCCACCTCTCTTTTCCCTCCATGTCCCAGCCCCTAAAAGCTGCAGGAAACACCTCCTCTGGCAGGCGGGTAATCTTCCCTGACAAATGGGCCTGTGAGCTTTGCTGTTGGGCCAGCTTCTGGGTCTGACAAACCACAGGGAGTTCATTGGCCCAAACCTGCCATTCCACGTCTGGGGATGAAGAGAGAAGCTGGGATAGTGTGAATTTCCATATGGTTGTGACATGCAATACTCACATACAAACAAACCAAAACTTTGTTGTGACAGAGGTTGTAACATGACATACTGACCCCTAACTAAAAGAGGAAGGAACAATTCAAGCTATCTAACAGTATATACCCTCTATTCCTACAGGGGCACACCTAATCCACTACCACAACTATTGTATGCCACACTCCACAACCTTAATCCTACCTGCTAGAAACGCCAAACTTTCATCACTCTGCTGAGACACACCAGACTGCTGCTCTTAAAAATATACCATATATTACACCTGAAGGTACGTCAAGGGTACCTAGAGTATATGGCACCCTTTTTTTAGCATTTCTATAATCTAAATATCACCAAGTACCTTTCCTGATTGTTAGTATTAATTTATAAGGCTTCCTTTTGCTCTTCACTGTGCCCCTACTATCTCTCTGGGATTGATTAACTGAACTGTAGGGACATATGCATTTTAGCATATTACTTGGAAGATCTAGCAAGGTTTGGTGTCTTTACCAGGGACTAAACCTATTAGCTGGCTTTCCAACATATTAAATCCTGTCTGTGCAGTCAGTGTACCAAATCCTGAGGTCCTTACTCACTTTCCACTTGACTTTCTTGGTTTGCCCCAGTCTTTATAACTATGCTTAGGGAATCTGCTACAGGTAACTACCCTTAATAGTGATACACACCAAAATCCCAAACCTTCTAATATTAAACTGTGAAGTATTCACTAACAGAAAAATGAACCCCTTTTCCCAGATACACTGTGAAGAGTTATGTTTACATTCTGTGCACTTCACTAAAGTTTACAACACACAAGCCTATGCAGGGTACACCCTAACTATAAAATGAGCTCTGGAATGTAATCACATCCTTAAAGGACACAGTATAAACAAGGCTTGTTCTGAATCTGTCCTGAGAAATTCTAATTTTACACAGAACCTCCTGGTAGTGACAGATGTTATTCTTAACCAATTCATGGAAGCCTGGGGACCACTCTTCTGTTCATTAACAGAAAGTTACTCTTCAGAGAAACGAGATATGCTATTACAAAATAATGTTAAGTAGAAGTTGTTCCAAAGTAAAGGCCCATCAAAGTTTTTTTTTAAAAAACAAGACATTACTTTTTTTAAATGTATGACTTTAAAGAAGCATGTACTCATGGAAGGTTTGCCTGAGTAAGGAGTTTAAAATTGATTGCCTGATTAAGTTTGTTCATTTTGGTATGTTGAAACACTGAAATAAATTGATGGAGGATTAATGACCTTTAAAAAAAAATAAAAAAGATTCCCGGAATTAAGTAAGTTTGAAGATTACGGGGGCAGGGGAGGGTTTACAGAAAACCAAACTACTGAGTCAGAAACAAAACGAGGAACCCCCTAAAGCAGGGATCGGCAACCTTTGGCATGCGGCCCATCAGGGAAAGCCGCTGGCGGACTAGGACAGTTTGTTTACCTGCAGTGTCTGCAAGTTTGGCTGATCGCAGCTCCCACTGGTTCACCGTTCCAGGCCAATGGGGGCTTTCCTTGGTGGGCCGCGTGCCAAAGGTTGCCGATCCCTGTCCTAAACCCAGGGCCGGCTCTGGCTTTTTTGCCGCCCCAGGCAAAAAAGCCTCCG
>NW_020664447.1:5783775-5810571 GCF_002925995.2 Terrapene triunguis
GCCAGAGCGCCGGGGGCAGGGCGGTGAGCCCCGGCAGGGGCTCGGCTCTCCCCCGCCCGGCGGCCAGAGCGCCGGGGGCAGGGTGGCGAGCCCCGGCGGGGGCTCGGCTCTCCCCCCGGCGGCCAGAGCGCCGGGGGCAGGGCGGCAAGAGGGCGGCGAGCCCCGGCTGCGGCTCGGCTCTCCCCCCGGCGGCCGGGGGGAGGGCGGCGAGCCTGGCTGTGGTCCCGCTCTCCCCGGCGGCCGGAGCGCCGCGTTGCCCCCCTCCAGGTGCCGCCCCAAGCACCAGCTTGGGTGCCTGGTGCCTGGAGCCGGCCCTGCCTAAACCAAACTTGCCAAAATGCAAGTTAACTCAGAGCATGTTGAGGACACATTTTATTCTCTCTTGTGCTCCATCAAACTAAATGAGATTAAACAACTAAAACTTATGTCCCAATGCATGAATAGAGTCCATTGCATCTAACAAAAGCAAGGGAAATCAGAATTTAATTTGACACGCTGACCTGTAGAGTCCTGCATGGATACAAAATTTGTATCTGTATTCAATCTGCAAAAATGATCTGAGTGCAGATATCTGCAGATATCCACAGATTTGCAGGGCTCTACTGACCTGTAATTTGTGATGTATTTTCCATACTCTATTGGGTTTCCTTCCAAGCCCTAAAAAGTGTGTTATCTTATCTATCATGAATGCTACAGTACTGGAACCTTAAAATCCCACCTGTCTTGCAGTAAGAAATCTGTTTTTGCAGGAATTCAGTTTTATTCAATAGAATTTACCAGGCAGAGTAAGAAATCCTTCACAGGACATGTGAAATCTTAAGGCTCTAAGACTGTATAATTCCTGCAAGACAAAGTGGTTTGAGGATGAAGTTTCAGTATGGAGCCTGAATTTCCTTGCTCATATGAGTTCCTCAGAGAGTCCCCAAATATTCTATAATATTTTGGGATTTAATAGAAGAGTATGTTCATTCTATTATTTGAATGTGTTAATTTAGATTTAACATTAGCTAAGCAGAAATCCAGCATTTTAGGGAAAATAAGTTTTCATGCTTTCAACCTCTTACCTTGCTGGACTTTCCTTCTTTCCTGTCATCTAAGATGAATTCTTCATGTGCAGAGTAATTTTTTTCTGTTCACATAAAGAAAAAGATAATGCTATATTTCAAATATAGTAGAAACTATGATGATCAAAGAGTATATTTGATCCAGAACTACATGAGAAATGCTGAAACAAGGAAAGAGTGTCATCCGTATATATTGCACAGCCAAGTGTATAGCATCTGCATTGCCTTTATATAGCTCAGGCAATAATAACCTGGCAACCACATTTCATCAGAAGAAATCCAGGCAATTAAAATGATTATACCTAGCAACAGTTTCTTTTTGTCTTCCTACTCAATGGGCCAAATTTAATCAGAGAAATGATGTTCAAGGAACTGCTGCATACAATTAAGTAATAAAGTTGTCTGGCTCTATGCTAACTAAATCATCCCTCATTTGGAGCTCTTTATTTTTCTTTACAACTATCCCTTTCATGATAGCTTCTTAATGAGAACTTTAGAGCTGACCCTACTGTTCGGGATATGCAACATTGTTTATCTATGAACCACTCAACACATGAGGGTGGATTTCATTAATATTTTACCAATAATCCTGTTATGTTGTGTATTTTGATGAATGCCACAGAGAACATTTGATTTGAAGAGTCAAAAGACATCTCATGCTCTAGGACGGGGTGCTCAACCTTTTTATTTCTGATGCCTCCCCCCCCCCCAACATGCTATAAAAATTCCATGGCCCACCTGTGCTACAACAACTATTTTTCTGTATATCCAGTAGATTAAAAGCCAGGGCTGGCATTAGGAGGTAGCAAGCAGGGCAACTGCCCAGGGCCCCTGCGAAGCTAACTTGTGTGGGCTTTGGCTTCAGCCCCAGGTGGTGGAGCTTGGGCTTTGGCTTTCTGCCCTGGGCCTCAGTGAGTCTAACATTGGCCCTGGTCTCTGGGTATTTTGACTGATCCTCTGAAACCTACTCATGGCCCTGCTGTGGGCCCCGGACATCTGGTTGAGAGGGGCTGCTCTAGGACAGAGATCACAACCTTCTTCTCTCTTCCTCTTCTACTTGCAGGAGCTGCATTTCTCAATTTGCCCGACATGCTCTTAATGCATGAACACTCAGATGCTAGTGTCATCCCCCAGTTTCACAGTGGCTTCCTTGTTTGACTCAGCCTCCCAAACACCTCTTGGTAATTGCTTCTTCAAACTCAAATTTAGATACATCTTCTATGAGAATATTATCCATCATTGCCAACTTGCATAGTTTTATTACAAGTTTCATGATGTTTTTCTTAAATCTCCTGGAGACAAGTAGTTGGGAGAGTCTCGGCTTTCACTGAAAACAAACAAACAAACAAAAAAAAACACAAACCAAAACTTATAATCCTCATGACTGCAAAGCTTAAGAATATGATCAGTGTATCTCCTGAAGGCTCAGAAACCGGAAGACATAAAATGAATCCAAAATTATTTTAAAAACTCATGATTTTTCAGACCTGATTCATGATTTTTGGAACCTTGAGGTTGGCAATACTGTATATGTCCTTTACTGATTTGGCCTTCCCTTCCATTCTACATGCCTCAGCCTCACACCACCTCCGTCATCCCTTCACCACTGGGCAAAGGGCCATCATAAGGCCATTATACCAATGAAGTCTCCCTAAGTAGTGCATAGCCCCTCTCCACAGGGGTGAATTTCTCCTTAACCAAGGAGAACCTTTAGCCACAGCTTTGCCATCTCTGGATACGGCAGCATGTAGCATACAGACACTGCACGCCCAGCAAGCATGGGTATAAAAACCAGTATAGACAAGTAGCTTAAGTGAGTAGAGTGCCCCACACACCTGAATCGTGGGGTATGAACACTGCATTGCTCTGTACACATCCAATCAGTGCCTCTCACATCTACACTACTATTTTTAGCAGTGTAAGCTCTAAAGCACTACACTGTCCCACTGCCTCCCTGCTGCTGGAGCCTTTTCTCGCTATATCCCCACAGCTGGAGCTTTTCACTGCCACATGTAACTACACACTGTGGTGAGTATGGACACAGCCTGCCTTTCACTGTGGTGTGTAGCTAGAAGTACCCTACGTCCGCCATCCCAAGTGTAGACAAGGTCTCTGACATCACCAATTCACCGCATTATGAGGAACCTTGCTATTCAGCGGTTTTTAAAAACTGCTTCTCACCTCAAACATTTTTCACTGAAGGAATTTCAAGAAAAATTTTCTTTTGGGAGAACCAAAGTGATTTTTTTTTTCTTTCTGGCTGGCCAGATAGAGGCTGTTATTCATAGGCCTTCCACTCCAGCTGCCAAAAAGACAGAGAACTGGACATGCTCACCCTTTCTGCCTGCTGGAGCTGGGGGTAGTGAGATAGGGAGGGAGACCAAGGCTCTCTGTCTGTCCCACTGCTAGAGGTAAGGGGGAGACCAGAGGCTGAGTGCCCTGGCTTCTCTGCCTCTCTGGCCCCAGAAATGGGGGGGCGGGGAAGAGAGAGAAAGAGAGGCTAAGAGCCAGGGCTTTTGTCAATTTCACTTTCTAGGGCAGAAAGTGAAATTGCTGAATCTTCTAGGCAGGCAGTCCTGGGAGTTGTCACTTCAACTTTTCCAGAAAAAAAAAATAATTTGCAAATAAGGAGACTTTTTGGTTGGAAAAGTCATTCTGATAAAAAAAAATCCTGAGCAGTCCTATTTTGCCATAAGAGATGTGAAAGTCTACTAAAATGCACTGAACCAATGTAGGATTTTCATTTCTTGCAAAGCGGTTTCACAATAGTCAACTCATTCTGTGGCAGAATGTAATAGGCATATTCACTGTGAAAGAAGCTACACACAGAGAAGCTACATTATATAAATTGGGAGATGCTGAAGAGAAAAGTAGAGGATGAGACATATAGAACAAAGTTTGGAATTTTTTAAACTCAGCTGCACTCTGCTGCTTTGCCTTCTAGATGTCTTGGACAAGGCACAGGCAGATTTCCAGCTCCAGATTGTTGCCTCTTGTGTAAACAAATTTTTACAAAATTCAGCCTGTGTGGTGCCTTAAAAGTCCCTGGGAGTTTGCTCCCATTGAAGTTAATGGTAAGAGTTAGGCCAATGCCAAGTGCTCTTAAAAATTCCTTCTTAAATTAATATACTATTGCTAATACATGACTTTGTGAGTTTGGGTGAGTTTTATTTTTAGACTGGGATTAATTTAGGTGAAGTCCAAAGGTCCCTTGTGCTCTGATGTAGAAGGGGCTTTACTTAACAACTGAAGTAGACCTGTAACCACAAGTTCTCTTAAAAACATATCACCTAGAAAGAGAAAAATGATAACCTAAACTGCATAATCCTTTCCTTATATAACACATCTTTTGTTAACTATTACTGCATTCTATTAATAGTACTTTCTGGATTTATTCCAGGTTTAGGAAGACACTGTAAATTAATCTAAAATTATCTGACTAGCCTTCTAAGCACTTATTTTTGGGACCAGATTCCACAGTTGAGATTTTTTTAATTTTAAAGTCTTTAGAGATCAGCTGTTTTAAATTCTCTTCAGCTGAAAATTGGCAATGATGTAAAACATGGCAGACTGGAAGCAATTTAAACAACAAAAACACCCCAAAACCACTAAACTGGTGCTGCAACTTTTATCTGAAACTAGAGCACGATGAAAAGATATACTACTTTTGTCATAATGCAGCAAAAACAAACTAAATCAATAATTTAATAGCCATTCATTTCTTAGGCATCTTTAAAATATAACTGCTTCGTTAATCCAAATACTAAACCCAAGCTCACAGAAGGGGTTGAGTGAGGGATTAGTGAACAGCATGGGATCAACATTCTATAAAAGATGGTGGGGGAGATTTTCAAAGACCCAAAGGGGAATTAGGCTCCCAACTCCCACTGAAAGTCAATGACAGTTGGGTGCTTAATTCCTCTTTGTGTCTCTGAAAATCTCCCTCTGTCACATGGCCACGTCTTGTTGCTTAAACAGTCTAAGCACGGTCAAGTGAAAAATCCAAAATTAAAAATCAATCTTTAAAACAAAGCAATTACAATTCTTTTAATTTTTTAAGCCATGCTTGGATTATTAAATAGTAGGATGGTACACCTCGCCCTAATACCATCTTCGTATGAACCCAGTTTATAAAACAAGCAATATGCCTGGCTACTACCTATGCTGTGGGGAAATCCTATCAAAACACCCTCTCTTTAGCCTTGGGTAAGTTATTAAATTCTCTGTCAGTTTTCCCCAGGTGTAAAATAGAGATACCATCACTTAAATTAATCCTACCAGACAGGGCCATTTTGTGGATTCATTAGCAAATAACGTTTTGAAATTTTAAAAAGGTGTTATGTGAGTTCCAAGAACTACAGGCAGAGCAGGTAATGTTACCTATAGTTAAAGTTGCCCAACAGTTTCTACGATAAGACCCTATTTCAATTGCTTATAAAACTTTGCCAGGTTTAGCAGTTTGGGCTGAAATATTGCATGCCAGGCATCTGGCTCCTAAACATTTTTGGAAAGTTTCAGCTAAATGGGTTTTGCCATTTCACAGAATCCAGTTACAGAAAAAAGATGTTGTTTTGCCAATGTTAAAAAGCATACACATACTACTTTTTCTACAGGACTCCTGCCTTGTTTAGTCCACAGAGTGGATGGCACTCTGGAAATAAATCAGGGTTGTAGAGTGTATATTTATACAGACTGCATGTGGGCAAGTCAAGTAAGGCTAGGTTTGGGGGGTAGGGGAGAGAGGAAGAACCACAGCTAAATAGTCTAGAGCCAGTCAGTGGCCTCTCAGTCAGTACTGCTGAGCTTGAGACGACCTCTAGGAAGCCGAGCACAAAACCAGGAACCATCCCGCACATGTGCGGCATCCTAAAAAAGCATCACAGATGCACAGTGGGCTGTCCTGGATGCCCCAGGCATAGTCAGTCTTCACACAGTGAACCACCCCACACCTGAACTTTTAAGCTGGCTCCAAAGGAAGTGCAGGAGACCAAAGTCAGGTAGCCATCCAGCCAGCCTGTTGATGTGAGAATTCCTGCTAGCAGCGGCAGCGGCAGCTTCTGCTCTCTTCCATTCTGTCCACCACAGTGAATGGCTGAAGTTATCAGTTACATGGAAGGTGTGCAGCACTGTCCAGATAGGATTTCTACTATGCACTTAGTAGCAGGATGCATCCTGTATATCCCTAAACAGTGGCAAGTGTGGCATTTGCTATACCTTGGTGATCAGTTTATTGGCTGCTGTGATTAGATGTTAGGTGGAGGAATATTGGGTAGGACTGATAACCATACAAGTTTTGCTGGCTTCAGTGTGCCTGTAATAATTCTCCTAGTATGATTAAGCTGTGTGTCCACTAGTTTAATGTGGGAAGGATTTAACTAAACTGGAGCACAATATTCACCAACTAAATAAGAGAGGGAGCCCCAAAACATGCAGTATTTGTGCATTAACTCCCCAGAGTGTCCCTACCAGTTTGTTCAAGAAACCGTTTCTGCTCTTGATCTTTTGAGCTATTTTAGTGACATGATATTTGTATGTGATTGTACGATCTAAAGCGGCCCCCACATACAGTCTTTAGATCATGGGACAACTACTGACCATTCAAGAAGATGTTAAGCTCACGTTGGCTCTGAACCCAGTGCAGGTGGAAGCACCGTGACATGGCTTTTGATGTATTTTGGTATGGCTGCCATAGGTAACTACTGCAAGAAATAGAGACTGAAACATGGTTCAAGTTCTCTTCAGTCCTCTGGAAGTCACAGTCCTTTGAGGCCAAGCAAATATCTTTGGCATACATTTACCACCAACAGCAAGTCTTGCAGGAGTCAATTCTTCTGAAATCTCCAGTTGCTGGTTTTGTGGCACAGAGCCACCTGAAAACATTTACCTCAGAGCATCAGCTGCTTCTTCTTCTCAGTTGCCAGGACAACCCACTAGGAAGAACTCTTGATATCTTGTATAGCAGTGTGTCAGATAGTGTCATAGGCTGCAGTAAGGTCTAAAGACAGCTCTGGTTTTCTTCTTCTCTTGAAATCCATTTTCAGTATATACAGCACTGTTTGGATGGTTTGCACTAAATAAGGCCTGGGGAGGAACACACTGAATGTGGAGGATAAAAACAAATATTGCCATCCACTAAATGAGGCTAAGGTCTCATGTGGGGAGGGGGGTAGTAAGAACATAAGAATGGCCCTACTGGGTCAGACCAAAGGTCCATCTAGCCCAGTATCCTATATTACAACAGTGGCCAATGCCAGGTGCTCCAGAGGGAATGAACAGGAGAGAATTACATGATCATGTAATTAAAGACTGTATTGTAACACATGCACACAAAGGGGGACAAATTAAGGTTGCACAGGAAATGCTAGATGTAAGGTTGCTTAACTTTGCAACCTTTATGTTCTTTAAACATAGTTTTTTGGATGTACTACTTATTATTACGAGTGTACAACATCACAGATAAGAATCTTTTCCCACACTGTTATTGCCTCCTTGGATTTCCTCCAAGGGGAAGCCCTGCAACCACTTTAGAATCTTGAAAAGCTAAATTCAAATTTTAAATGGAATTTAGCCTATATAATCATAAGGGTCATGTTATGTTTTTACTAGGGCTGAAAGAACTACTTCTAGTGAAGAAATCTTCTGTTTGCAACTTGTACACAGATCTAGATATCCAATGATTTCTTTACACACATTTATTTGATAAGTATTTTGTCTGACAGTTTAAACAATTGAGCAACCAAAAAGCTAATGTGAATATTACTAGCAGATATTCATAATTTGAAATTCAAGTTGTATGATTGGTTAAAGTAAATCACGTGATATTGATTCTTTTTCCTACAGGACTGTAACTTTAATAAACAGTAAAAAAGACTTGAAGTCACTGGGCCTTTGATTCCCTCAGAAGGACTAAACCCTGGTCCCAGTGAAGTCAATGAAAGTTTTACCATTCATTTCAATGGCAGCATGATTTTGCATTTAAAAAATGCACTGCACTGTATTTTGAATACAGACACATATATTCAACTCCCATTGCCTTCAGCAGGAGCCCTATATGAACAAATGAGAGCAACAGTTGGTCCTAAAGATGTACACTCGATAACAATGTTGATGTAGAAATAAATGATGCACTAACCCTTTACTTCTTGAAGGCCAGAGTTCAGTTTTGAACAGAATCACAAATGATGGTCCTACTCTAAATCCTTGCGAAGGAGAGGTTCAATATGGGACAGACAAAGGTGAGGGAGTAAAGTGCATTGATACTTGTGGAAGATCCTCCAATATTATGACTGGAGCAGGATTTTAGCATTTTAAAATCAAAGCATATTTAAAATTATTCAGTTAAGTTTAGTTATAAGAATCTGGTTTACATACACTACCTGCTTGACAGTTGCTCTCCTTCCTTTTTTTATTTTAAAGTAGCTTTTTACTTCCTTTGGGCATGTTGGAAGCACCATGGTTCTTTCAGCATCAGAAAACCATAGCTGAACTTCCTGAACCATCTGCAGAACGTGAAATTAACACATCAATTTCCAGTACATCATTACTGAGAGTTCTCAGAATCCCAAGAGCAGATCCTCTCCATTTATTAATGTTCAAAATACACGCTGGGGGATATAGCTCTTTATTGCCTTCTGACTGAGATTTATTTTCTGTAGCACCTACAGGTTTATTTCTTTCAGTTACTCTTTGCCCAGCCAAAGTCACACTGTTCCTTTTGTCTTCTGTCAAAGACTTCATGATTTCCAATATAGCCTCCATTTTTTCTTTTGTTGTTTTAGCTTTTCCTCCTACTTCTAATAATTTTTGCCAGATCTGAAACACGCACATTTGATCTGGAGCTTTGTCTTCAGTTTGAGTTAGCTTCTGGTTGGTGTGCAAAAAGGTTTCTTCATCTTGGCCTTTGTGGCAATTAATTTTGGCCATCTTTATGGACCACTTATTTTTTTCTTACACTGTTAGTAGTGGTGTGACTTTCTGCTTCTGCTGTATTTTGCTCTGACTGCTTTTTTGTTTCATCTGATTCTTCAAAAGGACCTTCTGTAGTTCAGGATCTTGGGTGCTATCAAAATGGAATAATAATTTTTGTTACTAATCTTGTTAATTTTTCTCCTTAAATAAAATTATTTCCTCTGAGTACTGATATTTACTTCATATCAGATGCCTAGAACATTTACTTTGCCAATTCAGCTTACATTGTTTGCCCATTACTTTACACTGGCTGCTTATAAAGTGGCTGATTGATAGCTTTAAATCAATGCTGATTTTAAAGCTCTTACTTGTGTAGACCCTAGGTCTACAAATAAAGACAACTCCTATTCCAGATCTGAGGAAGTTTCAGTCAGAATGCCCTACCTTCTCTTTGTGACCTCCTTTTTGGGCCTCAGAAATTGCTGGGGGATGGGAGCAAGCAGATATTATCTGGATCATCTCAGTGAATCTTATGCTTGCACAGTCTATTTGTTATCTTCTAGTTAGACTGTAGAATCTTCAGCTCACGGACCATCCCATTTGTACAGTGCCTAGCACTATGCGGCTGGGATCTCTAGACACTACTGCAATACAAATAATAATAAAGACAATACCAACTGAAGAAAATGGGGATGCATGGGTGCAATTGGGATCAGAATTAAGCCTGTGCCTTATTTTTCATATTTTCCCTTTTTTTCCCCCTACATCTCTTCCCCCACCCCATCCCCAAAACAGATTGAAGAACAATCTTAGATAACTTCTTTTTAAGGTAAAGTGAAGCTAAGACTGATGAGGACTAAAGGTATTTGGGGCTGAACTTACCACATCAGAACCCGTAATTTATATAACCACTCTATCAGAGATGTCTGCAGTCAAAGGGATCATCATAATGTTTATCATGAAATATGGTAAAATGTAGCTAGTCAAGTCAGACAAGAATAGCCACGTCTTATAATTATTTCCTTTGATGTTGCCCTTTGAAATTAAGTGAGGCTTTATATGTAGACTTTCACTTGGGTTGGAGATGTTTTAGAGCACATGTCCTAACAAATAAAAAGATCCTCCTGTTTCTGCTGTCTTTCAGGACCCACATAAAATGTGTGTGGAGGGAAGTTATGACTAAATAGGTCTTTATGTACTAGAAGGCCAATTCTACACGTAAATGAAATCAATGCAGGTTCATGTGGGTGCAAAAGGTGACCCACATGGATACCACCATGGGATCTAAGCCTGTTGTAGCTACAGCATGCTGGGGGGGGGGGGGGGGGGAGGGGAGGGGGAAATGCTTTGAAGATGTAAAACAATCAGTAATTTTTCACAGAACGCTTGTGAGGCAGGAAAGCAAATATTACCATACCACCCAGCCCCCATGTTAGATGAGGAAACAGAGACAGAGAGGTGAAGAAATATTCCAAAGGCCACATGGAGGCTATGATCTGGCCCCATAGGAATCAGGATGAGTTTTTCCATTGACTTCAGTGGGAACCAGATCAAGCGTGAATCACTACTAAACTAAAATGTACTGAGTCTTTCAGTCCTGTACACAGTTCACTGGAAAACGCTGCCTGTCAACATAGTTGTAGCAAGGAGGAATACCTATATTTCTTACTAAATATTTGGACAATCATTTCTTACAAAAAGTTTTATATGCAGGAATGTTGCTGTTAAGTGTATTACAGCAAACTGCCAGATCATAAGACAAGAGATTTCTTTTCTTTTCGTAATTATTATTAGCTATTGAGATCAGCTTTTATTTATCTTATCCTTCCACTGCCTTGGTTATGATGACTCATTTTCTCCTCTCATAAAAAGTAAGTGGAGTCAAACAGTGGATTAAAGTTTTTTCATTATTACCCATTCAGGATGCTATACATTTTTCATCAAACCGCTTAATTCATTTAGAAAAATACAAACATGGATGTCAGATTAACGTGTGCGTGTGGGCGGATATGAGAGAGAAAAGACATATAATAAAAACCTAGTCTAGTCCATCAGGTAGACATTTAACTAGAACTAAATTGGATCTGTTACTACACTATCATCAATCATCATCATCATCATCATCCCATGACTTCTTACAAACAAGCAATACTTTTACAATATATTGGTATTGAGTTAAACAAAGAATTGTCCTTCAGATTATGCACATTAGCAGGAGATATACTGGCATCGAGTACAAGAAGTTATTTCATGGATAGTTTTCCTAAAAACCTTTACTGTAATTTGACAATATATAGTTTCTAAACTTCCATATAGCTATTTATTATTTCTGCCTTTCATTTCCAGTTGTTGCTGAATGCACAGATAAATTCTTAGAGCCAATTTTTACTCTCAGTTACAAGCATGCAACTCATTGTACTTAATGGGCTTTAACACATTTAACAGAGTGGAATTTGGCCGGATCCTGCAAAGCCTTATTCATATAAGTAATCCCACTGACTCCAAACAGGACTCCTTCTATGCATGAGGTGTTGCATGACTGGACTCAGAGTATCAAGTCAGAGATTGTTGCACTCTGTGGTTCAGTTTTGGCCCCGAGTTACACTGGTGAGACCCCAGCAACAACAATGGAACTGTATCTGATTACACTGAGGCTGAATTTTTTTGGCACTCTTACAGTATCATGTTAACTATCCATTACAGGAAAGGACATACAGAAAAACTACATGACTGTTAAACATGAACTTACTAAAATACATGACTTGATTTACTGCCTCTATAAATTGCAACAATAAACTGTTATAAATTCTTGAAATTTCCTTGACTTTTTACCAGCTCATACATTAAAAAAAAAAAAAAAGTTTTAAGAAATCCTGTAAAAAAAAATTATTTTTTTAAATTCAAATGTGATTGTTTTGTTTTTGATATACTTACTTTTAAATGCTTTTACAAATGCTAGAACTAAAATCTCTGCTTATGGGCACCCATCCGAGAGCAGAATAGGGCAGTCAATTGGAGCCACTAACACATCTGAGACTAGAGTTTACCTCTTAATGTTTATAGCTTTACATGCTCTTTGCTTGAGTACTACTGTGGGTATGTCATCACTGTGTAAAAAATGGCAGCAAAATAAAGGTTCTAAAGAGATTATAATTGGCCAGGCCCAGGAGCTTCTGTGGGCCAGGCCCTCCCTTAGCTTCTGCTGGCCACTCTGGAGAAGTGACAGATGCTGTGCTCAGGTCACAGCTGTGATTTCTTTTGGCTAGCCCACAAAACTCACACTCTGGGGTTCCTCCTACCCTCTACGGCTGGGTGTTTAGGAGCCAAGGTGGAGATTTTTACCTCTTACAGAAGAAAAATCCAAGTAACTGGGACTCTCTGTGCCCAGCCCTTTCTAAATGCTTTTTTGAAGACGCTGGCTTGTTATTTGCACACAGCAGGACCTGTCCTCGCTTACAGACAACCCCCCAACCTAAAGCAAATACTCACCAGCAACCACACATCACTGAACAAAAACACTGACCCAGGAACCTATCCTTGTAACAAAGCCCGATGCCAACTCTGTCCACATATCTATTCAAGTGACATCATCATAGGACCTAATCACATCAGCCATACCATCAGGGGCTCGTTCACCTGCACATCTACCAATGTGATATATGCCATCATGTGCCAGCAATGCCCCTCTGCCATGTACATTGGCCAAACCGGACAGTCTCTACGCAAAAGAATTAATGGACACAAATCTGACATCAGGAATCATAATACTCAAAAACCAGTGGGAGAACACTTTAACCTGTCTGGCCATTCTATGACAGACCTGCGGGTGGCTATCTTACAACAGAAAAAGTTCAAAAACAGACTCCAACGACAGACTGCTGAGCTGGAATTGATATGCAAACTAGATACAATCAACTCAGGATTGAATAAGGACTGGGAATGGCTGAACCATTACAAACATTGAATCTATCTCCCCTTGTAAGTATTCTCACACTTTTTATCAAACTGTCTGTACTGAGCTATCTTGATTATCACTTCAAAAGTTTTTTTCTCTTACTTAATTGGCCTCTCAGAGTTGGTAAGACAACTCCCACCTGTTCATGCTCTCTGTATGTGTGTATATATATCTCCTTAATATATGTTCCACTCTATATGCATCCGAAGAAGTGGGCTGTAGCCCACGAAAGCTTATGCTCTAATAAATTTGTTAGTCTCTAAGGTGCCACAAGTACTCCTGTTCTTTTTGCGGATACAGACTAACACGGCTGCTACTCTGTAACCTGACAGTAGGAATGCCAGCCCTTGCTGTTAAGTCAGAAAGTGTCAGAATGCAGGAGCTAAAGAGCAGAACATTCAAATCCTAGGAGTTATGAAACACTTCAACATAGAAATCATACTACAGAAAGGGCCTGATTGGATGAAAAGGGGGAGAGGAGGTATAAGTAAGGAGCATCTCAACTTGCAACCCAGCTAAGGGACTACGCACAGTCTTGGTCATTGCACACCCAGTGCATAAGAGCCAAAAGGTCTCTAGTCTCAGTAAGAGGGCTAGAAACATAATAGAAGTGGAGAAGGGGATGAACTGCAGGGCCATGGTCCTGCCTCATTCTGCACCAGCAAGCAGAGGTGGGCCAAGTGCTGGACACAGCATGTGCTGCAGCCAGGTAAAGAACACAGATGTTGCTACTCTTTGCACTCCCCAGAGGTGGCTCAGGCTCAATGCCTGCTGGAGCTGCTTCCAGTCACTTCCCACCTTGAAATATGGACACTGGCTTAAAGCAATCTTCTCACACAAGTTGTACATTTTGAAAACTGGTTTAACAAAATGCCTCGGTTCTTAAAAAAGCAAAGTGGAAAAACAGAAGTTTCATCATGTGGAACCATGACAACTCCATAGTCTGGGTGTCCCTAAACCTCTGACTGCCAGAAACTGGGACTGGACAACAGGGGATTAATCACTTGATAATTGCCCTGTTGCATTCATCCCCTCTGAAGCATTGGGCACCAGCCACTTTTAGAAGACAGGATCCTGGGCTAGATGGACCATTGGTCTGACCCAGTATAGCCATTTTTATCAGCAGTGTTGGAACCTGTAAATCCATAACACAGACCTCTGCCTCTCAAACTATCAGAGTAACGAATAGCAGTAGTAGGCTGTCATTCTCTATGGGGGCCAGCAACTAGAAGGAGATAAGACAGTGGGTTTCACAGCTATTTCTGACAGAAGAAGAGTGTTCAGACTCAGTAATTCTGGGTGCCATTCCAAGTTCTGAGTGGTTACACTAGAGCAGTGGTTTTCAAACTTTTTTTCTGGGGACCCAGTTGAAGAAAATTGCTGATGTGTGCGACCCAACGGAGCTGGGGGATGAGGGGCTCAGGGCTGGGGCAGAGGGTTGGGGTGCAGGAGTGAGGGCTGTGGGGTGGGGCTGGGAATGAGGAGTTTAGGGTGTGGGAGGAGGCTCTGGGCTGGGGCAGAGGGTTGAGGTGTGGGAGGGGGTCAGGGCTCTGGGGTGCAGGAGGGGCCCCGGGTTTGGGGGGGTTCAGGGCTGGGGCAGGAGGGTGGGGTGCAGGAGGGGATCAGGGCTCTGGGCTGGGGATGAGGGATTTGGGGTGCATTAGCCTGCCTTAGCTGGGCAGCACCGGCGATGGGACCTTTAACGTCCCGGTTGGTGTTGCTGACCAGAGCAAGACGACCCAGCGCCTGACATGCCGCAACCCAGTAGTGGGTTGCGACCCACGGTTTGAAACACACTGCACTAGACACTTCTATTTCTGAAACTTCTCATGCCTGACTGCTTCTGCCCTCCAGCCTGTCCTAGTCTTGAGGCCCCCAACTCCCCCTTGGCTCCTCATTCCATTTCCCATCCTCCCCACCTCATCTCGGCTTCCAATCTCCCCTTTGCTCCTCATTGCAGTCTGACCCTGCCACTATACCCCCAGGTGTGACTCCACACTCTTCTGCGTTTTAAAAAAAAAACAGCCTGCATCTCCCTTCTCCTTCTCTCTGCTAGGAGGCCAATAGGGGACACATTAAAGGAACAGGAGAGACAGTCTCCTGACTCTGTGCATGGAATAGCCATGGTAAATGGGAGGAGCAATTGCAGGGAAATGTCTGCAGCCCCAGGCATACTCAGCTGCTGTGAAGGGATGGCACATACAGAAGTTGTCCAGTTGTCCAGCACATGCAAGTTGTGAGTGGATGGAGTGTGCTCATGGAAGATGGAAACATCGGAAAATTTAAATGCCAAAAACCCTAATTAGTCTTCTCTGAACAAGTATGAACTCAGAATTTCAGAGGCTCATACCTTGGCCAAATTAGGGTGGACTTTCACAGGGATGGGCAACGCCATATCTCTGACAGTATGGAGACTGCTGCTCCAACCAAATTTCAAGTCCCTACTCCACAGAATGGAGGCACTAGAGCTTCTCAACTAAACAGTTATAAAAAATATTAACATAGGCAAAACAATGCATTTTCCCCTGAACTTATCTGAGAAATGGTGGATGCATTTTTGCTGAATTAAAAAACAAAAAAAACAAAACAGCCTGAGGCAGAAACCTGGCATGGAAAATTTTAGCCTAAACTGTTAATGTCTGGCAAAGTTATAAGCAACTGAAAACAGGGTCTTATAATGGAAAGTATTAGGCAGCCTTAACTAGGCATTGCTACTTTCACCACCTATGTAAGAGATGAGTATATAGTAACCACTCTTCAAAAGGCTAGCAGATTTCTTTAGCATTATTCTTTCAAAGGTTACATTGCACAAAGAACATTAATGTCTGTCATATTAGGCAGATGTTTATTTTATAGCAATTCTCTAAATGGATTCTGTCTAAATGATTGTTCTAATTTAAGGCTGTCAAGCTTAAAATTCAAAGCAGTTACGTGGTATTTAATCCTTTGTAAGTTTATCATCCACCTTAATTTTTGTTTCTATTATCATAGATCAGTAAAATTTACGGTCAAGGAATGCTATATGCATCACAGTTTGAAAGGAGGTTACAAGATCAGGGTTCTTTCCTTAAACTTCAGTGTAATTTAACTTCTCACTATAGATGTTATCTGAATTCATGGAAGACTATTAAATAAGATTTCCTTTAAACTGAAGCCAAAAAAATTTACTTGCACGTGTACACTACTATAACCACATTTATTTGTATTCACTTTTCTTTTCTAAGATGGAACAAGTATTATATTTCTATGGTGTTAGATCTCTGTGACCTTGCCTACAGTAGGCTGAAAAGCATGGCCAACAAGTTGCTCAGTAAAGTTTGAGACTATCCGAGCTGCACATTTGTAACTAGTGAAATAAACAAGCATTATACCAGAGCAAACCCAGTGCAAATGAGAGGAGAAGCAGTCCCCTGGTGTTCACACAACACCTACTCCAGTTGTGTTACAAGCAATGCTTTTGTACCAGCTGAACCGCAACTTTACCCACTACTTCCAACTCCTAGTGTGGGGGGGAGAGGGGAGGAATTACACTAGTTCAGCGGAACCTAACTCCAGCCCTCCTTGAAAACATGGTTCGTTCAAGTTGACAAACTTTATATTAGAGTTCTCACAGAATTCCATGCACACCAGTGTATATCATTCCATAGAGCAAATGAACTGATGTACCAACAGTGTAAATCTTAAATAGGCAGAGAGAAGAGTAATGATTTCACCTATTTGTGTAAACAGTGTTTAAAAAATCTGGGCACTCTTAAGATAAACTGAACTTATCCCTAGCACAGTACTTTTGTGAGTATATCATTCTGTTTTATAGGGTCACAATCTGGCCGCACAGTCTATGCACTGATGAGTATATGCTGGAAAAGCTAGAGGCAGAGACATCAGCATGAGATTTAAAAAAAAAAAAAACCCTTCCTCTTCAATTCTGGCATATCTACACAGAGGCATCCATCAATCACCACCATAAAGACGGAAGCAGCCATACAGTATTCTAAATTGTATGGAAGAAAAAAAATGAAATAAAGGCACATTTTTTCTGGGACTTTTCAGCTAAACAACTTACATACCTGGTTTATTTTGTTGAAAGTTCTGGACATTCCAGAAACGTTGTTTTCAATCTCTTTATGACTTTGTTCCAGTTTTCTATGAATGGGTGTAAGCAAGCAAGCATCCGTATCACACTTAAGAGTGAGTGACTCAACTGCTCTTTCAATGCCTAAAACAGGAAAGAATAAAAGATGTTTTAGATAAAGAAAACTGCTCATTAGATACTGTAGAGCGAAATGCAGAATTACAAATGTTTTGTTCAAATAAGCATTGCAACTCATTTTTTTGGTAAGAAAACACAACTAAACACTCATAGGAGTAGAAGTACAATGTAATAATTTTGCTGCTCAAATTGAAGACATTAAGAGAGTACTTGTTTTATTGAAGTCAATGAGATAAATTGTTAGTTCATTTAAATGGTTTAAAGAAATGTCAAAAGTACTTTAGCATGACAGAAGTGTCAGTAAACTCCCTAGCATAACATTAGGCTTAGTATTATAGTAGGCAATTACTTCCCACATTAGGAATTTGCTACTTCACCCACAATATTATCACTTTGGGGAAAGAAAAAAAATAAAAAACTATGGCAGACCCACATGAGAAACTACAGGAATATGCTCTGTCCCACAAAACTCAAACTTCAGCCACCAAGACTAGGCTGACAGAAAAAAATTGAAATTAATTTTCTCGAATAGAAGTGGCAAATTTGTCTCAACGTTATATGTAAAGGTCATTTTATTAATTGTGCTTGAGTGCTTGGATGAATGCCAGTTATTCACAAAAAAGTTCCTATATCCTAAAAGTGTCATATTTAGCAGAATGATTATTCATTTGAATATTTGTTTCAGTAGTGCAATGCTCACTAATTTTTCATTCTCATATAACATTTTTCAGTCATCCAATAAGGAACCAAAAACAATACACAGTGACTTAGTTGATTACATTACTATGAATCATGAACAGCAAACAGTATAAGCTAAATCAGAAAAAAACCACACATTCAGGAAATAGAATGTGCAAATGGGGAATTACACGGATATACCACTACAGGTAAATTTCCCTTGTAGACAAGCCTTAAGAGAGGAAAGCCAGGTGTTTTTGTTCAAACATTTTAACTGTATAGAACTGGTCTAATGCATATGTATACAAGCATTTATATATAGATCCCCTTGGTCTAGCTCTGAGCTGATACAGGCAGTGGGATGTAAGCCACCAGCACTACTGCCAGCAAGCAGCCTCCGATTCCTGCTATCTGCAGTGCTGCCATAGGTGGCGCAGGGATTCTGCTGCTGGAGCACCTTTCCTACTCTCTCATTCCAGGCCTCCTCTTTCATAGGAGGCTGCTTGCCCTTCCAGTATAATGAGAACGGGGATGAAACTGGAAGAGCGGACAGTATTTGGTGTTTTTCTTAAAGCCCCAGCTGCTGGAATGATGCTATTACTTCAAAATTGCAACTTTATTTAAGAATAAATTTGTAACCTTTATGGCAGTGAAAAAAAACTTGAAAACATGATGCTTTAAGGCTCCCACACCAGAAGGCACATATCAAGCTTCATTAGTAGTAGTCATAAGATTAGTAATCAAGGAATCTACCCACCATCTCCAAATTTCTGCCCTCAGTTACTCCATTTTAATCACACTGACTTCAAAGGAGTTCTACTGCTCTACTGAAGAGAGAATTTGCCCTAATGTCTCAATTTAGACTAAGGTGAGACAGGGTTGTTTGAAAACATGAACATTGAGTACATGATTAAACATGTACTCTTAAATAATTGGGGCAAAAACAACTTTAACTGTTACGACACTCAGGTGTTCAATTAACCCATTTGCATGAGTAAATGAAGTTTCTGCATACAAATCCAAGGTACTGTTGCTTTCACAAGTTGTATGTAAAAAAACTTGGGAAAGCAAATTGAGCCCAGAATTTTTAAAGGCCATGCTTGAAATTCTGACCCTTAAAAGTTCAACATTGCGCAATTCAAAAAAATATTTTTTTCAAACAAGTGATTAGAACTTATTAGGGGCTAAAGCCTGAAAAAAAAATGGTTTGATTAATCAAACAAGTTATGATAATACAAGATAGAGAAATGAAGTCTGAACTGATTTTTTTTTTTAAATACTGTGCAAGATGTCTAAGAAATTGCATTTCAGCACAGGACACAAATCTTTATTCAGCTGACTTGTGAATCCTGATATAATAGAGGTTTCTACAGGAAGCATATCCAGCCCTATTTATGTAGGAATTACAATCCTAATTGCTGTTATATAACAAGTTAAAGCCTACAGGGATTACTATGGTCCATAAGAGAAAACTGGAAACATGCCAACTTCACAGATGAAGCAGTTTTTTAAAAAGCTATCTCCATATATAATTTAATACTGCCCTCTGCTGGAACTCATGCTCTACTTTGTAGGTTGTGTGGAAGAGATCTCTCTTCCTGAACTAAAACATGATAAATTTGTTAAATATTTTCCTGTAAATGAAGCACAAATAATAATAAATAAATAATAATAATAATCTTATAAAATAACAGATTTTTTTTGTATCTTAACATTCAGGTCAGTCTATTGAATCCCTGGGTTTATTTGGATTCTTTAACTTTATATTTTTAAGACAAAGCACATTAAAAAATGGGCAGGGCATCGATAGTCTCACTCAGCTCCATATAGGGAGTCTCTGTGTTACAGAGTGAGCTTGGTCTCTACTTTGTTGGGTGGCACAGGCTGAGAAGCATGCTCTGCTTCAGACACTCTCAGCCATGCCTTCCGGGTAGGCGAGAAGCTCCCAAGACAGCTGCACACAAGCTTCTTTGGATTAAGGACAAAGTTACCACAATGCAGATCACTTAAAAAGGAAGCAAATGAGTAGGGATGTCAAGGCTTCTCCAATGGCGAGGGTAAAAAAAGCATTCAAAGATCAAGTAGTAAGGCAGTCTATGAATTCAGCAGCCCTCCACCTCTGAATATCTGGGCTCCAATTTTACAAAAAAGTTACAGACAAGATGGCTCAGTAAGCTAGCAGATATTTTCTATCATTATTGACCTGCAATTTGTCAGGACCTGTCCATTTACAGCATCTACTCAGCAACAGAATAACAGACATGCTTGAAAGTCAGGATTGAGAGGCACTAGGAGCAGTGTTTGGAGAAGCTTGCATTGTATCTGTCAACATCATGACTGGTACAAGCTATTTTTAACAGCTTCTCTAGTACTGAAATTGATCACATCTGCCATGAAGTGTTTTGTAAGAGCAATGACTTCTTTTGGGAAAATAGCAATTTTTTAGCCTAGTTTAATATAATGCTATATTTTGCTCCCGTCCACAAGAAGTGTAAGGTATATTGTAGAAAGGTATAACCAGGCTTATAGTACACAATCTTTAAGTGCTTCACAGAAAATTACTGTATACAGTACAATTTCTATTTGAGATGAGGTGGCCTTTTGGGGGGGGGGCAGTGCTGTTATTGGCCCTTGGTGGTTTTCTACAAGCTAATGGGGTGAGAAGGAGCACACAGGGACTTCCTCTGCTTGCACAATGCACTCCCTGTTGATAGAGCAGAATAGGGACTGTTCCCTCCATATGTCCGTAGGGAAACATCACTCTAAGGACATGGTATCAGTCTGCAGCAGCTCACAGAGCAGACTTAGAGCAGGCTGCATGCCCTAAAATGGTGCAGCAAATGAGTATGCTCTTCTTGAGGTAGGTACAGGGTGGCTCCATACCACCCTGAAGCCCAGGCTGTGTCTAAACAGCACAAATTAGTCTTAAATAAATGACATATTTGCTGCTACATTTGTTTTTTCTTAACAGTAAAACAAACAAACAAACAAAAAAACACTCACCAGCTTTTTAGTCAATTTAGCAAAGTATCAGACTAGATTAAAAATATCTAGGCCAGAAGTCTGCCCCCATTAGGGTGGAGTGATGTTACATTACAGTTTGCTATATCTGCCCTCTTCTATCAGCGTCAGAAGCCTGGTGGGGTGCATGGGATTCCGTGACGGGAAGGAATCCTCCAATTCAAATCATGATCCACAGTTGCTACGGCAGCCCTGAGATTGCAGCAGGGTGGATTGATTTAAATCAAATCGATTTAAATCATGATTTAAATCACTTGTCAGGAAGACTCAATTTAATCATGGTTTTCTACATAAAAGTGCATTCTTGTTGGCTGTTATAATCAGAGGTGAAAGTAGGCCGGTCTGGGCCGGTCCGGCGTACCAGCAAGAGCCGGCTTCCCTAGGCTGGTGATTTAAAGGGCCTGGGGCTCTCAGCAGCGGCCAGAGCCCTGCTGCCGGAGACCCTGGGTAGTGGAGACAGCTGGGAGCCTAGGGCCCTTTCAATCTTCCGGTTGAGGCTCCGCCCCTTCCCACTGAGGCCCGGCCCCCCCCTGTTCAGGACTCCGGTATACCGGTAAGTCCTTTAAGTTACTTTCATCCCTGGTTATACCTTTAACACATATTCTTCACAATTCAGAGATAGATGTAGGTTTCATTTTTAGAAGGTACACACTATACATTTTTAAAGAGTGACTTATTTTGAAAACTTTTCAGATTAGTTTTACAATTATATCAGAAAACGAATGATTGTTTGGTTATTTCATTTACCAAAGATAATTGTAGCAGATATTTATGAAGTCAATGAAGGCTACACTCAGGCTACACTAAGAAAGACCTCAAGATTTCTGGAATATGCTGCTCAAAGTTTCACTTTTGTGTCTACTGCCTGTCCCTCCCTTCTCACATTTATCTCCAGATCTCTTCTCCTTGTCCAGATCTATTCCACCCCGAACAATCTTCTATTCATTGAACTTTTTGAAACTTTGCACTTTTAGAAAGAGGTAAGGGATTGACTCTGGGTACACAAATTTGCAGAGGGACAATAGGGTTGAGGTCTGCTATTTCTCACCTCTATAATTTATTTATTTATTTAGAAACATTTTTGCTATTAACAAGCATGTTATCTCTGGAGACACAAATCCACAATTTGAGAACTGCAAAACTAGGCATCTCTGATGGTATCTTCTACACTGAGCACTGAGTCCTATTGGGTAGATAGAAAGATTACCCTAAATAATCTATACAGAAGCCTGTGGAACCCCATAAAATTGGGTCTCTAATCCCTGAACTATTGGAACTCATTTACAAAACTTTTCTTAAACATTACATGAATATATTGTCTCGTACTATAGAATTAGAATTTATAATCCCTATTCCATGATGAGATATTTTTGAGCTATAAAGTATCTTAATTCAAACTATCTTTAGATAGGTTTTTTCCTCAAAAAGCATTTTATCAAAAAAATCCAATGTAAATAAAAAAAATCAGATAAAAAAAAAATCATTGATTTTTATCCACCCTGGATTGCAGTAGCCCCTACTGCTACTGCACTCCCAAACTGTAGGGAGATGGAGATGTCAGAAGCTAGTGGTACCATGCAGAAGTAAATTGGTTATCCTTGCTCCTTCTCTAGCCCATTCTGCCCCTCTCTCTCAAACTGTTACAAGGGAACAAAAAGAAGGAGCTGCTACACAGTTAAACTCTGAATTACCTGTGAAATGCAGGCTTGGCAGATCCTCCACCTGTACAAAACAGCGCCATCTGACTTGCTCAGGGTGGAGGGGATAAGATTTAGCCCATAATGCAAGTTCATCCACACACACACAAAAGGATTTCTAGGCTACAGAAAGTTTTTTTTTTTAAATGTTTCTAGAACTTTAACGTGCCTGGTCATGTTCTGTAATCCTTTATTATTTTATTCAGGTACAGATGTGCAAAAGCCACCATCCTCCCACTTCAGATTTCCCTTCTTGCTCTGGTGGTAAATCATAACAGTTTATGTAACCCTCTGATGTTATGCAAATTATTGTGATTGTTTCAAAACAGGATCAAGGCCTAATCCTGCAGTCAACTCACAGAAAAGACTCCTATTGTGAAACAATTGGAGGATCAAGCCCTTAAATTGGTAGAGATGAAAAGGTTGCTTTGATGAGAGCTGAGCCAAACTAACTTGGACCTCTCCCGATACTTCTAAACATAAGCACGCCTTATTCTTGCTATTAAGGTAGGTATATTGATTGCATGACCTACTTTCCAAGTAAAAGGAAGATGAGAGATACACATTTAAAACATTAATTAAATCTTATTGGCCTTCAAGATTGAATGACTAGCAGAGTTGCTTACAATCTCATCTGTCAGGGCCAGAAACATGCTATTCTTCTGAGATTTTATTTCCTGCAAGAAGTCCTGCAAATATTCCCAGGCATCTTCAACTGACAACACTTCATACACAGTTGATTTTTTTCTCTTCCTGGGCCTTAGAGTTCTAATAAGAAAGAGATTAATGGAAATCAACAGAATAGCAAATTAAGAATTATATTCAGTGCACTGAAAATATTAGGACTTGAACCCTTAAAAGTTCAAAACAAAATCACAAGAGAAACAAGATTTCACAATATAATAAAACAAATTCAGAGATGTGATTTTTCTAGTATACTGCTCATTATTCGGACCCTCATTCTAATGGAGCCATAGTCATTCCGCATGTATAGTATCCAATTGCAGTCTGTAGAGTTACAGAAACGAGGAATCTGGTACACAATGAAGTTATGATCAGGAAGACTGACTATATTGAAAATGGCTCTTTCACTCAAGAAGAAGAGATTTCTGTGTGCATTCAAGGTCATAACTGCTTACTTGACTGACAAAAATAAAGGTTTTATTCTTCTCCCTGTCAAGGCACTACAGTTCTGGGCAATTCTTTTCTGACTCCTCCATCATCAACAGAATTGTTGACCAAGTTCCAGCTGCAGAAGCTTTATTAATGGTTATAACGTGCAAGCCAAGAGGAACACAGCTAGTCTCTAGGTCCCAAGCTGACTCTGTAGCACTAGTAGATAAAAATGTTTTTCTAACTTATAAACATCTATCCCTGTACCAGAGAGGGCAGCTCCACCTGTAGAGGCACGTGAGGACACACCGTAGTACCTCAGCTGTCCTCTGCCAGGAGGAGGGCAGCTTTGAATTCCAGTCAGGCTTCCATAATGAAACATTCTGGCAAAGGCAGCTCAGGAGGCTCCTTCCCATTTCCTCAGCCTCATCCACTTTGTGATGGCACATACTAGCTCCAGGCACCTTGGTTGAGTGAGGATTGCAGGCAGCTTGCAGAGCTGTACTCTATCCATGGTGACTTTTTACAGCTATGAACTGCAGCTGGGGTTCTACCAACAGAACTCAGTGAATGAATTGGGCCCATTGTCTATATACTGTACTACGATCACACCGAATCAGTAAAACATTGTCAATTAAAAAAATTTATTTTTTAAAAGTGCCATGTAATATTACAATTTTCTATACTAAAATATTGGATGTAGAAGTAGGAAAATACATCATCCATGGAAGTTGCAGGACTTATTGGAAGCTTCATTTTCAACAGGATCTTGTTTCAGTCAAGAAATATTAACAAAGATGTGCACTACTTCTTACACACCAGATCTATCTAGTAGGAGTGTAGCTTTAGAGAAAGACTTAATTTAGCAAGAAAAATATGATTAAGACCTACTCTATCAGTGATCATATTTTGTTCTGTATTAGCAAGGAACTGGCATTAGAACTCATAACATCTAGAAATCACATCCACCTCTGGTCAAAGGTAGTTATTGACTCCCTTCCCGACTGATTCAGCAGGTACTGAAGCACCATGCCTGTATTTAGGTCTAAAAACCTTCACCTTCTTTCAAGTCTTGCATCCATCCACATTACTCTCAAAACAGATAAAAATGTTGCTTGTCTCCAAAGGGAAAAAAAAAAAAAAAAAAAGAAGAAGTGTGGAAGTAAACACAGGAAATGAAACTAATAACATTCCACAGATTTTTCTTGCAGAAACAGATTTAAGTTAGTGCTAACTATACCTATTATTGCACTGGAGTTTAGTCTCAGAGGATTGGGGGATTTACCACATCCAGTGCAGATGAGAAGTGAAATTAATGATTTTTTGTTTATATAAACAAGAGTATTTTAAAAATGCACAAGAAAAAAAAATATGGAAAACAAGAGAAAACTTATCCCCAGAGACAAAGAAAGAATGTTAAGTAACAGAAAAGCACACTTACTGTACCTAGCAGTTACTTCCATTGGGTTAACAGTTTGAGTCTTGAAAATTCAGATCTCTTGCAGTTTGTTTTGACACAAAGAGACATTGTAAAAACCTCAATTATGTTTCTTTCTTTTAAAACAAACAAACAAAAACTATAGTTGTTAGTGTGCCAAGCAAGACTGTGTGCTATTGACTTAAACCTCTGACATTTCAAAGTGATCTGGTACTTACCTCCTCTAACAAAGTCAATTTTGAAGTGAAAGATTCAACTTTTTTTTCTATGTTATAAAAGGGAAAACAAGTTACATGAAAATACACAGATGGGAAAATACACAGATGGGAAAAGAAGAGTCATCCTCAATGAAAACTTAACATCCTTTAGTAATGAATACTGTGACTAACAAGGATTAAATATTGTTTAGCCTGCATATTAATATTTCAATGTTTCTATTGTTATATCATTACACACTCTGATTTTTAAAAACATGGCTCAGAGCTGATCCTGTACTTTGCATTGTCTTGTGGAAGCCCTGGTTTGCTTCCCAGTTCCACAATCTCTTGCTCCCCAAGCCAGCAAGCTAAACTGAACTCCCACATACTGTGGGCCCTTTGTCATGAAATATTTCTTTGTATTCTGTTATCAGAAAAGTGAAATCTTATCACATCATTAGAAGGTTATGAATAAGCCTATAGAAATGTTAACATCAAATATTTATTCTAAATATTAGAACATATTTTATTAGTACAACTTTAAAATTATTTCACCAACATAGAACACAATCCTTTAAACACTTCATGCTTTGAGTACCAACTTATGTCTAAGTTTTACATTCAGAGTATTTGCAGGATCAGGCCCTTATCAAATATGACCCAGAAATAATATGAAATGTGAAATACAGCTAGACTAACAATAGTTGCTAGAATTCTTATTAAAAAATACAGCATCTTTTGATGTAATATAATAAAAAATATACATACCAGTCTTCTGCAACAACCACGAACCACATGATTCTCCTCACACAAATTAATTGTTTTGCTCTTGATGTCGTCAAGCTCATTTGATATATATTTTAAATTTTCCAGAGGTTGCTGCATGCTGTAAGGTAGATGGACATCAGCCACATTTATTTTAAAAAGAGACTTTCATAGATGCCGACTCTGTGAGTGCTCCAGGGCATGGAAAAAATTGTGGGTGCTCAGCACCTACCAGCTGCCCCGCCAATCAGCTCCTCCCCCTCCCTCCCTGTGCCTCCCATGCCGTAGATCAGCTGTTCAGTGGTGTGCAGGAGGCATGGGGCAGGAGGGGTGGGGGGTGGGGAAGCAGGAAGAGGCCGGGGAGGGGGCTTGGGGTAGAGCAGGGTGTCAAGCACCCCCACCCCGGGAGCAGAGGAAGTCAGCCCCTATGCACACATTTACAGGATTTAAGGCCACAAGAGGTTGATTTTAGATCACCCTTTGCAGTATGGCATGCTGTCCAACCAGGAAGAAAAAACACTGGTGTGTTAATAGCTGTAGACCTTAAAAAGTGATTAGAGAAGATCGACAATGGGGAGTGGTTCAAGAAAGAGAAAAGGAGGGAATGGAGTAGAAAAGACAAAAACAGAAGGAAAAAATTAAAAAACTAGTGAAGAGGAAAGGAAAATTAATTGGTTACCTAATGAAACTATATATCAGGGGTCGGCAACGTTCGGCACGTGGCTCGCCAGGGTAAGCACCCTGGCGGGC
>NW_020664447.1:5810971-5821465 GCF_002925995.2 Terrapene triunguis
GGTAAATAAACTGGCCCGGCCCGCCAGGGTGCTTACCCTGGCGAGCCGCGTGCCGAACATTGCCGACCCCTGCTATATATGGTCAATGTGAAAGTTTAGTTTTTAAAAAGTTGCATTAGTGACAGAGGAGTTAAATAGGCAATAGAGAAAGATTTTTTGCTGTACTGAAAAACCACAACCAACTAACTTTCCCCATCTTCACTTGTTCTGCTTCCCAGGTTTCCTTCTTCTGGACAGTTTTGAATCAAGTATTTTCACTTACCAGAGTTAGCTTTTAATTTTGGTATTGATTTCTATGCTCACAGATACTTGCTTGTATAATTTGACTAAGTTATGTGTTGCTTTAACTTCCTGTTAAAACTTGTGCGAGTGCTAAAAAGGCCCATTTCAGAAACACGTTCAACTGTTCTACCAGCAGACATTTTAAAGTAAGGTACAGGCTCAGGTGATTTTGCCCATATTTGACTCCTATCACTGCCTGAAACAGTATTTGTGGAGATGCTATCTTCTCACCAATCCTGAAGTCTTCCCCCCCCCCCAAGTTTTTTATTAAGTTAGTACTGAGGCAGAACTCCTATTCAAGTCAGAGGGAGTTCTTTTGGGGGAAAGGGGGTGAAGCTTCAGATTTTGACACACTAACTGGCAAGAAGTGTTCTTTTAATATAAATTCCTGTAAAACCTTTGGGGGGAGGGGGAGGGAAGCTAGGCATTAGCTATCATAACATACAGAGATGGTGACATTTAAGTTTACTGTGAAGGAACTAGATTAATAGTCCAAGTTTAGGTAGTTAATCTATCACTCTGTTAGCATCTTTGGTAGGGCTATCAAGTGATTAAAAAAATTAATTGCAATTAATCGCACTGTTAAACAATAATAGAATACCATTTATTTAAATATTTTTGGAGGTTTTTCTACATTTTCAAATATATTGATTTCAGTTACAACACAGAATACAAAGTGTACAGTGCCCACTTTATATTGGAAAGTGTGGGGTGCAGACATGAGCTCTGGAGCATTTCCCATTCTTTAGGGGGCACCTGCAGCTTAGGGGATGGGCTTCTAGATAAAGCAACAGACTGGGTCTTGGGAGATGTAGGTTCAATTCCTGCCTCTGCCACAGACTCCCTGGGGGGACCTTGGATGAGTCACTTAATCTCTCTGGGCCTCAGTTCCCTGTCTGTAAAATGGGGATAATACTCCATCCTCTGTCTGTTTGGAGTGAGGGGACTGTCTCTTACTAGCACAATGGGCCCTCATCTAGCTGGAGCCTCCAGGAGCTACCTTCCTAATACCAGAAGGGTTTTTTCAGACCGTATAGGCCCCCTTCCATAAAGGTGACCTGAATGACTGGAACAAGAAGGGATCAGATGGGGTATGATCCAAAATTCATTTGCCACTTGTGATTGTTTTGCATGTCAAGTCATATTTCTGCATTTCAGTGTCCAGACTATACGGAGTCTCAGGATATTTTTATTGTTGTACTTTTTAGCCACCTCTGCAAGTTTTAAGAGTTTTTCTCGGCTTGTACTAATATGAGAAACTTAAATTCTCTTGGCTTCCATCTCAAGAAGAAAATCAGGGGCCTGATCCTATATTTTTTGTGAAACCAAGACTCCCGTTGAAATGTATGGGAGTTTTGAGTGCATGGAGAACGTTGGATTGGGCTTGAAATGAAGGTGTGAACACAAATCCCCTTGCTGAACACCTTGAAAATCCAAAGACACTAATATAAATCATGAGCTTTTGACTGGGGTATGGAGTATGTTTCTTCTAACCAGATTGCACATAAACTGGACTGCAATTGAGAGATCAGCTGTGCCTTGATATTTTCTGACATGTCAGAGATTTGGTGGCTAACTGTGTTGTCTGACACCAGGATCATTTTTACTTCTCTGCTGCACTGTCACCCAAGCATCGTCCTGCAAATGTCAACTGCAGCTGGGAGAACCAGTTTTTCCCCAGTTGTGTAAGGCTTTTTATTCTTGGCAATGTGGTATGCAACTTGATACGATGCTTTTAAAGCACTTGCAGGGGTAGAGACCACATTTTTCATTGTGGTTTTTTTGTTTATTAATTTCTTGTAGCTTTTGTTTGGAAAAAATCTCTGTTCTTTCCTACCAGATCACTGTGTTTTGTTTCCACCTGGCCCCGTCCTGACTCCGCCCCTCCCTGCCCCTATTAGACCCCTCCCCAAATCCCCGCCCCTGCCCTGCCCCCTCCCTGCCCCTATTGGACCCCCCCCTATATCCCCACCCCCTGCCCCGCCCCGACTCGCCCCCTCCCTGCCCCTATTGGACCCCTTCCCAAATCCCCGCCCCCTGTCCCGCCCCTGCCCCGCCCCAACTCCGCCCCCTCCCTGCCGCTATTGAACCCCTCCCCAAATCCTCCCCTGGCCCTGCCTCTTCCCCAGAGCACCGGGTTCCTTCCTCCTCCTCCCCCCCCCCCCAGGCTTGCTGCAAATCAGCTGTTTCGTGGCGCAAGCTGGGAGCCAGGGGGAGAAGCAGAATGTGGCGGTGTGCTCAGCGGAGGAGGCGGCACGCTCAGCGGAGGTGAGCGGGGCGGGGACCGGGGAGTTGGGCTGCCAATTTTCCCGGTGGGTGCTCCAGCCTCGGAGCACCCAGGGAGTCGGCACCTAAGGCACCACTTTTGGAGAATGTGGTCAGTGGGGGAGCGGCCGCTCCCCCTGTTCCCCCCCTAGCTACACTCCTGGGAAGGAGTGGAGACTGCACCAGCTGGGAGAAAAGCCTTGGAGGTCATAGGGCGGACAATATGTTTGCTCCCTCTGTCCTCCACACCACAAACATTTAGTCCCACAGATTTCCCTGGAAAAGAAAATATAGCCTCAGGCTTTATTGTTTTTCTGCAAAATTCCCCTCCCACAGATCCTAGGGAGCTGCATAGGCACGGACTTCCTAGGTGCTCCAGGGCACAGCACCAAGGAATCAGAGCTTGAGTGTTGAATCTGATGAGTTCTGTGCTGCTAACAGCTTCTGCCCTTGGAACAGGGAGTTGGTTTATAAACAGAGTCAAGGTGATTAAGATAAAAGTCTTGCCATTAAATTAAGTTGCTAAGGATCATTAGATGATCCTGAAAGCGTTCCCAGTCACTCCAGTTAAAAGAAAGGAAACAAAGGGTAGGAATAAATGGTCCAAATGGTCCATTTTCAGAATGGAGAGAAGTAAATAGAGGTCCCCCCCACCACCACCAGGGACTTGTACTGGTCTGGGATCAGTGCTGTTCAAAATATTCATAAATGATATGCAAAAAGGGGTAAATAGGTAGCAAAGTTTGCAGATGATACAAAATTATTCAAGTCCAAAACAGCTGCAAAGAGTTACAAAGAGATCTCACAAAACTGGGTGACTTGGCAACAAAATGGCAGATGAAATTCAATGTTCAATGCAAAGTAATGCACATGGCAAAATATAATCCAAACAATACATACAAAATGATGGTGCCTAAATCAAGAAAGATCTCAGAGTCATTTGCAGTACTCTAGACGTACTATGTTTCCAGAGTACTGCAAATTCATAAGAATCCTTCTCACTATGCCTGTATCATCCTGACCTGTGGAATGCTCATTCTCTTGCTTCAGAAGACTTAAAAATTATCTCCAGTCATCAATGGGACACACGCAACTGAATAATGTAGCTGTTCTTAACGTGCATCAAAATAATACCAGAGAACCTAGATGTAAATAAGATTGCTGACAGTTTCATCCAGAAAGCTACAGTGAGACATAATGTCTTTAAACTGGGATGTTAGTGAAGACAGCTTGTAGGTGATTGCAATGATCTTAATATACTGTAATTCATGATAATGTAATTATGTAGTTCATTACTAATTTAATAATGATTCAATTGTTAAGATACCAATGATAGACACATTCAATAACTAGAATATGAAAGAAATGTATAAATATGCTGAAAATAGCCTCCCCCCAAAACTGGCAGAGTGCTCCCCCAAACACACACCCCTCTTCAAAAGCACCCAGCGGCAAAAACAAAAGTCAGTGCCTATGGGGAGCTGGGTGGGGATGCTGGGACTCTACCAAATTTGGATACAGGTGCTTGACACCCATGGCCTGTGGCTCAACTGTTTCCCACAATAAAAACAGTAGAACCCATTAAAAAGCATTCTTGTGGAAATTTCCTTCCCTTGAACTTTCTCATGGGATTTTTCCTCAGAAGAGGCAATCCAGCTGGATCTATGAGCTAGGCAATCTCAAGTATATTTTTCTATACATATATATATCAGGGTAAGTTAGATGAGAGAGAGTTCACTTACAAGGCACAAAAGGGGCCCTAATTGGGGGGGGGGGGGAATATGCATTGAAAACAACATTTAGTTTTCTAGAGAAAAGGGGTTTATATATATAAAAAAATAATAATAACCACCCCAAGAAGGTCAGCAAAGGTAGATTTGAATCTAAAATTAAATGAAAACCCTTCTAACTATGTGCAGTTGGACAAATTCATCTCTGGGGTAACTATGTTGATTTCAATGAAGTAACTCCAGAGGTGAATGTAACCAATTTAGAGAGAGACACAGAAACGGAGAGAGAGAGAGAGAGAGAGAGAGAGAGTGTGTGTGTGTGTGTTATATAAAGTAAAACACACACACTTAAGATACTATTCGCTATTACCAAACTGCTCTTTTTCCAGATGATAACATGATCTTAAGATGCAGTTTTCAAATAATGCTGATATATGTAGTGCATATTCAGTTTAATGTGGGCCAAATCCCAATAGGAGTTTTGCCTAACTAAGACCAGCAGGGTTTGGCCCGATTTTTTATTATGCTCTACTATTTTATTTATGCTCTACTATTTTATTTTATTATGTTCTACTATGTCAGGAATAGAAGATACCCATACCTTAAATGTAACATTATAAATACCCACAAAATAGGCCAAAAAAACAATACATGAAGATGTCTAAAAGAAATAATTTCCCGCCACACTGCAATCAGGCACACATTTCTAAACAATACGCTATAGGAAACATACATGTCTTCAGCTGTTCCCTGGAATGTCTCATAATCTTCCTCAGATAGGAATGATGTATTTCCTCCTTGAAAGCAGAGAGAAATTTACAGCTTTAACATGTCACTCATAAAATGGTTAAGTGTTTTAAGTACCTAATCAAATGTTATACATTATATGCAGCAAAACTGACATGCAATAAAGCTTATTATTTATAGCATATTACAGTAATGCCCAAAATGTGCTTGACATTCTATAAAACATGCAAGACCAAAGACTTACTATTTTTACGCATGTTCCTTTTACTCGTTGACCTATTTTCATCAGCTTCATCATCTGAAATACTGAATTTAGAAAGTGTTATAAGTCCATCTATTTAAAAAGATCAAAATAAACACTGCACATATCTTTCTTTCTTCTTTGTGGGAAAGTTTGCTTCCTGTAGTTTTCAGAATTATATCAAACACCATAGGTGAAAGATTTGCTCTATAATTAGTCAGAAATACATTGTCTCTTGCTCCTCATGCCTGTGAAGACGAGTAAGAGGGCATGAAGTGAAGCTACTTTCCCTACAGGTCACAGTACAAATGGGGAGGAACCCACATAAGGCTGCTACTCCCTCTTCTGTGCAGGTAGATGGGTAGCTGTGGGGAATAGATAAAACAGATGAGAAAGCAGAGCTTTATCTAAGTCAGCAGGCTGGGTACTCAGGTGTGGATTTAGACCTAAGGCCTGGTCTACACTGGGGGGTGGGGGGATCGATCTAAGATATGCGACTTCAGCTACGAGAATAGCATAGCTGAAGTCGACGTATCTTAGATCGAATTAAAATTACTTACTTCGCATCCTCCCGGCGCTGGATCGATGGCCGCGGCTCCCCCGTCAACTTTGCTTCCGCCTCTCGCACTGCTGGAGTTCAGCAGTCGATGGGAGAGTGATCGGGGATTGATTTATCGCATCTATACTACACGTGATAAATCGATCCCCGATAGATCGATAGCTACCCGCCGATCCAGCGGGTAGTGTAGACATACCCTAAGTGACTTGCCTAATGTGACACAGGAAGTCAATGGAACAGCTAGGACAGAAGCCAGCTATCCCCATTGAATGCTGTGCCTTAACCATAAAACTATCATTCCTTCATTTTCACATTTGTTTTTTGTATAGTAAACTTTGGGGACATACTCAAGAGCCTCATTAAGGCAAAACACCCACTGACCTCAGTATCAGATCCATCATGCATACAAATCAAATACACCTCTACCCCGATATAATGCGACCCGATATAACACAAATTCGGCTATAACGTGGTAAAGCAGCGCTCCGGGGTGGCGGGGCTGCGCACTCCGGAGGATCAAAGCAAGTTTGATATAACACGGTTTCACCTATAACGGGGTAAGATTTTTTGGCTCCCGAGGACAGCGTTATATCAGGGTAGAGGTGTATAACCAAGTCAAAATAGTTTGAATAAAAACAAAACAAAACACTTAGTTATCAATCGTGACAGCATGTGGCAATCCAGCTTTTCATAGTAGCATGAAATGTTTCTCTATCAATAAAAATATTCTGTCTTTTAGGGTCTAACATATTGTAGAGGATTAATAATCTGCATTTCTCATGGCTCTGTCCTGTCACATCTTCCAAATATTTTATAAAAACAGAAGCAGGAACTAGTCCCGTAGAAAAAGCAATGATATGGAGCACAGTTTAGTACAGGGGTCGGCAACCTACAGCATGTGTGCCAAAAGTGGCACGTGAGCCGATTTTTGATGGCATGCGGCGTGGGCTGAGCTGCTCAGCCCGCTGCCACACTGGGGTTTCCGCCGCTGGCTCCTGCCAGCCAGGGTCCCACTGCCGGTCCCACTCAGCACCCGCTGCTGGCCTGGGTGAAGGAACCCCAGGCCGGCAGCGGGCTGAGAGACCGGCTGGCAGGAGCCGGTGGCCGAAACCCCAGAGTTGGGGTGGGCTGAGCTGCTCAGCCCGCTGCCACACTGGGGTTTCCACCGCTGGCTCCTGCCAGCCAGGGTCCCACCGCCGGTCTCACTCAGCGCCCGCTGCTGGCCTGGGTGAAGGAACCCCAGGCTGGCAGTGGGCTGAGACACCGGCTGGCAGGAGCCAGTGGCCGAATCCCCAGAGCGGGGTGGGCTGAGCCGCTGAGTCGCTGCTCTGAGGTTCTAGCTGCTGGCCCCTTGTCAGCCGGGGTCCCCCCCCCGCCGCAGCCCCATTCACCTTGCTTCAGGTTGGAGTTCCAGCGCAGGCCCCCTGCCAGACAGGGTCCAGGCCTCTGGCCCTGCTCAGCCCTACCAGCCGCCAGCTCCACTCACCTCAGCTGCCGATCTGGGGTTCCAGCCGCTGACCTGCTGCCAGCCGGGGTCTGGATCTCCAGCCTTGCTCAGATTGCTTTCCGGCCTGGAGTCCCAGTAGGCCACCCTGGGCTCTGCTCCTGGCCTTGGATCAGTGCTCTGCAGCCTCCCCGCTGTGGCCCACTGTCCCCAGCCTGGGACAGTGAGGGTTACACACAAGGCAACAGGGGGTGCAGCTCAGCACCCCCATCTTAAAATTGCTTATATCAGACCACACTGCGTTTGACCTTGTGCCTGCCTTCTATCGCCATTTTTTTCCCCACTGAGAATTGAAGAGAATATTTGACAAAATGGCTGCTCCTAAGAAAGCAAAACTAGATGTCCGATCATTCAGCCTGCTTGGACAGACGCATTTGGATTTATTGAAGAGAAGGACCATGCTATTTGTGCTTTCTGTTATGAAAGTGTTGTTTGTCGCACATCAAGTGTTCAACGACATTTTGAAACGAAGCACGAGAAAACCTTTCTTGATGAAGCAGACAAGACTGAATCAATCAAAAAGGCAGTAGCAGCCTATGAGAAGCAAAGCAGTGTTTTTAAAAGCTTAAGTGTAAGTAAAAATCAAGCTACAGAAGGAAGTTACAAGACTGCACAGTGCATTGCAAAAAACAGAAAGCCATTTACAGATGGGGAATATATAAAAGAAGTTTTTCTCAGCAGTTCAGAGATTTTGTTCAATGATTTGCCAAATAAAGATACAATCATATCTAGAATAAAAGAACTGCTCATCTCTGCCAGAATAGTTGAGAGACGCATAAGTGAAATGGCAGAAAACATTAAGGAAAAGCAGACGACTGCATTGAAAGACACATCAGTGTTTAGTATTGCAGTTGATGAGAGCATGGATATAAATGATGTTCCACGTTTGGCAGCTGTTGCAAGATATTGTGCTTCCGATGAAATCCAAGAAGAACTATGTTGCCTAAAACCCCTGCATGGCACAACAAAGAGGGAAGATATACTGGAAAGTTTTGTAAACCATTTTGAAGAACGAGGAGTTGACATCAGAAAAATATTGTGTGACAACAGATGGTGCTCCTGCCATGGTCGGAAAACAGAAGGGATTTGTAAAGTTACTTGAAGATCAAATTGGCCAGCTGACAGTTTCATCCATCAAGAAAACCTGTGTGCTAAAATTTCTAATTCAGAGCTTAATAATGTGATGAATACAGTGGTGCGAATTGTGAATTTCCTTGTTGCTCGATCTGCTTTGACTCACAGACGATTTCAAGCACTGCTAGAAGAGATGGACAGTGCTTATAACGACATCCCACTTCACAGCAACATTTGGTGGCTAAGTCGTGGCAAGGTTTTGGTGCGCTTTGTAAAGTGTTTTGATGCAATCAAGGCCTTTTTGTCGGAAAAAGAACAAAGCTACCCCGAACTGGATGATGACAAATGGCTGTGTAAGCTCATGTTTCTAACTGCTCACCTATACGAACTCAACCTCTGTCTCCCGGGTGCAGGGCAAACAGTTCTGAATCTTTATGAAGCCTGGAAAGCATTTGTTGTGAAACTAGCAGTTTTTTCCAGGGATATTCAAACTTCTACTTTCCGCTACTTCCAACTCATAAAAGAGCTATCGACACATTGCACTGTCAATGTCGATGAGATTGGAAAGTACATGCAAGAACTGGAATCAGAATTTTCTGACAGATTTCAAGATTTCCAGCCATTTGGCCCAATGCTTTCTTTTCTAATTAAACCTGAAAAGTTAAATGAAAGCGACTTGGATTTGTCTGTATTTCAGTGGATAGGTGTTGAAGATTTCGAAATGCAACTCATTCAGTTAAAAAGCTCAGAATTGTGGACATCAAAGTTTGTGGATCTGTGGAGCGCACTTGAAGCTACCGAGAGAGATCATGGGGCCTCTATTCTGACCTGCTAGATGTCCCTGCCAGTGAAATTTAACTGTTTGAAGAAAATTGTGTTTGCAATGCTTTCAGCATTTGGATCCACATACCTGTGTGAACAGGTATTTTCACACATTAAATCTGTCCTCTGTCCCTCTCGGAGCCGGTTAACAAGTGATCACTCAGAAGCACGTGTGCAGCTTAAAGTATCCAAATACATGCCAGACATTGGTAAACTCAGCAAGGAAAAGCAAGGGCAAGGATCAGACTAAACTGATAAGATCTGCATTTTAATTTAATTTTAAATAAAGCTTCTGAAACATTTTGAAAACCTTGTTTACTTTACATATAACAGTAGTTTGGTTATATATTATAGACATATAGAGAGACCTTCTAAAAAATGTTAAAATATATTACCGGCACGCGAAGCCTTAAATTAGAGCAGTGGTTCCCAAACTTTAACAGCCCGCGAACCCCTTTCACTAAATTGTGAAATCTCGTGAACCCCCTCCTAAAAATGAATAAAAAGGGATTTAAGTTTAAATTTCCTCAGTGTGATGGATGCCCCAATTGCCGGGCCCCGGAATCTATGAACCTCTGAAAAATATTTTTAATTGAAACTTTTTTTAACGAACATAGAAAAACCAGAAACCAAAAATGTTTCTGTAAAATGTTTTTTTTGGCTTTTGTTTAAAAAAAAATGGTTTCGAATAAAAATAAATTCATTTTTGGTTTTCAAAAATCAGAAAAATGTTTCATGAAAACAGTTTTTGAAAATGGACCATTTTTCCGTTTCAGTTTTTTGTAAATTTTTCTTGGGGAATTTTGAAAAATGTGAAAAAAATTCAAAACTTCCTGTGAAAAATGCTTGGTATTTTTCACCCACCTCTAGTTTCGGGTGAGGTTGTGGCTGGTGGTAAGCAGGGCCGACTCTGGCTTTTTTGCCGCCCCAGGCAAAAAAGCCTGCGGCCGCCCCCCCCCGCGGGGGGGGGGGGGGGGCGGCGGCCCGAGCGCCGGGGGCCGGGCGGCCAGGCCCGGCTGGGGCTTGGCGCTCCCCCCGGCGGCCAGAGCGCCGGGGGCAGGGCGGCAAGAGGGCGGCGAGCCCCGGCTGGGGCTCGCCGCTCTCCCCCCAGCGGCCGGGGGGAGGGCGCGGGGGGGAGGGCGGCGAGCCCAGCTGTGGCCCCGCTCTCCCCGGGGGCCGGAGCGCCGCGCCGCCCCGCTCCAGGTGCCGCCCCAAGCACAAGTTTGGTGGGCTGGTGCCTGGAGCCGGCCCTGGTGGTAACAAGGAGACA
>NW_020664447.1:5821475-5828309 GCF_002925995.2 Terrapene triunguis
CAACTGGGTCCCAGCAGAGTCCTCTGGCCGCCATTAATGAAATTTTTCTTGCGAACCCCCTGAAACGTCCTGCGAACCCCCAGGGGTTCGCGAACCCCACTTTGGGAACCACTGAATTAGAGTGTATAAATGAAGACTCGGCACACCACTTCTGAAAGGTTGCCAACCCCTGGTTTAGTATATGTTTACCTGTCCTATTTTGATTGAGTACCAGTAGAACAAGAGTACCTGTTTCCTTAAGGTTGCAAGCTTCAAAGTAATATTGATCAAATCATCTTCTGAGTAACAGCAACTTTTACTATATTATTAGCTACGCCTTCATTGACAGCAGCACTAGCATTTCCTAAATGGAAATATTATAAGTTCAAAATATATCTTATGCTATGGCTTCAGGACACATATCCCTCATTTAATAAAAACATACCACTTTTAACCTGTTTTCCCCAAGTCTCATAAAGAAAAGGAAAAATCCCAAAAGCAGTCTCTTCCAACCCCAGCCATCACATCCTCTAGCAAACCCTTGAGAAAAGATTTGACTTGTATTATGTTTTAGAGGCCAATAGTTGCTTGCTCTATCAGAGCAGCAAAAGAAGCAAATTCCAGTCTGCTATTGAAAACACCATCCAACAGCATCCAGATGTTTTAAATTAGGGCTTGTTAACTTGGGCAACCTTGCTGACCCCAACTGTCCCTCATTTAGAGAGAGAGATGGTCTCAAGTAGTTAGGCCCCAATTCATATAGTTTTTAAAACAATCAAAGTTAACAACCTTAAACTGTACCCTGAAGGAAAGAGCAAGCCAATACTGTTAGAAATTAGAGCACTACACAATGTACTAACATTTGTTTCAATGAAGAGGGAGTGATAAGGGTTTCTTTGGGCCATTTATGTACAAGCAAGGGTGCTGGAACAATTTTTATAGTGGGGGTGCTGAGAACCACTGAACCAAACTGTAATACGCTCTATATCACAGAAAGAGCAGGAGGACCCCTATTTCCAGCCCCTATGTGCACAACACCATATTGCGGATGGGGCAGAAGTTGTCTAAATTGGAAAAGCTCTGGGAAGACTTCTTACTCTTCCAAGCCCCAAACATAGGGCAATGTCTCCATGGCACAACAGAACCCTTTATTAGTATCTGCAATCAGAACTTGTCACACTTCAAAAAATTTGCATACTTACTTTCAATGGTAAAAGACACAGGGAGGTCTAACACAGGAGGGAGCACAGGTTCTGAAATTTCAGCAGAGTCTTTCAATAGAGAGTTACTATTCTCTGGTGATAGATGTATATCGTCTGAAAAAGTATCTGACCCAGAATGCACATTGATTAAAATGCACTGGTCAACATTCAAATCAGAATGTCTAGTTTTGTTCCTCAGTGTGTCAGTTTCCATTCTCCCTGTATTGTGAAACAAAATGAACCTTATAATTATCAGATGTACCACTTGCCTAGGAATTAATAAGATAATGCAAATGAAAACAGCAGAAACCAATTAGTTTATAATTCTGTTTAAAATTAAATGATTTTAACATATCTATTTCAATTGACATACATATGTAAGGGGAGATGGGATCCCTTGTTATATATTAAATAAATTTTTCCTTGAAATAAATATATTTTAAAAAATGGTATTCTTTTAACTGATCCTTATGATTTTCTTTTCAGTAAAAGTAGTTTTTTGCCTTGTCTTTTTGTTCCTTCAATACTGCTTCAAAACTAGATGACTGTAGCTGCTCTTTTATAGTAAATTACCACCCACTGTATACTTCATACTGAAACTCCAGTAACTTTATTGTGCACATTGAGTTGATCCTGCAGTCGTAATTGAGGCAAAATACCAATTTAAGAGCCCAATCCTGCAATTTGTTCTTCACAGGTGGATTCATGCATCTGCATGGAGCAAGAGGCTCCACAGAGATACAGGCAACACAGGAGGCAGAATCAGGGTCTAAGTAAATTGGTGTTTTGTCTAAATAAGGATCACAAGATCAAACTCACGGGTTTCAATTAAGAACAATATTGTGTCTTTTTATCTTCTGCATTTCAATTTCTCTACACATCTCTTTGAAAAATATTATAAAAACTACCATAGGACTCAAGCCTGGAAACACTAATGAGAGTAGTGCTTACTGACATGACTTGTCTCAAATGCTACTCATGGCTGTAAGGGTGGGATGCATAAAGGTACTTAGGTGCCTAAATCCTAGATTTAGGCCTATGTCTTGAGTTTAGGTGCCTAAAACCCAGATTTGGCTCTACTGTGATCCACAAAACTCTTGCTGAACCCTGTAGGCTCCTACACTTGGTGCCTATCTTTTCAGAGTAAAAGTCTCTAGCCACTTAGGACTATGAGCACTATAGTGGAACTCAGAAGTATTCATCTGTCGACCTAGCTGCATCTATGCTGGGGTTAAGTCAGATTAATAACTACACTGCTCCAGACTGTGAATTTTTCACACCAATGAGCACCCTATGTTGACCTAGCTTTTAAGTGTAGATCAGGCCTAAGTTTCTGCATCTGGGCATGTCCACTGCTGCCTCACTCTAAGTGTCCTGACACCAATCTCTAACCTAAACCCCAGAGCAATGCACAGGTAAAGACAGGCATTTGTCCACTTAAGCTGTACACAGAAGCTGCCAGCTGGATTGGGCCCCATTCAGAATCTGGCCAGAGGACAAGGTGGTGGTGCTGGTTCCCACCCTATAACCTTTAGCCCAGTGGCTAGTTGCTCTCTGGCCCAAAGAGAGAAAGAAAAAGTCTGAGAATGATCCTGTAGTCCAGGTGTTAGAGCACCCACCTAAGAGGTGGGAGACCACAGGTCCAGTCCCCCTGCTCCAACCACTCTTTCATCGTTTATCCAGAATGCAACAGCTTCAACAGGAGGGACTGAGGGAGCCTCATATCAGAACAACCCATAGCACATATCCTGTAGCCAGGACTTAGCTGCAGGGCTGGCCTTAGGGAAAATGGCACCCTTGGCAAACTTATATTTTGGCATCCCAGGCCTCCATGCCTCGCCCCCCTCCCCCCAGACCCTGTTATGTTTTCTTGGTTGATGTTTCCTTTTAAAAATATTTCAGTCAGGGTGGATAAAAATCAATGCTTTTTTTTTTAAAAATCAGATTTTTTTTTATTTAAATCGTTTTTTATTTAAATCGGGTTTTTCCTCAAAAAGCATTTTATCAAAAAAAACCTATCTAAAGATAGTTTTAATTAAGATACATTAAAGCTCAAAGATATCTCACCATGGAATAGGGATTATAAATTCTAATTCTACAGTATGAGACAATATATTCATGTAATGTTTAAGAAAAGTTTTGTAAATGAGTTCCAATAATTCAGGGATTAGGGACCCAATCTTATGGGGTTCCACAGGCTTCTGTATAGATTATTTAGGTTAATCTTTCTATCCATCCAATAGGACTCAGTGCTCAGTGTAGAAGATACCATCAGAGATGCCTAGTTTTGCAGTTCTCAAATTGTGGATTTGTGTCTCCAGAAATAACATGCTTGCTAATAGCAAAAATGTTTCTAAATAAATAAATAAATTATAGAGGTGAGAAATAGCAGACCTCAACCCTATTGTCCCTCTGCAAATTTGTGTACCCAGAGTCAATCCTTACTTCTCTCTAAAAGTGCAAAGTTTCAAAAAGTTCAATGAATAGAAAGAAGATTGTTAGGGGCGGAATAGATCTGGACAAGGAGAAGAAATCTGGAGATAAATGTGAGAAGGGAGGGACAGGCAGTAGACACAAAAGTGAAACTTTGAGCAGCATATTCCAGAAATCTTGAGGTCTTTCTGAGTGTAGCCTTCATTGATTTGAGATCTACCATACCATTCTCTCACTAGAAGTGAAAACCTATAATGGCAGCAGGCCGTAAAAGGGACCCAGTTTGGGAATATTTTAATGAAGTTCCTCTACCTCTGGGTAAGACAGGCATGCGTCCAAAATGCAAACAGTGCAACAAAGCAATGCAAGGCCTGGTTGCCTGAATGAAACAACATCATGAGAAGTGTTTCTTCTCAGGAGGAAGCTGCGTTGAAGATGATGAAAGGAACATGTCTGAACATGCAGGATCTTCAGGTTGGTAAACTTTTTTTATTTCATACTTCTTTCTTAAGGACTTCCTGTCTTCCTTCTGGACTATTCTTGAATTCTCATGTTTGAGCAAAAAATATAGTTGTTACTCTATGGTACTATCATCTTAGATGCAATTGTGATAAAAAATAAATAGCTGAAATAGGCAGATCTTCCTTTTACAATTTCACCTTTAAAGTAGTACTGAGTGTCAGTGAATGCAATGAGTAATACTAAATGAGCCATATGGTAATAATAATAAATAAATAACTGCATTGACTTATTTTGATTAGGAGAATCCATCCTCAGCATACAGGATTCAGAAGACTATCCACCTTCAAGATCACCATCATTTTCTATAGTTTCAGAGTTATCTGCCTATGACAGTGTTTCAGTCACATCATGTATGTCACATAGCCACAGTATATCACCTGTAACAAAAAGAAAAAAGAATCCCCATCATCCAGAAACAACCATAGATAAATTTGTGATAAGAACCAGCAGATTACAAAAAGAGGTAATTGATGAAAAAATTGCCTGGTTTGTTTATGCACCAAACTCTCCTTTACGTACAATTGAGAACCCACACTTCATTAACATGGTTCAGTCATTAAGACCAGGATACAGCCCACCCAACAGAGCAGATGTCACAGGCAAATTGCTGGATAAAGTGTATGAAATAGAAATTGAGCAGTGTGCAAAAGGTAGAGGGTGAAATTGTTAACCTGAGTCTTGATGGGTGGAGCAATGTCCAGAACGATCCTGTTGTATGTGCTCGTGTGACAACAGAAGAAGGGAATGTCTTCCTTACAGAAACAATTGATATATCAGGAAATGCACACACAACAGAATACTTACAAGAAGTAGCAGTAAGAGCTATAACAAACTGTGGGAAAAAAATCTAATGTCTAGAATGCAGCTTGGTCACAGACAATGCTGCAAATGGATCCAAGATGAGAAGAAATTATTTAGAAGAGAGTCCCAAGCTAATAACATATGGTTGCAGTGCTCATTTGATGCACCTCCTAGCCAAAGACTTCAGTGTTCCAGAAATAAAGGCTAATGTTGTTGAAATTGCAAAATACTTCCGTAACAACCACTTTGCAGCAGCTGCTCTGAAAAAAGTGGGAGGAACCAAGCTAACTCTCCCACAAGACGTGCCATGGAACTCAGTAGTGGACTGTTTTGAGCACTATATCAAGAACTGGCCTAATCTGATGACAGTTTGTGAGCAAAATCATGAAAAAATAGATAGCATTGTCACAGCCAAAGTTCTCAACATTGGGTTTAAGAGAAATGTTGAACACATGCTGAGTACCCTGAAGCCTATTTCTGTAGCCTTGAACAAAATGCAGGGAAATAGCTGTTTTATTGTTGATGCTGTTGAAATTTGGAAGGAACTGAGTGAGATCTTAAAAAGAGAAATATGCAATGACAGAGTTAAATTACAAGCATTAAAAAAAGAATGGGACAAGCACAATCTCCAGCTCATTTTCTTGCAAATATTCTCAATACTCGGTATCAGGGTCAAACCTTAACTGCTGAAGAAGAGGAATTGGCTTTGACATGGACATCTAGCAATCATCCCTCCATAATGCCAACTATAATAAACTTCAGAGCTAAGGGTGAACCATTCAAGAAATATATGTTTGCTGATGATGTTTTAAAGAAAGTCACACCAGTGAACTGGTGGAAGTCACTTAAGCACTTGGATTCAGAGACTGTTGACGTGATAATCTCACTTTTAACAGCAGTACCTTCTTCTGTTGGTGTAGAAAGAATATTTTCTTCCTTTGGACTAATTCATTCCAAATTGAGAAATCGTTTGGGACCTGAAAAAGCAGGAAAGCTTGTTTTTCTTTTCCAGATTATGAACAAACAGGAAAATGAAGGTGAAGACAACTGAGTTAGCTGCAAAAGCCAATTTTTAAGTTTCTCATGTTGACCTGGCTGACATAGTTGATTTACTTTTTGGTTGTTTTTTTAAAATATTTCATTTAATTATTTTAGTTAAAAACAATTTTAACAAAAACAAACCTGATTTAAAAAAACTTGAATGTTTAACTAAATTCAAAAATTCATATGCTTGTTTTGTTAAAATATTATGTTTGCTGTTGAAGAAAAAAATCCAGAATACATAACATTGTTGTTTTAGTTAAATAAAACAATTTAAATGTCTGTCTGGTGATGTTCTCCTCCTAATACAGCATGGCAAGAAAATCGTTGAAATATTAATGATTAACCTGTTGAATTGGAGATAGTTCACCTCCCAATGACTTCATAAATATCTGCTTCAATTACCTTTGGTAAATGAAATAACTAATCATTCATTTTCTGATATAGCTGTAAAACTAATCTGAAAAGTTTTCAAAATAAATCACTTAAAAAATGTATAGTGTGTACCTTCTAAAAATGAAACCTACATCTATCTCTGAGTTGTGAAAATATGTATTTAAGGTTATAACAACCAACAATTCACTTTTATGTAGAAATCCATGATTAAATCCGGTCTTCCTGACTAGTGATTTAAATCATGATTAAAATCAATTTGATTTAAATCAAATTCACCCTGATTTCAGTTACATGTTCCATATACTTTTAATAAATGTGATAATTTCCTTGACTTGCGTGTGGACCCTCCTTCCTAAAGATGTTTTCAGATTTGGTATTGTACCATGTAACTCACAGAACATGGATTGGAATGATGTAGCTGACTAGTGCCATCATACTGCAAACACTTTTCTGTCCATCC
>NW_020664447.1:5843309-5891968 GCF_002925995.2 Terrapene triunguis
TAAATGTGAAATGACTGTAAACAAATGTGGCTGTTTATTCCTGAGTCTGCAGGCAGCCTGAAACAATGTCTGTAGTGTGAACTGCTCCCTTTATGTTGAACTGTGTAAGAACTTTGATACGAATGGATGATGATTTAAGCAGCCTTTGTTAACCCTTTCACTTCTAATCATTTTAGAAGAAACACCTTGCTTAATTGCTTATCCCACAATCCCAAACCATCTCATACCCTTGCCGAGGTACCAAAACTGTCCCCTTTCTAGCTGATCAAACCTCCAGCTTTCCTGCTTGGCAATTCTGTAATACTGTTCTTTCTAAATGTCATTCTGCAGCACAATGAAAAATTATTAGGAATAGATTAAAAGTGATATTAAATATGTATAAATGTTACACTGACTGCACTAATCTTTCCTATTCCATTTAATGAAAAAAATTATCTGAAACTACTTCAAAAGTAGAAGCCTGCTCCACTGGAATAGAGTAGAAACCAGGGGCCTTACCACACTATTAATATCAGCTTTTCCACTGAGCACGGGGCCTTGTCTATAACCATCTCTAAATACAGTGTGACTCAAGTAATAAAGATATCAATCCTGTATCAGCTCACTGTTTAGAGTAAAAAACATACACATAAAAAGTTTTGATTTTTGACATTCTGAATGACTTGCTTTTGTTTCCTAGCTGAGGTTCGATTAGGCATGGGCCATTGCTTCGTGAAACTGAACAAGTTGGAAAAAGCTCGTCTGGCATTCAGCAGGGCTCTGGAGCTCAATTCGAAATGTGTAGGGGCTTTGGTTGGATTGGCTGTTCTAGAGCTCAATAACAAAGAGGTGGGTGTGAGCTGGGATGGGGAGAATGTGAAGTGCTGTATTGGGTTTCTAGTTAAACAGTGAGCCTCACAACAGTCTGAAAATCATTTGTTTTTTTAATTTTATATATATTTAATAAACAATCACTGAATCACTTATTCTTATTCACTGAATCATGGTATTGCAATTCTGAATAGTTATGAAGAGTGCAAATTAAATAATGCTAATCTCTCGTGCGCTTATTAAATACAAGCAGCTCTAAGAAGTGATATGTACACTAAGTGATATGAATTCAAAACTATAGTGGTGTGTTAAATATATATGTGTATGTGTGTATTTATTTATTTAACATCGAATAATAAACTGTGCCCATGTACGCAGTCTGAGAACATTGCTAATGGTTTGAAATTTGTCCTTAATTGTGGAACTTTAATCAGTTCACCACCTTCAATAAGCAGCCCCTCTAAATACAAATAACTCTGCAACACATTGGCCAGTGTTGCATTCTTCCCTTACCCTCTTCTTTAAAGGCCAGACATTAAAAACAAGTCCTTTATCATCCTCTGAAAGTCTGCATATCTCAAGTAAAATTGGTCTGGTATAGAAGGACACTTTAGGGAGAATGCTATACGAGTAGCCCCCTCACCATTGTATCAAGGAGTAATCTACTGTCTGTGTCTCCACTGATTGCAGTTGTAGCAGAGTGTCTTGGTAAGAAAGGCAGTCTCTCAGGTGGCCTGATCCCAGGCTATTCAGACTTCATAAGTCCAAACCAACACCTTAACATCTGTCTGAAGTTTGCATGTAACTAGTGTAGATTCAGGAGTACAGGTGTCACATGGAACTTGTCCACAGTAAAAGGTTTGACACTTTAACCATATTGGCAAAACCCTCCTGTGTTGATAAAAGAACAGGAGTACTTGTGGCACCTTAGAGACTAACAAATTTATTTGAGCATAAGCTTTCGTGGGCTACAGCCCACTTCTTCTATATGTTCCAGTCTATGAATCCGAAGAAGTGGGCTGTAGCCCACGAAAGCTTATGCTCAAATAAATTTGTTAGTCTCTAAGGTGCCACAAGTACTCCTGTTCTTTTATCAACACAGGAGGGTTTTTGCCTATCTATCTATCTATACACACACAGAGACCATGAAAAGGTGGGAGTTGTCTTACCAACTCTGAGAGGCCAATTAAGTAAGAGAGAAAACTTTTGAAACCTGTGTTGATATACTTTTACACTGGTAGAACTGCATGTACTAATTATTCCATTTTGGCAAAGCAAAATGAGCTAAAGTGGTATACATGCATCTACACAAGGGCTGTTACCCAAATAACAGCATCAGTAAAAATTACACTCTTTGCCAACATAGTTATGCCAATAGAACTTTTTGAGTGTAGACCAGGCCTTGCTCTCTATTGGACACCCTACTTACTAAACAGGTGACCACCTTCTGCATTGTTTCTAGCTTTCATATAAATTTAAGATGTAGCCTCATGTAGAGTGCATTGAAAATACAAATAGTAATTCTATTTCTGTATGGTTTTTCCTTTTGCATCCTTTCAAACCTGCATTTGAACATTTAACTTTATGTACAGTATAAATAAACATATATGGAAATGAGAGAATTTACATTGCTAAAATTATAGAACCAAACCAAAAAGTTCTAAAACCTGAGATCATAAATGATTCATTAAACGAAGTTCACAGGGATATTACTATGATAGCTTTGGAAAAGCCCTATATATTTTTGGACTGTAAAACACTTTCACTTCTATTGCACCTTCCATCTGATTGTTGGAAAGCATTTCATGAATATTAATCCTTTCAGTTAGGTATTTTACCCTTTTTATGATGGCTAAACTGAGATGTAGATGCTAAATGAGTTGCCAGAAATTACACATTGAGTCAATGACAGAGAAGAAAATAGAATTAGAGATAAGATTTCTTCTCTATGACAATTTCACATTTGTGCCAGCTTGTAAGTTACTGTACTTGTCATGGGTTCTGACTTGCAGTAAAGTTTGGGTTTGTATTCAGGAAAACTAAATTATTGCAAATTAAGAGATCCCTTTGGAAGGGAATGATGTTTATTTTTTAAAAGGCAGACTATAAAAAGCAAATGCTTATCTAATATTTTATAGTGTAGTAGTGCTCAAAGTCCCTAGTTGAGATTGGAGCTCCAGTGTGCTAGTTGCTGTACAAAGGCATAGGAACACATGGCCAGAGCTTGCGCATTAGAGAGAAAAACCTATAGTGTGGGAAAAGGGGTACAACATATTAACAAAATAATCAAGATGAGGATGAGCATACATGGTGTTTCTTCTTTTAGTAATTGTGGCCAGAGTGGGGATGAAAGGGAATGTTGGGGATGGGTGGGGGAGTAAATAGGAACAAGGTAGTTGAGTATGAGGAAAGGTACCATAGTGGGCAGAGGAAGTCCAGCCATGAGAGGATCTGTGAGGAGGTAGGGGGAAACCTCCACCTCAGGAAGTCCTGTTCCCCTTTCTCCCACCCATGAAAGGGCTCATTACTCTCTGTTGTGAATCTGGGGGGAGTAAAGAGGTTCTGGCTGGAGCTCTGTCTGTCCTGATGCTTCTTCTGGCCATCAATGGGTAGGCCCTTCTGAGCCACAGTTCCTGGGACTTGTGAGAAGAATAGCTCTGAAGATGTTATATTGAGGAAATACGTTGAAATATAGTGCTAATATCTATCAATATTTCATCTAGGCTGATTCTATCAAAAATGGTGTTCAACTCCTTTCTAGAGCTTACACAATTGATCCCAGTAACCCAATGGTGCTGAACCACTTGGCTAATCACTTCTTCTTCAAAAAGGTAAGAAAATACATGAATGTAAAATTCCATAACCTTCTGAACAGTAACAGTGTCAAACTCATTACTGCTTCTGCCTTCCAAAAATCATTTTAAATCCTGCATTTTGAGGGGTATTAAAGTACAGCTGTTAAAAGAATAAGTTTTACCCATCATGTGACTTTCATGAGGCCAAAGGGTAAGAATAAATTTTTTATTATAGGCAGACAAGTGTAAAGTTTCAATTTTTAAATTCCTTATTACTTTTTTTCTCAAGACTGCCAAGAAAGCGCACACACTTTTTTCTTAATTTAAACCTACCTATGTTTCCTGAAGACATTTATTTTCTGCTACTTTTAAAACTGGGGTATAGAGAAAAGAACAGTAACTTGTAAAACTAAATCTACTGATGTTAACTTACCAAATTCTACTGCTTATGTTTGTCTGCATTAATCAGTCCAGGCCTGATGTTTAAGAAATGTATAAACTTCACCATAAATGGGTTGGGATTTTTCAAACTGAGTTTTATTTTCATCATTCAGGATTATGGTAAAGTCCAGCACTTGGCTCTCCATGCTTTCCATAATACAGAAGTTGAAGCTATGCAGGCAGAGAGTTGCTACCAGCTGGCCCGGTCTTTTCACGTACAGGTAGAATTAATTTTAAAAAATCCTCTTCTAAATTTAGAACATTGTAATATTCAAATGTGTTCAAGATTTTTAAAAAACAATCCATCTGCTTTTTTTCCTCCTTGTTTTTTTTTAAATTAGGAAGATTATGACCAAGCTTTCCAATACTACTACCAAGCCACACAGTTTGCCTCATCCTCTTTTGTATTACCATTTTTTGGATTGGGTCAAATGTACATTTATCGGGGGGACAAGGAGAATGCATCACAATGCTTTGAAAAAGTTTTGAAAGCCTACCCTAACAATTATGAGACTATGAAAATCCTTGGATCTCTTTATGCTGCTTCAGAAGACCAAGACAAACGAGATATTGCAAAAGTATGTTCAAATATTTATTTGCTGAACTTTGGATCTCAGTGTTACCTGTTTGATGACCTTGACTGTATGTCACTCCAGCTGATGCCTCATTCATGCATCCAAGGGAAAAGTTTGTCCCTGAAATCTGAGTTATGGTATCACTAAAAATCAGGTTTACTTTGCTGTGAAAATAGAACTGGGTGTGTAATAGTTTTAGTAGGTCAATCACTTTTCTGAATGGCAGATGTTATTAATTGCAGAGGAAGTAATGTCATCTGAACAGAAGTGGGACCACACTAGGAGACCTGTTAACCAAAGCTAACAAAACCATTCTGTTTTCTGTTGCATATGGAAAAACACTTGTTTTCCTCTGCACAAAAACGGTAATTTGCCTATAAATGACAACTTGATGATCACATTTCTGGGAATATTCTTGTCCTCCCAGTTTAACATTCTAAAAGGACATTGTCACATACTAATACAACATTTTTTTAAAATTTAAGTCTGTTTACTATTTCTGATGCTTAGATCTTTTCCTACTGATTTTCTTTGCATTTAGTCAGCACTGCTTTTCCCTCAAGTTTTGAATGGCAGTGTGTTAACATGGTTTGGTTTACTGATCAGTAATTTAACAGTATAGAATGCCTCTCTATCATGACATACTATCTTTTTGGTAGGGAACACAGACATTTCCCAGAGCTGAGCTTTAATGAAAACAGACAAGCATAACATTGGGACTGAACTGAAAATAAGTTTCATGGCAAATCAGTCTAATTTCTCAGTTATTTGAATGTGGTAATTTTGAAGAAGTTTGTATTCCTCCTGAATATTTAGAACCCTAAGGGCTTTCCCCATATCTTACTAAATGCAGGGAGGAGGGAATACATGGTGTTGAGTTAAGTGATGATGAACTAGGTTGGCTTTGTTGCCTAACGTGCTCAGTCATATGCATACATTTGAGGTTTTATATCTTTACAGAAGAAAAATGTACTGCTTTAAAGCATAAACACGTTGAAAAACCAACTCTGGTGCCTTTTTTGACAGTTTATATTAATCTTTTGAGTGCATAAGTAATGTTTGGTTTTTCTCAGGGTCACTTGAAGAAAGTCACAGAACAGTATCCAGATGACGTAGAAGCGTGGATTGAACTAGCGCAAATCCTTGAGCAGACTGACATACAGGTATTAATGCTGTAAAATGGAGACATTGTAGAACGTATACACTTGGTTTAAGTTACAAAGTGATGCATAGAACTCATCCTGCTACTTCCTTCCCACCTCTTCAATCTTACAATTGCACAGGGTGCCCTCTCAGCCTATGGAACAGCAACACGCATCCTTCAGGAGAAAGTGCAGGCTGATGTCCCACCAGAGATTTTGAATAATGTGGGTGCTCTCCATTTTAGGCTTGGAAACCTAGGTGAAGCAAAGGTACTAAACCACATTACTACTTTTTAGATAACCTAATTTTAAGAAATTATCCAGAGTCTGAGTTTAAATTATTTAATCATCCAAGCATTCTGTTCCTCTCTTTTTATTTTGTCCTTAGAAATACTTTTTGGCATCTCTGGATCGTGCTAAGGCAGAAGCTGAACATGATGAGCATTACTACAATGCTATCTCAGTAACAACGTCCTATAATCTTGCCAGATTATATGAGGCAATGTGTGAATTCCATGAAGCAGAAAAGCTATATAAAAACATTTTAAGAGAACATCCTAACTATGTTGACTGTAAGAAATTCTTCTATTTTGGTTCAACAATCCTCTTCAAACTGAAAGATTTTTGTAGTGAGGCCCTCATCTGCCCCTTTGTATTGTTTGAGATTTTTGTTTTATAACAGACTTCAGGAGGCTGAGCGATTGTCTTGTGTAACCGATGTATCCTTCTTTCTTTGAAATTTTCTTTCTTGTATTCGGTGCATAGCTCATAAGTCAAATCAGAGTGTTTTCAATTTTTAACTATTTTTATTAACACTTGCACAAGATATAGTCAGAGATAGAATAAGCTTTCCAACTCAAAAGATATTCTCCAGCATTTAAATAAAAATCATATGTAATGTGTGTCTATATATAGAAATAAAAATATAGAATATATTTAATTGCTTGATAACCTAAACGTATCAGGAAAAAAACAGTTTGTGAAATCCATGCCTGACCCAATTTATTCTATTTGAGCTGATTATGTAAAATCATTTTCTGTTTTTAGGCTATTTGCGCTTAGGAGCTATGGCTAGAGATAAAGGCAATTTTTATGAGGCTTCTGATTGGTTTAAAGAAGCACTTCAAATAAATCAGGTTAGTGAGACTCTTAAATATTTAATTTAGAACTAAAATTTCAAATTGGATTCACTGGATTACCATCTTTCTCTTTTTTTATGAATATATGCAAGTTATCCAAAGTAGTCCTTTCTTCTAGTTAACTTCCTCTGCTCTGTTTTCTGTATATAAAAATGTAGTTTATTTCCATATAATACAAGTGTAATAATACAATGATTAAGGCTTGTATTTAGATGTCTAACACAGATAAGTGAAAGCAGTCCTTAAGTTACTTACAATGGAGTTTGTTTCAGGACCATCCAGATGCTTGGTCTTTAATTGGTAATCTTCACTTGGCTAAACAAGAGTGGGGTCCAGGACAGAAGAAATTTGAAAGGATATTGAAACAACCATCCACACAAAATGACACTTACTCCATGCTGGCTCTTGGTAATGTCTGGTTGCAAACTTTGCATCAGCCCACCAGGGATAGAGAGAAGGTAAATTTCACATCTGTTGAAGTGCATTGATATGCCCTCCCTGGCGCAAGTATTTTATGTTGTATGGCAAGTTCATCAGTTGTAAAATATTAGGTGCACTGTGTCACCAAACAGATGAATGATTGATTAATCTTTTTCTTATTCACGTTTGTAGGAAAAGCGCCATCAAGATCGTGCACTAGCAATCTACAAGCAAGTACTTAGAAATGATCCAAAGAATTTGTATGCTGCTAATGGCATAGGTGATTATTACACTTAAATTCCCTTTAGTAGTTTACTAGTGGTGGTTCTTGGATTTAGCTCTTTTTAGTATATAATCTGTAGAGCATTTCAAGCATTTTTGTTTTTTGCAGGGACTATACATTACTGATCTCTGGAGGAATGTCTTGCTATATCATGCAGTTAATTGTCTCCATTTTCTGTTAACATTCTGGTAACTTTTATAGTATTTAGACCTGGAAGCTTACACTGTACATTTAACTTTCCCTTTAGGAGCTGTATTGGCACACAAAGGATATTTCCGTGAGGCTCGTGATGTTTTTGCCCAAGTGAGAGAGGCAACAGCAGATATCAGTGATGTGTGGCTGAATTTGGCACACATCTACGTAGAACAGAAGCAGTACATCAGTGCTGTGCAGATGGTAACCTCTAAGTTGAACCATTTAAAATATTGGAATGAGGTAGCAAAGGAATAGCTAGAGGTCGTTGCTAGCAGCTTCAGCTATTCTGAATAATATTCTGTTTTAACAAATTATGGTCCTATTCAAAATAAAATAAGTCCTTTTAGCTGCCAGGTTATGTCTAGATTTAGAAGTGAACTGCCAGCTGTGGACAAGAGTAACAAAGGATCTATCAACTTGTACATTTATCTTTTCTATGCTGTCCTAAGTAGAGTTAAGATATAAATAGATTAGAGTTTTGGTCTACTAGGAGGCATTTTTGATTGTGTGTAGTTCAGTCAACACAGTCACTTTGTCATTTATAAGAGAACCTTACTGAAGTAGATAAGTACAATTTGCTGTCTTTCCTTCATGGCAAAGTTTTGTAATCATGGCCCAGAGTGACTACTTACGTGTATATAACACACTTTCAAAACTACCAAGAAAATGTTTATAACTTCATCATCGCCCTTTCAACACACACATAGTTGATCCTACCAACTATTTGGGCTGAATCCACAAACTCAAGAGTTATACTAAATAATTAAGAGAGAAAATGCCTTTTGTATACTGGGATCTGGTAAACTATGGCCTAAACAAAATTGTTTCCAAAGAAACATCCATCCGCTAGAAAACTGCTACTGTAAAACATGTGCCCTACAAGTCAAACTTAAAATAACAAAAACAAACAAAACTCAACTGAATGATATTTTGGAGACAAGCTCAGAACAAACGAAAAAACATTATTAGAGACATGGAAATAGAACCCTCCTTAAATTGTGTGTACATGGGCCTTAGAATAAACACACCCCGGAGCTTCAGAATGGCTATAAAAGCATTACAAGAAACAGCGATGCCATATGGTTTCATAGTTGTTATGCCGTAAAAAACCTACTAGATACACTCCTCCATTGAAACTACTGATAAAACTATTTGATAGCAATAGGAGTCAAATTATACTATATGAAAGTGAAGTCGCAAGTCTATTGTAACAGCCAATTGCATTGTTTGGGACAAAAATCTTAATAGAAACCTTACTTCAACATTTTTGCAGGTATTCTATGAGTACTAGAACTCCAGGGACAAACTGGGGGGGGGGGGTGTCACTTACCCATATCCTTCTGACATGCAGAAAAGAAGGCAAAACTTAAGAGCAGCACAGCAAAGAGTTCCTCCACTGCAAAACACAGAGAGATCAAAAGATCGTATCCAAATAGAAGTGCATTATCACTCTGTGGGCTTGCCAACGCAAACAATTCCACCCAGAACTAAAAATGCACCACATGTTAAGAGAGCACCAGTATTGGCGTCTATGGAAGAACAAATCAAATATAACAACTTAGCCTACTACAGCCACAAAATTATTGCAGTAGCTGACTCTCTACAGAAAATATGCAAAGCCGAGGTAACTTTCTCACCAAATATAGAATCCTTGGCCATAAACTACAAGTAGAAATTGAGAGACAAAGCACAGTACAACCCCAGAGGGTAGTGCTTCCTGCCAATTTAATAGAGATTGAGACAATTTCTACTCCAATATTCAAAATGTGAGGAAGTTCAAATCAAATAATTTTCCCACAAATGATCAGAAATGATGCAAGGCTTTTCAATAAAGAAAAGCAAAGAGAAACTGCATAATTTTTGGGTGCAGGGAAAAAGAGAAACGGCATGTTATGTGACAGCCTGCCACTGGATCAAGAAAAGGTGGTAATGACCAGTGGAAACTGAGAATAAAACCCTAAATGCAGCATGAAGCCCAGTTGTAGGCTGATTGTACCTGCATTACACTTCAGCAACACTTAGATAAGTTACTGTGCCAAAGAATATTGAGTTAGCTGGATAGAACTAGCTTGATAGGCATTTATTAAAACTGACTGTTCGTTTTTCCCCTTCACTATAACAGAACTTATAGTGAAGGGGCAGGTGGGGGTGTAAAAGAGGTACATCAAGTATATTTCAGGTTATGGTAGCAATACATATACATGAATAGAGAGAGAGAAAATGGGAATTTCAAATTTCATAACTTAAATGAACATGCTTATTACAACAATTCTTTTTCTTGCACAATTTGTACCCCTACCCTGATTACTGTAAATCAGTGATTCTCAACCTTTCCAGACTACTGTACCCTTTCAGGATTCTGATTTGTCTTGCCTACCCTAAGTTTCACCTCACTTAAAAAACTACTTGCTTACAAAATCAGACATAAAAATACAAAAGTGTCACCGCACACTATTACTGGAAAATTGCTCACTTTTTCATTTTTACCATATAATAAAATAAAATTATTGGAATATAAATACTGTACTTACATTTCAGCATGAGGGGTGAAAACATTATCTACTATAGAGGATTATAAAACAAGTCACTGTATGAAATTTTAAGTTAGTACTGACTTCGCTAGTGCTTTTTATGTAGCCTGTTGTAAAACCAGGCAAATATCTATATGAGTTGATGTACTCCCGGAAGACCTCAGTGTGCCCCCAGACAACCAACCACTGCTGTAAATAAATGGTATGTGCTTACAATGTTGTCCATTCCAAAATGCGTAGGATCCTATTGTATTAAGCTAAGGACTTGCAGGAATCCTGAGGGACCTACAAGTTTTTACAATAACTGGGAACTCAGAATGGTATACAGTAAACAAAGTGGAAGAGAGCCACGCAATATGATGTAATTATTTGAAACAAAAATAATAATCATGAAATATTCTATTTCATTAATAGAACCCAAGTTACTTGGAATTGTCTGCAATACAAAACTGTTACAAGAGTTCTTTAAAACTCCACTATCTCTCTTTTTTAGTAATTTGATCTCTCCATTTCAGTATGAAAACTGCCTCAGAAAGTTCTATAAGCATCAGAATACTGAAGTATTGTTGTACTTGGCCCGAGCACTCTTCAAATGTGGCAAATTACAGGAATGCAAACAGACTTTGCTGAAGGTAAAAATATGTATGTATATTGCGGTTATTAATGTACATTTAATTGCTTACCATCCATATGTCATTGATAACTTTCTGCGATTTAAAATATGTGCATTTCATTCACAGGCTAGACATGTAGCACCCAGTGATACAGTCCTTATGTTTAATGTGGCTCTAGTGCTACAGAGGCTAGCCACCTCTGTCCTGAAAGATGAAAAAAGTAACCTGAAGGAAGTACTAAATGCTGTGAAAGAACTGGAGTTAGCCCACAGGTAACAATATGCAGTAAAAAAAAGAAGTGTTTATGCTTTTTTTTTTTAATTGCTATAGTATGTTTTACCTAGTTATGTTAATAAAGAAAATACTTTCTTCTAGAAAATACTCAGTGTGTATCTTAAATTCCAATTTTGATACGAGTGAAAGTGTCTTCTGTAAAAATCTTGTGTTTTTTTTAAAAAAAAAAAGTTACATCTCTTTCAACATTCCTGGTTGAAAAACATCAGATGTAGAGAGCTTAAGCTTGAAGAAATGGAGCCCTGCCAATCTTTGCTCCAAATCCAATTTTGATGTCATATGTCCTGATAAGCTAATGAGTTAATCTCCAAAGAAGTTCTGTTTTTGTTTTATGTCTCCACCTTATGTAGTTCATTCTAGTGAGAGAAGATCACAATTGAAGGGGGCGGGGAAATCTAGCACAAACTGCTATTCACTAACTGAAAATAATAATTTTGGTTAAAATTTTCAACCAAAGCAGAAATTGTGAAAATAAAAAACAAAACAAACAAAACTACAGCTTTGGAGCCATTTCATGAGCTTGTTCAAGGTCTCTTAATTAATCAGACTTCATGAGTTATCTTACAAACTGTACATTTTTAATAAAGGAGTACTAAGTGTAATTAGATTAATCAAACTGTCAGCACTTGTGAGTGTAATCAGTTGAACATGCCATAGAAATTAAGGCTTAATTCAGTCCCTTGGTAACTAATGCTGGCCTTCCACAGCTTTCTTTTCTTCCTGCCCACTTTCCTGATGCAGACTCTGGTTGTAAAATCTTGGATGAAGTCATTTGTTTTATATCCTGGTTACCTGCCAACCTACTCCAGTCACAGATCTCAAGGAGTAGTTTACCTTAAATTCCAAAACACTGTGTGGCAGGCAAACTTTACTTTTTTGTTTGCTTGAACAAACCGCAGTGTGATTCTTCACTTTTGAGCTGTATACCTATCGAAGTGACTTGTTCAGTTACAGAAGTGAGAAGTTTATGTAGATAGCGATTTGGTTACAGGTATCAACCAATGTTACAAACTGAGTACTTTTTTACTAGTCCTGGCTTCGCTTTGCTACTGGACATCTCTAATTCTGATCTCATTCATAGTTACTAATCAATTGCCATTGAGTTTGCTCAGTCAGACCAACTAGAGGAAGGTCAGCCAGTCATATCGGCATGAGGGATTCTGATATACTTCCAAACAGTTTGTGCATCCAGGCTGATATTGCTGTCACTTGCTTTATATACTTAAGCATAATTCTGAAATGCGAGGCAAAGTTGCCTAGTAGATGTTCCTTTTCAAACTTCTATTATAGCAGGAATTTACTTCGTCTGAGCCCTTTTGCCCTATTTCCTCATTCATGCCCAGAAATATCTTGCTCCTAGTATTGACCAAAACACTTCCGCAGGATAAAGGCTTCTAATTATTTTGCTCACAAATAAAAAATAAAAAAAACCCTTTTATTTATACAAGCAATCACTTCAAAATTGTATTGCATGCTGTAATACAAAAATCCAGTCAAACAAATTTCCATTTAGAAATCCCTGTAAGAGAAGTCTGTAATCTCTTGAGGAAAATGGCTTGCATTACATAACTGAATTTGTCAGAATTGGTGTGGAATTTAAATTATCCTGCTTGGCTGTACTCATTAAAGTATTATGGTCCTTCTAGGATTACCCATAAATTAGCCAGATTTTTTTTTAAGTGGAGTTGATGCCCCAATCTGGGGGAATTCAGACTTCCAATACATTTCATTTTTGCTGCTGAATGTCTGTCAGGATAAACTTGAGGGTGGAATCTGAATCTTGTATCTCATATGAAAAAAATGTGGTTTTTTTTTTTTTTTTCCCCTCTGCAGTAGAATGCTAGGTCAGTCTAGCACAGAAAAAAAGTTCTACTATAGAAATCCTCTCAATCATAGAAAAGTAGGGCTGGAAGGGACCTCCCAAGTCATGAAGCCCAGCCCTCTGTGCTGAGGCAGAACCAAGTAAACCTAGACAACTTCTCAATCTGCAAGCAAGGATTTATCTTTTGAGGGGGTTGGGAAGTCTCTCTATTGCATGCCTTCCAGAAGCTATACCTATGGACCTCAAAACCTCTAAAGGTCTCTAGATCTATCCTCACTCATGTTCCTGCATCTTCTGAGATCTGTGCTTTGTCGAGAATATGTAAATTGGGTCAGGGTAGAGTTCTAGCAGGAAAAAAATATTCTTTTTCTATTTCCTCCCTTTCTCACTGCAGTTTCAATGGTCACCCCAGTCCAAAGTAGAATGGAAAACAGATAAGTGTGACTAGTCCCAAAAACATAGTTAGTCAGGAGCCAGTGGAGCAGGGTTTTAAAGACTCCCTCCTGTTGATGTCATCAGCAGAGGCTACGGATGGCAGGGTAGCAGGACTGGGTTATGCAGGTGCAGCAGAAGCAGATACTGAGATTCCTGGGAAAGCTAAGGCAAGACTGATCTGTAAGGGGGGGGGGGGGGGAGAGATTATTTTCAAGGCTGTCTCCAACAGAGCTCTCTATTTCTGAGACTTCAGTTTCTTTCTGTGTGAGAATTACAATACATAGGAATTACCTGACACATCTGTGTCTAGAAACTAGGCCTGTCTCCAGTATAGAAGCAAATAGAGAATTTGTATTTGACCCTCTATTAATGGGAGTTCTAAGCATAAATTTTTAAATTAAAAAGATCTAAGATTTGATTGTTAAATGTGGTTCTGTTTGAGTACTTTAAAATAGAATCGAACCAAGCCAACTGTGCTGAAAAGATGCTCTTTTTTTTTTTATTTTGCAATTGTTAGGGTGTTCACCTGAGTTATCACAGCCAAATTTCTATTTACCTACATTTTCCCAGTGGTTTCAATTGGCTGAAGTTTCTTTTTTTCATACTTCTTGTAAACAGTTTGATAGTGTCAGCAGCATTAGAAGACTGCCATGTTCCACTTTAAACATTTCTACACGCTGAGTGAATCAGTCCTTACACAAAGCCTGGAAAGTGTTTTATGACCTTTTTGGATTAAAGGTGGAAAAGAGCAATAATAATTGTAGTGATCATTTTAAGAATGTTTATTTTAGGGATATCAGACTTAAATTTTAATGGAGTGTTTAAGTAAAACAAAACAGGGAATATAAGATGAAATATGAAATGTCACTATTTCAATCTGCTTTTGTTTTTCATTTTCCCTTCAGATACTTCAGTTATTTAAGTAAAGTAGGAGATAAAATGAGATTTGATTTGGCTCTTGCTGCTACTGAAGCCAGGTAAAAATTATTCCTTTTTTTTTTTCTGATTAAAACAGAGTATTTTCCAGAACTAAACTCAGTTGTCGGTTTGTTATCATGGGGAGAATAGTGATAACTATAGATAAAAGAACAGGAGTACTTGTGGCACCTTAGAGACTAACAAATTTATTAGAGCATAAGCTTTCGTGGGCTACAACCCACTTCTTCGGATGCATATTGAGTGAAACATATATCGAGGAGATATATATACACACATACAGAGAGCATGAACAGGTGGGAGTTGTCTTACCAACTCTAAGAGGCCAATTAAGTAAGAGAAAAAAAACTTTTGAAGTGATAATCAGGGTAGCCAAGTACAGACAGTTTGATAAGAAGCAAGTGTGAGAATACTTACAAGGGGAGATAGATTCAATGTTTGTAATGGCTCAGCCATTCCCAATCCCTATTTAGCCCTGAGTTGATTGTGTCTAGTTTGCATATCAATTCCAGCTCAGCAGTCTCTCGTTGGAGTCTGTTTTTGAAGTTTTTCTGTTTTAAGATAGCCACCCGCAGGTCTGTCATAGAATGGCCAGACAGGTTAAAGTGTTCTCCCACTGGTTTTTGAGTATTATGATTCCTGATGTCAGATTTGTGTCCATTAATTCTTTTGCGTAGAGACTGTCCGGTTTGGCCAATGTACATGGCAGAGGGGCATTGTTGGCACATGATGGCATATATCACATTGGTAGACGTGCAGGTGCCACAAGTACTCCTGTTCTTTTTGCGGATACAGACTAACACGGCTGCTACTCTGAAAACTATAGATAAGGCTGTGTGAGCATTTCCATTAGAATTTCATTTTTTCAGTTGCTCATAATTTTCCAAAATTTACTGCTGAGAGGTTAGAACTCGCCAGGCCTGGTGTCTGCCCTCTGGTGGAATATTTGTTTGTAAGCTTGAGCAAAACGTTGTGAAAATGAGTTGTGGGTTTTTTTAATGGCAAACATTTTTCCCTTAAAAATAATTTATTTGATTTTTTTTTTTTTTAAAGGGGGCTTGGGATCAGAAAGATGAAATCTGGCAGCTAACTACCTTTCACTGAGAAGTGATTTTGAGTGCTCTGGTGAAACCAGTTATTTGAAGAGTTGTTAGGACTTCAGAATGAGTTCATGCAATCACAGTACTTTGGATGCAGCTTCTTAGCTTTTTTTACCAGCGCTCCAAGTTAAATAATATAGTACTGTGCATATGAGCCCATCTAGCTTAGGTGTGCAGTAAACAGATATCTGTAAGATGCACATTGAATGAAAAAAATCGGCTTTATTCATTGCACATCTTACAAATTCAGGCTTTTCACAGATTGTCGTGTGCAGACTACAGTACCAATAGAAGTTATAGGTATGTCTGAAATTGTGGGCAGAAAAATATTTTGCATTGTATTTGAGAAACTATTTGTGAACATATTAAAGGTCACTTCACAATGAACACTACTTTACAAGGGACTTGAACTGAGAGCACTTACTACTTCATTTCCTGATGTTTGAGCACTTAAGCCCAGATTTTTAGACAGGACTGCACTCAGCGTTGCCATGTCTGATTTAGTTAGGAGCCTAAGTCTCATTTTCAAATGTGATTTAGGGCACTTGAGAGCCTAAATCCCATTGATAGTCGATGGAATTTAGGCTCTAATGTGCCTAAATCACTTTGAGATTTAGTCCTAAATCAGTTTAAAAAAATCTGAGTCCTGAACATACAATCTTAACTTCTGAATATATTTTTGGATTAGGTTAATTAATTACAGCTGTTTAAATACAAAGTGCTTTTGTAAGGGGTATTTGTGGAGCTGCATGGCTGAGTTCAAGACTCTTCCTCTTTATATTAAGGATTTTTTCTTACTGAAGTAGCTAAACCTTTTAACAAACAAGGCAGCTTTGAGTAGCATTCTGTGTGGAAACATGTTCCTCAGGCTTAAATTAAAAAAGCTAGCTAGAAAATCCATATGTCTCAGAAGATGAATAATAAACTGAAGTAAAAGTCATACCACTGTAATGGATTTTAAAAGGAAAAATCTATGTTGAGTATAGAATTATTTAAACACTTCAGTTGTTACGTTACTTTAGATGGCTTGTATTTTGTTCAGTGGTATGGACAAATTTAGTATTGTGATGTAGGTTCTTTTTAGAACTATGTCTCCTTCTAGCATGTAGGATGTGCCTAGAAACTTACTTTCCTTTAATTGAAAACATTGACTGTTCTAGGCAATGCTCTGATTTACTGAGTCAAGCTCAGTATCATGTGGCTCGTGCACGCAAGCAGGATGAAGAAGAGAGAGAACTGCGTGCCAAGCAAGAACAAGAAAAGGAGTTGCTCCGCCAAAAACTGCTTAAAGAACAGGTTTATATTCCCTGTAGTACTCTGTGTTTTAAATGGGTGTGCTTGCCACCATAGCTCTGTGTTGATACCTAGAAACTGTTCAGGGAGTAATATTCAAGATGAATTTTTTAATGTAAGCACTTAAAGAGGGGGTTGAAAATTTAGGGATATGTAAAAAGGGGTGAAATTGTTTCCTCTATGGAGCCTGTTCATTCAGGCTTTGGGGAAGGAAAGGTGAAAGTGATATTTGGGAGAACAGAATTCACACACACACGCACCCCTCCCCCCCAAGCCATCCATAGTCACTGTGATCTATAAACTACACTAGCAGTAGCTGCTTCTCCATGCATCCAGTGCAGGGTCCTGATAATGGTCAGTTTATTCTGATTCTTTCAGGAAGAAAAACGTCTCCGAGAGAAAGAAGAACAGAAGAAACTTCTGGAACAAAGAGCCCAATATGTGGAGAAGACCAAGAATATTTTGATGTTCACTGGAGAAGTAGAAGGATCGAAGGAGAAGAAACGTGGTGGCGGAAGGGTACAGAATGGAGTTTTTTCCACACTTTTCTATAATTTAGAGTTACTCTGTGACCAGAGTTAAGACAGGCATTAATCAGCACCTGACATTTAGTGGGGCATTAGAGTGCTCATCAATGACATGCAGACACTTTTGGGATGGAAGGTAAATTTAATATATTGCTCCAAGAGTACAGTACCGAAAATAAATATTTTATCCAACAAATAGCAGCAGCGAGTGGAGTTATATATTCTAATATTCATCTTAAGAACCAGCTTCTTAGTGCTGAGTCTGTACAGATAATGGGACGGGGCATTACGGTGAAAAGTTTTATAGTCTCCATATGTTGACTGGTTTTCAGATTACAAATAATCTGGTATGGCGTGGGTTTTTAATTTATTGCAGCGTTCCAGAAAAGGAGGAGAATTTGATGAGTTTGTCAATGATGAGAGTGACGAAGATCTGCCTGTGTCCAGAAAGAAAAAGAGGAGGAAAGGCAGTGGTAGTGAACAAGATGGTGAAGAAGAAGATGGAGAGAGGAAGAAGAAAAAGAGGAGGAGGTAACTAAGTTTAAACTTTTTTGATTCTTTTTGTAACTCTGTAGTATCGGTTTAGAGTATACCTTACACAAGAGCCTGTAAATGGTGTTAGAATAAGACCAAGTAGATTTGCTTTTTTTCCCTCAAACAACTTTCTTTAAAAAAGAAAGTTCCCCGTTGTAAATGGCCATACACATCAGTTATAAAACGTAAATGTTAGCAAAATGCTAACTGTTCATATTCTTATAATACAAGAAATGTCAGGTTAACGCATTGATAGATTGACACTGTTGGAAATAATACACTGTTTATGCAGGAATTAAATATTAATTCTGACTTGATTTTTGTGTTTAAGACCCCAGAAAGGAGATGATGGAACTGATGATGAAGAAAATGAAAATGGCCCAAGACCTAAAAAACGACGTCCACCCAAAGCAGAGAGGAAAAAGGCTGTAAGTTTAAAAGTGTAATGCCTTGATAGTTCCTGTTTACATTTGGAAGATTACAGTGCGACTGCATTCAGTAAAGTGACATTTGCTGTAGGGGGAAGTATGGAAAATACTTCCTGCAGCAAACATGCATCATACTTTCCCCTCCTTTTATGTCTCCTAATATAGCAGTAGCTACAGGGATGCTTCTGAAGCGCTCCACTTCCATTTTGAAATCAGAACATAAATGCCAACCAGATGATTTATAAATGGATGCAGAAAACTAGACTTATTTCTAACAGCTATCTGTTATGTTAGAACAGCTGTACTTTAAGCTCTCAGTTATTGATATCAGTTTTACTCCAGTGAACAAGCAATATTACTTTGCATTTTTTCCCATACAGGCCAAGCCAGAACGTCTGCCTCCTTCAATGAAGGGAAAGATCAAATCAAAAGCCATAATTTCATCTAGTGAAGATTCTTCTGATGAGGATAAACTCAAAATTGCTGATGATGGGTATGAATCTTTATTGATTTTTGTACATTTTGAAAGTCAAATGCTGACTTTAACCTGATGGAAAAAGCTCTGAGATTGGCTTTCAACCTTTGCCATATTGGGACAACCCTTCCTAGTTAACTGACACCGTTCTCTAAATGAGCGATATGTAAAGGGCAGGTCATGACCCTTTGACATCCAGTCCCTCAGGTTGCAAACCCATGCTTGAAGATGATGATTAAAATAAAACTAAGTATATATTAGTCCCAAATCTAAATTGACATAACTGTAGGGTTGACACTCCTCAAATTAACAAACTAATTATTGTTAAACGGCCAAAAATTCAACAGTCATTACTTTGAAATACTGTGCCCAGAAAGTGTGTACTTTTGAGGTCTAAAAAACATTCTCAGTCAAAGCATATACTCATGTCTCCTTTGGTATTTCTGCTTCAGTGATGTCAGAGAAGTGGGGGGTTCCAATCTCAGCAAGTCAGGACTATCATGTTAGTCTAAATGGGTTCTTTGTGTTTCACCTTTCATTCTCTACTGTATTTCCTTGGTGATCCACACAGATTTGCCAAATGCCCTTTTTCATAGCCAAACTAGGAACCACTGCACTTGGGAAGATAGTGAGTACTGCACTATGATACAAGATACCATCTTCCTCCCTGAATTATTTGAGTGTCCTTTTCTTCTCTTCCTTCTCAGTGGGAGTGTCAACATCTCTGTGAAATCCAGGATTCTCGCTTGATCATAGTAAGCCAATGCTTGCGGCTTTAATAATTGATTATACTGCTTTTTTTTAAACAGAAATGCCAGGAACAGCAACAGTGATTCTGATGACGCTGAACAGCAGCGCAATAAACGCATCATGTCGGACAGCGATTCAGATAACAGAAACAAGTCTGGTAGTGAGGTAGGTAGTCCACGGAGGTCCAGTGCTCATCCATCTGATGAGGATTCTGACAGTGACAGGTCAGCCGGAAAGAAGAGACGGTCAGATTCAGAACAGTCTGACAATGAGTCTGTGCAATCTGGGAGAAGCCACTCTGTACAGTCGGGAAGAAGTCACTCTGGTGGCTCCGAGAATGAATCTCGTCCAGCTTCTCACAGTGGTGATTCAGACAGAGATTCTGATAGAGGATCTGACAACGAGGGCTCTGGCAGAGAGTCTGGCAATGAATCTGAACCAGAGGCATCCAACATTGAGGGGTCTGAACATGGATCAGAAGGTGGATCAGATGATAGCGATTAGATTTAAATTACAGCCATTTTTTAACAATTGTTTTTTAAATATACTTCAGTTATGAGGAGGAAAATCCAATTTTTATATTTGAAAACTGATTTAAAGAAAGCTTAATGTTTTAGTAAAACTGTTGTGAAACTTGCTTCATATGATTTTTTTTCTATCAAGCTGTACATTACTAGGCATTAATGGATATTTCTCTGTGTTGCTGTATATGGTGTATTTTTTACACTGAAGCTAACATAGCTGAAGATCACAGATGCTGTACAGTGAGTGGTAACAAACTCACACAATGAGGGCGGGGTGTATGTAAATGCTGCAGAACAAAAACACCAAGTTCAAAGAGTTGGTTAAAACTCTGGTGTATTTGTTCCATGTTTCTACATGCAAAAAAGGTACAGGCCAGTCTTCATGAGATCTTATTGAATGGTACAAAGAACTTTGGGTATTTATTTCTTTGTGTCATTCTGAATAGAGATCAATGCTGACGTTTTTTACTTTCTGTTAGAGGATACGTTTATTGTGACGCAACTCCGAAGGTTTGAAAAGTTTTCCTTCTTGTGCCTGCTTGTTTTCCTGATATACCAATTTAAAAAAATAAATAAAAAACAAAGATGCAGGTTTAAACAAAAGTTTATGAAATAACATTACAGGTATGTAGATAATATGCAAATATATTAAGTTGACAGGTGAAAAATAAAGATGTAGAAAACTTTCCGTATTCTTATATGGTAGAGTGAAAAGATCTGCCATTGTTGCAATAATAAAAAGTAGTTACTACCATCTGTTTTGGAGTGATCTATTTTACTTCATCCTTTTTTTAAAAATGCCTATCCCCGAACCCATCAGTAACAAAACAAACAAACTGCAATCTATTATGATGGTGGCAGCAGAAAATCTTGAAGTTCAGATGTCATTAAGAAAATTAAGTTTGCCAGCAATCAGACATTTAAGTTCATTTTTCATTTCTAATAGATGGCTCCACGTTCAAGAGTTTTAAAAACCCTCAATCTAGTACCGGCTGTACCATGTAACAAACCAAATTTGTATGTAGACACTAAAACCAGACTTTTCAATCTGCTACTCTAGTTGTTGTGGCAATGTTTCCCAAACTTCAGAGCTGAGCTATCATTTGGGAAAGGAAACCAATTTGATTCCCTAACGTCACCATGTATTAAAGGCCTACCCAAAATGAGCATTTACTCAAAGTATATTGTATAGAACTTCATAATATGAGACAATATCACCTGAGAGAGTTGCCGGGTCTAGGGTAATGTACTAAAATGGTTTCAGTCCTTTCTGGATGGATGTTCCAAACAAGTAGTGATAAGAAACTGCACCTTCACACTAGACTCCTCGTTTACGTTGTTCCACAAGGATCAGTTCTCTCTGGTCCTTTTTAACATCTACCTGCAGCCACTAGGTGAACTGGTCATATGATACTGACTCAAGTGCCAGCAATTTGCAGATAATACACTGCAGTACCTATCCTTCACCACATATAACAATACCACTACCACCAAGATGGCCCAGTGCTTGGATGAGAGCAGTTCTTGGATGAAAACCAGCTGGCAGAAGCAGAACTTGAGCAAGACAAGGGTGACGCTGGTGGGCAGAGGATGGTATCTGGAAGAGGTTGCAGACACGGTGCACTCTTGGTTGAAAATGGACACTCACGATTGGTCAATTCGGTCCATAGTGTTGGAGTACGCATGCATTCTTCACTGACGCTGAGCTCTCACATAGCAGCGTCACCAAGTAACATTCTACCATCTTAGTCTGGTGGACTAAGACCCTGGTCTCAGTTATTCATGCCTTCATCATCTCTCACCTGGATTACAGCAATGCAGTATACCAGGGTATAAAGTCTTCAGCACTTGGGGAAACTCCATCTAATACAGAATGCTGCAGCATGGTTCCTCAGCAACACAGGTTACTGCAAACACATCAGACCTGTCCTTTACACTCTATACTGGCTTTCCATAGAATCTCAAATCAAGTTTAAGGTCTTGGCCCCTATATTCAGAGCTCTCCAGGGCTTGAGCCTAGGATATCTAAAAGCTCTGAAGACTGTGATAGGCAGTTATGCTCCTCTGGCACAATGGAACTCTCAACAATAAGAGTAAAGCTCGTCAGTGCTGGAGACAGCATTTTCTCAGGGGGCTGTCGGAGACTGTGAAATGAACTCCAAGAACTAAAGGCCATCACAGACCTTACCCCATTCTGCTCCAAGTTCAAAGCACCTTTCTTTGATTTTTTTTTTTTGCCTTCTCTAACATAAATATTTAGCAACGTGTGTGTGTGTGTGTGTGTGTGTGTGTGTGTGTGTGTGTATATTTTAAAAAGAAAAACCACCCAAACAAGATAATCTACTGCACATTCTTCCTTTGGGGAGGATGAGAGAACAAACAACAAGTGAAACATCTGTAGTGACTTTGCTTAATGCACTGCTGGAAGGCTCTCCGATACAACGGTGATGTGTGGTATAAAAACCTGTATAGAATATAAGTACTCCCTTTCATGCTTTAAACTACTTTAAATGCCACTATTAATATAATTGTTGGCATCTGAGTTAGCACCCATTGTAATAAATGGGGCAGTCCTTACCTCTCAAGGCTGTTGTTTCAGGTTCTTTGCAAACTGCAGCAGATATCTTCAAGCAGATGCAGCTGTGTATTCCGCTTACCTGTGTGTGTGCCCAACTCACAGGAGCCAGATAATTTTGCCCAGTAGTACCTGTGGGAGGTGGTATACTTAATTCGTGTTTTGAATGTTTTATGTGCAGCCATATCAAACTTAAAATTACAGCTGAGACTCTCTGGAAAATATTTGAGGCCTGTGTAGCCCTTCATGCCCCACATGTCAGGAAATGCTGTCTCATGCCTAGATTTTCAGAAACGTGTGTAAACTTCAGCTCCTAAACCCATATTTAGGCACCTAAGTAACCTGCTTTCGATTAATGCTGAGCACCCAGCAGCTCCTATTGACTGCTAGATGCTCAGCACTCTCTAAAACCAGGCCACACTTTTCGGTGCCTAAATGTGGACTTAAACTTTATTCAGCTTTTGTCTTTAAAAATCTTTGCCTAAATGTGTATCTCTGCATCATGTACTGTATAGAGCTACCTCTGTGTTTTATAAAACTGATAAGCATTCTTAACATGAAAAGCATACAAATATTAATGTACATGTTTAGTGCTGCATACAAATGTTACTGTGTAAAATTAAGCTGTATTTTAGTCATGAGTGGCCAAAAAAAAGCCTAAATTACTATTTTCTGTTGGCTGCATCCTTCTGGAAGGGTCTTCAGAACTAAACTTGTGAGGGGAGAGAATGTGCAAATATTCAGCTTAGAGAAGAAGAGGTAGATGCTATGGGTGTTCATACGTAACTTTGATGTGGATGGGGAGCAGGGGCGGTTAATGCAGAGACAGCAGCTAAATTCCTACCAACAGTTATGGGTTTGAGAATCCCCATGACTCCTTTTTTCTATCATTTCTGTGATATGCAAATTGTCTTCCTTCATTTGAAGGAATTTGTCAGCACTCCAATTACAAGTAGCTTCTGCATCCAGTGGATGATATGGTCCCTAAGCCCCTGACTTAGTACTAACATACCTGAGGCTAGTAGGTCTAGTTCAAGTAGAAAACGCACCTTCTGCCCTGAGCCTTGGATTTGAGTCTCTCTGGCTTCGGATACATTCAGCAATACCATGTTCCATGGAGTCAAAGACTGTCACAGGGGATAGCTGCACATACTGCTTCATGTGGAAGTGTGCTCAGACCATACTGGGGAAAAGAGACCCCTCTGATTTCAAGTGATGCTGCCCTGCACTTCCTGCTGCAGGTTCCTTGCCTCATGTGACCTACAGCAAGGGACCTGCCTGGTCTTCCCTGAGGTGGCATTGCCCTGGTGCTGTGGAACCTGTGCTGATCAAATTTGTAGATGGCAGTAGCAAACACATGGAAAACCAGTACTAAACTCCAAAGTTGCCTGGAAAGAGTACTGGAGCTGTATTCAGCAAGAAAAAAAATTGATATGAACATGTAAGGACCTCCAACATGCGAGAGAAGAAATAAAAACCATGGATCCAAAATAGAGGGAACATACTCAAATAGTCTCAGTCCTTACATCGAGTCTCCCCTATCACTTTCCTAATATTTTATTATGATATAACGGAAGACAATAGTTACTGCAGGGAAGGTGTTGATTTGGAATGGGCACAGTGGCTGAGAAATAGAAGTCCCAGAGAAGACCTCTGTTTTGAGAAATGGTGCACAGGATGAAAAAGTTTGAGAAGTAGCAGTTTAAGGCAAATATACTTAAAATCTTAAATATTTTTGGCGTAGGGACTAGGAGTGGAGGAGATTGGGGCGGGCAGAGGTTGGAATGAAAGAGAAAGCAGCTACCTGCATGTTAAGAACTTAGCAGTCATAAATTGAAAGGAAAGGAAATGCAGAAAATATTTACTTAATTGTAATATTAATGAGGTTTAAAAAAATAAATCCCATGTTTCAACCTTTCTCAACTCCTTCCTTTGGGCTTCTCTTCACAAGGCAATTAGGTTACATTAGATGCAACCCTGAGGCGTTGTTGCAACCCAGTGTTAAATGCAACTTAGCACTCTGTGTAGGTAGCAAAGAGTCCTGTGGCACCTTATAGACTAACACGTATAGGACCATGAGCTTTCGTGGGTGAATACCCACTTCTTCGGATGCATGTAGTGGAAATTTCCAGAGGCAGGTAGTCTGTGTAGGTAGTCCGTTATATTTAACATGTCAGGAACCATAACTCGGTCATATTCTAACGCAATATAATTTCTCAGGCTAGACAAGACCTCTGACTAGCTAGTCCCTTAAGTAACTACTTCAGACTTACCAACATGCAACTAGGCTTGGCAGAATTAAATTTTTATTATAATGTTGACAGGTAATATCAATGTTTCTATTTAAGCATTTTTTCCATTTTTATTTAATTAAATTTTCAGTTACACAAAATTATGGGTTTTAAGCTTTTCCAATTTTTATAAATTTTAAATTTTCACCCTTGTGGGAAATTATAGGGGAGGCAGATAATCATTTAAGAACAGTAGATGTTGAGATTCAAGAAGTTAGCTTTCTAACCATTAAAACACTAATTTTCAACATCACATTCCAAAATGTACAAAGTGAATATCCTTAAATCAAACTAAGTTCTCAAGTAGCATTTTTCTTTCTTTCTCTGTGTAAACTTAGGTTATTAGTATTTAAAATAATTGTGTGTGTGTGTGTGTTGAAATTGTTGTTTACTGATAAAAATCTAATCCTTCCACACCTACATATAGTCAACCCTTCTTTTGAGGAGAGTGCTGTATAGTTATGGAGCCAAATTCACTGCTGGCTTAGCTTTGTGGGCACCCATGTGGATGAGCTTGTGTACATCAGAGCTAGGATAGATTTGTACTAGGGTTGTTGATTAATCGCAATAAACTCACAAGTAACTAAAAAAAATTAATTGCAATTAATCTCACTGTTAATAGAATACCAATTGAAATGTATTCAATATTTTTAATTTTCTACATTTTCAAATATATTGATTTCAATTATAACACAGAATACTAAGTGCTCACTTTATATTTTTATTACAAAGATTTGCACTGTAACAATGATAAACTATTTTTCAATTCACCTCATACAAGTGCTGTAGTGCAATCTCTTTATTGTGAAAGTGCAATTTACAAATGTAGATTTTTTTTTGGTTACATAACTGCACTCAAAAACAAAACAATGCAAAGAAACTTTACAGCCTACAAGTCCACGCCGTCCTACTTCTTGTTCAGCCAATTGCTAGGAGAAACAAGTTTGTTTACGGGAGATAATGCCCACTAATTTACAATGTCACCAGAAAGTGAGAACAGGTGTTTGCATGGGACTTTTGTAGCCAGCATTGCAAGGTATCTACATGCCAGATATGCTAAACATTTGTATGTCCCTTCATGCTTCGGCCACCATTCCAGAGGACATGCTTCCATGCTGATGATGCTCATTTAAAAAAATAATGCGTTAATAACATTAGTGACTGAACTCCTTGGGGGAGAATTGCATGTTCCCGGCTCTATTTTACCTACATTCTGCCATATATTTCATGTTATAGCAGTCTCGAATGATGACTCAGCACATTTTTCATTTTAAGAACACTTTCACTGCAGATTTAACAAAACACAAAGAAGGTACCAATGTGAGATTTCTAAAGATAGCTACAGCACTCAACCCAAAGTTTAAGAATCTGAAGTGCCGTCCAAAATCTCAGAGGATGAGGTATGGAGCAAGCTTTCAGAAGTCTTAAAAGAGCAACACGTCGATGCGGAAACTACAGAACCCGAACCACCAAAAAAGAAAATCAACCTTCTACTAGTAGCATTTGACTCAGATGAAACAACTCTTTTCAGGAGATTTCTGCCCTATGCAAACCAGAAAATAGGTTAATTTCAGTTTGGGATCTGAGCATGTAGGTCAGGGAGAGTTACCTCCTGAACTTCAAATATAAATCCTCACATCCCTGAGGTTCAGATTTTAGGTTCCTGATTTGGCACAGCTCTAATCCAAGGACGAGAAGGGGTAAAACAAACAAACAGATTTCAACAGAGGAAACAAATGCAACAGTCTAGGTGGAAGATGCTAACACAAGTTATGTTGCAACCCAGGATTTTGTTATAAAGAATTACACCCTAAATGCTAAGGGTTACCTAGCTTTACTGTTGAGCTGGACTCCAATTTTAGGTTTCACCATAGAATAAATATTGATTGCTATAAAATTCAGAATCATCTTTTTCAGAGGCAAAGAAAGGGAACTTCTTTCTTGTGTTTAAAAAAAAATACACCCACCTTCTCTGATTACATAGAGGTCCCCACTGTGAACTTTAGTGATTAATATTATATGACTAGTGATGTTGGGAAGGATCAAATTCAACATTTTGGCAGCATGCTATCCTTCAGGACTGCTGCCTAACTTGGGCAGAAAAGGTGTAGGGAGAATCAAGGGAAAATAATATAGGAAGGTTATTTAAAAAGCCTGTGGATAAACAATTATTAGACAAATGCAGGTTTGCCATGACCAGATATAGGGCTGAATAGGCAAGAACTTGAAAGGGTACATAATTTGTTTAAAAAAACCAAGTAGTTTTATCTGATATGCTGTGTAATTGTGTGACCATGTATGCTGGAGGCCTCAAATAAATTAACAAACAAAAGAAACTGAAATATTGTGCAGATGAAGAACTGAGTTCTGTAACCCTTACTTTGCTGAGTAATATTTACTCACACCAGTACCCTGATTGTGAGCAGTGGGACTACCCCATGGATAACTACTGCTCAACATGAGTAAGGGTGCATAGTCAGGACTTAGATTAATAATCATAATTATATTTATTAATATTTACATTGCCCCAACCAAAGCAGTACGCCATTGTGAGAGGCACTATATCCACACACAGTAAATGTCAGTCCCTGCCCCAAAGAACTTGTTGTATAAAAAAGACAAGATATAACACGTGAATGAACCAAACCAAAGCATAGGGGTGAAATTACAAAAATAACAGGATGTTTTAGCACAGGCTAGCATTGTGCACAATCCTTAGCCGATCATCAGCAGTAATCCCTACAATCCTGATCCGCTACTAGACATTACAGGAGTTACAAGAGATGTCTGCATATATGTAAGTATTTAATAGATAAGGTGCTAGTAGGTAATGCCCAAGAATATACAGCATAGTTCTTGGGTTTTGTAGGAGCAATACAATTTTTTGATGTGCACTCTGCAAATGGCTTCCTTTATGCAAATCTTTACATTAACTCTTAACAGCAGGATCAAGGCCTAAATGACACATCAGTGAGAAGGGAAGTGATGAGGTAATAATAATTCATTTAAATTCAAATCCTCATAGTTTATTTGAAATAAAAAAAATCACTCCCCTTTCGGAAAAATAAATGGTACTTTTTTTATAAGCCTCAAATTCATTTCCAGATGTGCTGGGTTTTTTTAATTTAGTGAATTAAACATGTGTTGCTTGTCTTCAGGGTTTATTTCAGCACCAAGCCCTCTCATCAATTAGTTAATCCCTTTTCCTTTTGAAAGGCATGTTTTCCAAACTTGAAAGCAGCTTTGAAATAAAATCAGCATTGCAGCAAGTCTCCCCTGCACTCGAGGGGCTGCATATGCCATCCTCAGGGTCCAAACAACCTAGTTATGCTTTGCCATCTTGCCATGGGCATAGCAGAGATATTATCTTACAAAAAAAAGAAAAGGTGGTTTTAGTCATTTCCCTGAGCCAACTTCTTCATCTACAAACCACTGACATAGGCACAGGAAATGCACAGAGGTTCCTGGAGCAAATGTAGGTGAACTCTCTCATGTTGTCTGTCTCCACTAGTACAAAACATAAGGGTCTGGAGACTCTCTCCCACTGGTCCGACTCCGTTGTGTGAATGCAAAGGGATAAGATATTGGCTGTATCTGGCCAGCAGAGAATTTTCCCTGACAGTGTGGAGGAGCTTTCAATTGCTGTAAAGCCAGCATAGTCAGCTCCTAAGTCACCTCTTTCCAGTCCTGATACAGGGGGTTGGAGGAAGTGGGGCCAGAGTGATGAGTTGCTCTAAATGGTTCCTTGAGGATCTCTGCCAGCTGATGTAGATTACAGCGGTGCTTAGACTGCTCTAATACATGCTGTGGTTGGAGTTGAACAGGGCAGAGAATCAAAGAACTGTATAGCTGGCCTCTTTACAGGCTGTCCACCTCTCCAGTGCTAAGTATACCTCGGCACAGGAGAGAATCTGACCCAAGATTATTTTTTAAATTAAAGCACTTGGAATATGTTCTAGGCACTTACATACTCCTCTTCTCTGATAGGCAAGAGCTAGAAGAGTTTCCAGGCTAGGAGAAGGAGAAGGCTAGTGTTCATCCTATTTGCTTGGAAAAACCTGGTAATATGGTGGTGGTTATAGTGTCCTCCTTTGGATACATTTCTGAAGAGGCAGCTTGTGATTTCTAGATGGAGATGGTCTAAAAAAAATTCTGGGAAAATCCAATGTGACAATATGCATAAATGTAGCAAATAAAAGGGTAGTTTTTCACAACAGATTGTGGCCAGTCTCTCTTCAATGCTCCATTGAACAGTCAAATTGGAGCTGAATATGAGAATGAAAAATACAGTAATCTCATATGATTCATAGCTGCACATTTTGGGAAATTGATTACATCCTGTATATTTCCACTGTAGCTCTGTGGAGATCAACAATTCACCTCAGTGCAAAACCAGCCCTTGTCAGAAGAACCAGGGGGTAATAAACTGACACCCATTTCAGGATATTTCTGGAATTCTACTGAAGCAAATTTGCACAGTGATTTGCATTAGGTTCCCAGATACTAAGACCAATCAAACCAGCTTTGCAACATTGTCCTGAAAAGATAACAATGCAGACATATACAATAAATCTAATATATTTACCTACTTGCTGTGTTTCTAAAGTATCTAGTTTCCTAAGCATGCACACTTTAACTTGATGATTATAATGAGAAAAATATATTTTACTGGTCCTAAAACGATTGTAATTTGCCCAGGTAAGTGACTGCGTGAGAAATTTGTAAGACTGCCATAAACAATAAAAGTATATTGCTTCCTTCTTTGGAGCTCTGCAGACCTGACACTTCCTTTTGAAGCACTGCAAAGAGAATTAGGGCAAAGGATTCTGGGTTGTATCTGTGGAATGCCAGTTGCCAAGTGGCTGAATGTGGGGCATGCATGGCATGAAAACCCATTGCAGCCGAATCTTTCAGTTGAGATGCTTCCTTTGGAGTTCCCTTCAAAAGGCACCTCGCTCAAACAATTGTCTCTGGGATGTTTTCTCTTCAGGTTTTTCAGTTGTTTCTGAGTCCTGGTTGTAGAACTGTTCATATCACCTTTGGGATCCCTTGCAGCTGAAGCAGAAATTACATGCTTCTCAGCAGAAGGCAACTCTGTTCCTGACTCACTGAGGAGGCTTTGCTGACCCAAGCGGAGGCAGAGAAATACCTTGCAGAAGTTCAAGCCCAGGAGCAGCAATGTCGAGTGCAAAAGGAGGTGAGAATGATATTTAAAAGATGAAACGCTGCAGCTGAAGAGAAGGGTACAAGTCTTACCTCAAGGATACTTTGTTTCAGAGAATAGTGGATGCTGACGGCAGCTGACCTATTACACAGGTTATCAGGGAAACCTACTATCCCAGGATCATGTGTTAATGGTTGAATGAGAACCACAATAGATTTGGTTTGGACAAGCCCCTGTTATATCCATACATGCTACCACTGCTCAGCAGTAGGTAGCTGGAGCCCACTCAGGCCCACGCTGTGCCCACAGCGAGAGGCGATGGGAGAAGTAAGTGGGGAAGGAGCTGTGAGAGGAGAGGGGGCAAGGTGGTGCTGGCTTGGAGCGGGTTTGGGAGGCATAGGGAGCATGGGAAAGGGCCCAGAGGTGACGCGTGGGGTGGCCATGTGCACCCCCAGAAGCTTTAAATTGTGTCTCTCCCCCCCCCTTCCTCCCCCCATCAAGAGTTACATGTTGCCTCTGATAAATAGCAGCATTCCCCAAGGATCTGTACTGGGACCTGCACTGTTCAACAGGTTCATAAATGATCTGGAAGAGGGGATGAACAGTGAGGTGGCAAAATTTGCAGATGATACAAAATTACTCAAGATAGTTAAGTGCAAAGCTGACTACAAAGAGATCTCACAAAACTGGGTGACTGGGCAACAAAATTAGAGAGACCAGGTGGGTGCAGTAATATCTTTTATTGAACCGACTTCTGTTGGTGAGAGAGAGAAGCTTTTGAGCTACGCAGAGTTCTTCAGGTCTGGGAAAGGTGTTAAGGGTGAGCCACAAAATGGCACATGAAATTCAGTGTTGATCAGTGCAAAGTGATGCACACTGAAAAAATAATCCATTATACGTAGAAAATGATGGGGGTCTAAATTAGCCGTTACTGCTCAAGGAAGAGATCTTGGAGTCATTGTGGATAGTTCTCTGAAAACATCCACTCAATGTACAGCAGCAGCCAAAACAGTTAAGTGTTAGGAACCATTAGGAAAGGGATAGATAAAAAGATAATATCATAATGAAACCATATAAATCCATGGTATGCCCACACCTTGAGTACCACATGCAGTTCTGGTTGCCCCATTTAAAAAAGGATGTATTAGAATTGGAAAAGGTACAGAGAAGGGTAACTAAAATGTTTAGGGATATGAACCATCTTCCATATGGAGGAGAGATTTAAAAGACTGGAACGGTTCAATTTAGAAAAGAGACAGCTAAGGGGAAATATGATTGAAGTCTATAAAATCATCAACGGTGTGGAGAAAAAGTGTTATTTGGCCCTTCACATAACACGAGAATTAGGGGTCACCTGATTAAATTAATAAGCCGCAGGTTTAAAACAAACACAAGGAAATATTTCTTCATGCAACACAGTGTCAACCTGTGGAACTCATTGCCATGGAATGTTGTGATGGCCAAACATATAACTGGGTTGAAAAAAGAATTAGATAAGTTCCTGGAGGACAGGTCCATCAATGGCTATTTGCCATGGTAGTCAGGGACACAACCCCATGCTCTGAGTGTCCCTAAACCTTTGACTGCCAGAAGCTGCGACTGGATGACAGGGATGACTGGATCACTCAAAATTGCCTTGTTCTGTTCATTCCCTCTGAAGCATCTGGATTTGGCCACTGTCCGAAGACAGGATACTGGGCTAGACGGACTATTAGTCTGACCCAGTATGGCCGTTCTTATGACACTTAAAGGGTTTTTCTTTGTTTTGTTTTAGTTTTTATTATTTGTAAAAAAAAATTTAACAGCACTTGTGACTGACAACTAAATTTCTTCTCCATAACCTGCCATCAACCCCCCATCTGGAATTTTAGAGATGCCAAAAGGGAGCTTTCTTTGCCATTGTAGTTAAAAGCAATGCAACTGCTCTTAGCACAAGTGGAAAAGAATTACTTTGAAAGCAAGATGAAGGTAGACAGAATAAATATGGTGAGAGAAATCATCATAGAAGAAAATAGACATCTGAAGCATGAAAGGAATTAAATGAAGCACCAGCTGAAAGAAGGAATGAAGGAAAGTTCTAAATTTAAAGAAAAGTGAGTTTTTCTTTCTTACATCCAATACAAAGGTAAAAGGTATATCTTGTGATTTATCTTAAAGGCTGAGGACCTGATTCTCCTCCCATTTACACCAGTGTAACTTTGTTTACTTCACTGGAGTTACTCCTAGTTTACACTATTGTACATGAGAGAAGAACCATGACTCAAATTTCATGGCTTGAGTGTTGCCAGCTCTTGTGATTTTATTGTGAGTCTAAAGGTATTTGGTGTTTTTCCCTAAAGCCCCAGCTGCCGGAATCAAGGGTTTGCGTGAGAATCTCAGCTTTCGTTTGTTTAAAAAGTAAGCGTCTAGCCCTTGTGGTTCCAGAGAGAAGTTGGAAAATGTGAGGAGAGGACACCCTAGAGGCTCTGAAAGAAGGCAAATAAAAAGAAGCCAACATTTATTACTTTTTTTAAATGTCAAGATTTTTCAGCCAGTCTCCTGGGTTTTTTGGGCCTGACACATCATTTTTGAAAGCTTGGGGTTGGCAATACTGTAGTCTCTGAAAATATGAGGGAGAGTAAAAAAATATAGCAATTTTACAGGATAGTGCATTGGGAGAGTACTGGTTATTTTATAGCACAGATATGCCTTTACGGTTATTCTGAAAATGACTATATTGTTTGTTTCCTTTTGGTTTTCCAGAGAAGTATCTCAAAGATGCAGAGAGGCAGCAGCTGAAGAGGATTTAGAGAAAGCTACCATGCCTAAGTATGAGGCCAAAAGGGGGAATGCTTACTGGAATGTGACAGAAAAGAAGAGGAGAGAATGTGAGTTATGGATGAACACATATAATGTCCCAGAGGTCCCAAGAGGAGAAAACAAACAGATAAAATAAATTAGTATACCATGGGTATACAATATACAATCAATTAAATACCATGGGTCTTGACAAAAGATTTTTTAAAATATTCTTTTCTGTGTGCTCAAAGGATGTTTTAGAAACCTTTAGCAGCATTAGGCAGAAGGTCACACTAGATGGTCATAATGCTCCCTTCTGGTCTTAAAATGATGAATCTCTGAAAGCAAAGACAGGAAGTGCTTGGCAGACAAGAAGTTGGGGAGTGTTCCAAGATCACATGAAAGCTGGGAGGAGGAGGAAATGAAGGGAGCAAGAACGAGAAAAGATGGGAGGCACATAAGGGTGGTAGGAAAGATTATGGAGTTCTCAACAGTGAGAGAGTGGCAGGGCCAGCCCACAACATTTTGGCATCTGAGACAGGAAGCTCAAATGATGCCCCCATGTCCCCTCACTTGGGTTATGTATGTTTCTGGTCATTCCATTTCCCTCTGCCACTATTCTCCCACGAACAGTTCCTGTCATAGCATTATCCTCCATAATGACATCTATGGCATCCTTTATCTTCCCAATTTGGTGTTTGATAGGCTTTATTGCCTCCACTCGACTTTCCCATCGTGTGGCACTCAGTGGTGTCAGTGTCAGAGAGGATGTTCCCAGATGTCGCTTCAAAATTTGCCATCAATGAGTTGATGCAGAGAAAAATACATAGATGCTTTGAATTACATTAAAAAATTCAGCAGCCTCACTAGAAGCTGATGCTGCATCACTGACCACCAAGTTCAATGAATGAGAATTGCATGGGACAAAAAAAGCTCGAGGGTTTAACTCTCGGATCCGTCTCTGCACTCCTCTGTTGTTTTCTCTCATGTTGGCACCATTATTGTAGCCCTGACCTCTCATGTCAGCTATCACAATTCCCGTATCTTCCAGATTTTTAAGAAGCACATTTGTCATATCAGCTCCTGTAGTATCATCAATGTCAATACATTCTAGAAAATGCTCTCTGACAGCCACCATTGCAGGGACATTTTCACTAGGTTCTGTTGTTATTACAAAATGCATCATTAAAGTCATTTGTTCCATATGGCTGATGTCAGGTGTGCAGTCCAGAATAACAGAGTAATATCTTGCTGACTTTAGATCTGCCACAATCTTCTGTTTGACTTTTGTTGCCAGTTACTGTATGATCTCATTTTGAATTGTTTTTCCAAGGTAGTGGTGGGTGTACATTTCTTGGGTGGTGACTCTGCTTAGATGCTCCTGGAGTACAGAATCAAACTCAGCCATCAGTTCCCAATTTTAAGGAAGTTTCCATTGTTTGGCACATACAGCTGATCTGAAGTGACACACAGTGCTAGGTTTTGGGTAGCAAGCATTCTCACAATGGCAATGAGCCTTTTCAGAACACTTTGCCAGTAAAGAGACTCTGATGCAATCTTCTCTTGATGCTGATCATCTATGGTGGTCTTTACCCTTAGTCTCATCTCAAGCTCTTTCCACCTATGGAATGCTCTCTGGTGATTTGCTGCCTTCTCATGGCAAGCCAGATTTCTAGCCAGATTTTTCCAGTCCTTTGTTCCTGTAGAACCCAATGTGGCTTGAACATTAGACTGGAAGAGTTTGCAACAAAAACAGTATGCAGTATTCTGAGTACATAAGCCATGGCCTCTCCACTTTGTCACCATTGGGGATTTCACGCCAGTAATGTGTTGGATGGAAAATTCTATTTTCATTGTCTTTGGGGAACATGAAGTTTTTCACTTGCTGTGGCCCATGCAGTACAAGGAAGTCCCTCAGGCTACTGCTCAAGTGGGTCCACAGTCCTGGATCATCTAGACATAAGAAACTAAACTCAGCAGCAGCTGTTTCTTGCGCCTCCACCACACTCTTCTCTGATCTACACTTTTCTTCAGGAATGTGCATGGTTACATCCATTTGAGATGGAGATATGGATGCTGCAGTAGCTGCCAGGTCACCTGCACTCTGACTAACTGGAAGATCAGGCATCTTCTCACCACTCACATCCTCACTGAGGCTGGAAGACTCATGTGAACATTTGTGTCTATGTATCTCAGGAGAGCTCCTTCCTGCTTAGATAGAAAAGCTTCCTTTTCTTGCTTTCTTTTTCTGAATGCTGCTCCAGAGGGGCATTTTCATCTTTCGCTCATGACTGCTGTTCCGTGCCAGCTATAGTGGCTCTCAACACTCAATTGAAGGGGACAAATAAGCAGGCTGGTAGCAGGGTCTGAGTGAGGGAAGATATCAGCGTCTTAAGGGACTAACTGGCTCCTACTACTTCAGTTGACTGCCTGTTCTCCTCAAGTGGGTTCAGGGAAGCAGCAGGAAACAGGAAGCTCCCTGAGAAGCTGGTGTTAATCAGTCCAGGCTCCTGGGGGTGCTAGAGAGATACATAAGAGGCTCCTCCTCCTCTCTCTCCCTGCAGCTCCTGCTGCTTTCTGTTATTCCCTCTCACCTTTTCCCCTGCCTGCCTGTTATGTCTCTTGTGCTCTCCTTCCTCCAGCACAGCACTCCACCATCTCTGTGCATCTAGAGCAGAGAGAATACATATGCACCAGCAGCAGACCCAATTTTCTACACTCTGAGTCCTAGTGGCGCCCTCCCCTCCCCTCCTCCCCCCCCCCAGTCTGGCACCGGAGGCGGCCGCCTCAGTTCGCCTCATGGTAAGGCCAGCCCTGGAGAGTGGATAGGTGGAAGAAGTGGGATTATGAAGCAACTCAGTTATAGAGAGAGATTTTTATGTGGGATATCCAAGAAGAGATGCACGAATGGTCAGAAGGGGTTGCAGGAGAAGGAGAGAAGTAGAGTTGGGTTCTTTGCTATGAAGATGATAGATGAGCATAAATGAGGTATAGAGAGCATGAATGGAGAACACAAAAGAGAAAAAGGAAGAGGAAGAGAATCATTCAATGAGATGCTGAAGGAAAGGTCAGTTGGGCTGGCTAATGTAGAAATCAGGGTAGGGCACGGTCCCTTAATGGTTTAAATTTAGACCAGAGTTTAAAGCTTGGCTAGAATACTGGTTATAAAACTGATGATAACTAACCCATCCAGACTGGCCGACTAAATTAGGTTTAGACTGTTCAACCTGGAACTATGCTTAAAACAAGTTTTTTAAACTGATTAATTAAACCTAGTTTGAAACTGAGTGTAGCATGTTTCCTTAGCATGAAAAATAGTGTTTGCAGTCTCTATGAACTATCTCATATGCACTTAGAATTATAGGAGCATCTATGTTATAACTATGGTGGGAAGTGTAATAGGCAGTATAATATTGTTTCTCAACATAGTAGTACTCCTATGTTTTTCCATCCACCTTAGCAATAAATAAAGTGTTAAACCATGGATATCCCTAACTGTGGCAGACAGCTGTGCTAGCACACAATTCTGTCTGTAGTGCAGTTGTGCCCTGTGTGTGCTAGCTGGCTCCATAACAGATTTTTACTTCAGTGCCACAAACCTAACCATTACAGTAGCTCGGACATTACTGTGACATTATACTCCATATTCTTTATGAAAATATGCTTGTGGCAGGAATATGACACAACTAAGATATACTTAATGCAAGATAACTCTTGTAAGGTATCATTGGAAAGGTTATAATTTACTGAATATGATTATCCTATTTGTATGCATGTAGCATTTCTGTATCTGAAATTAGGAATATTGACTATGTATCTGTATTTCAACTATGCTACTTTGGGTGACGCCTACTGCTGACACTTAAGGTACAACAGTGAAAAAGCCTGACAGTGCTGATGGCCCATCAGCAAGAGACAATGGACTGTAAAAAAGCTTCGTCTTCCTGTGAACCTGCGGGTCAGCCTGTGAAGAATGGCTACAGGGGCCCTACAGAGGCATGTGACCATGTCACCTGATACTGGAACCCATCTTGAATTCTGTACTTTTCCACAAGAAGCTAGTGGGGGTCAAACTAGGAAACAAAGGACTCCCGCCCTATGCAAATCCTATTTAAGGGTTGGGAGTGAGGTAATCCAGGTCGTCAGGTCTCCCCTGCTTCCCCACCCAAGATGACTACTGAAAACAACTAAGACTGAACTGGGACTGGAGAAAGAACTGGAACCAGACTGGAAGGGCATCTGGCCTGTGAAGAAGATTATTAGAACCACATTTAGGGTGAGAACTTGCATGTAACCAGTTTCTTTAGTGTATTAAGCTTAGTTTGCGGGCTCTGTTTTATTTTCTTAGTAATCTGCCTTGTTCTGTCTGCTACCTCAACTACTTAAAATGCACCTCTTATAGTTAATACATTTATTTCTGGTTTATAATATAACCCAGTTTATGAGATTTCTAACTGGGAGGGGGGGCAAGAAGTTGTGTACACCCTCCTCCACACTGAGGAAGACTATAGCTACACTACAGAGCTTATAGCAGTGCAGCTGCACCACTGTAGTGCTGCTAGCACAGACACGCTACGCTGATGGGAGTGAGCTCTCCCGTCGACTTAATTATTCCAGCTATGTAGGCGGGAGAAGCTCTTCCGCTGACATAGCTCTGTCCACACTGGCACTTAAGTCAGCATAACTTACGTTGTTGAGGGGGGTGGCTTATTCACACCCCGAGCGACATAACTTACACCGGCATAAGCTGTAGTGTGTATATAGCCAAAGCCTTTGGTGGAGCAGGGAATTGAACTCAGGTCCCAGGATAGTGCCCTAACCACTGCACCATCCTTCCTCTCCAGATCTAGCACTTTTGCTGGCTAACCATCGAACATCCATCTATTCAGGTCTTTAGTAACTTTGGGGACGGGGAGAAAGTTAAAGTGAAGTAGTTCCCTTGGTATTTGATGATGCTTCTGTCAGTCTGTACTTCTCCAAAAGTGACTTCTGTTACTCCTTGACTACTTAGAGGCTCTATTTTAAATTTTTTTTTTAAATGACATTAGTTACTAGGCAGTCTTGAGCTTTGAATCAGTTCTTCACTGCACCAATATCTTCACATTGAAGGATGAAATGAATATCTTCTGTTGTTTTGCTGATGGATATGTAAATGTTGGGGAGGAATTGGTTCTTTTCATAGTGATCTGAAATGCTAAGTCAGAAGGCACAGTGCACATTTAAAATAATGAGTGATCAGATGACATTTGTCTGGTCGATTTGCTAGGAGAAAGAGTAAAATCAAGAAATATCTTGAAAGAGTAAAAATAAGGCATTCAGCGCTTCCCCCTTTTTGTGCTGCTAGGTTAGAAAGAACACATGGCTGGTCTATCCAGCTTGCTAGCTCTGTTTACTCCTCTGGGGATTTCAACTCCTTTTCTAAAAAGGCAGCTGTGAATTAATTTACCAGACACACGTGTATGATGTCATGTTATAACTGAATCATAATGGCAGTTTAACACATTGATAATCTGTGAAGTTAATTTATTCAGAATGTAAATGCCCAGATCAAACTAACCAGAGTTAGAATTGAGTTAGCAGCATATTTTCCCATATATTAGTCAAATCATATGTAATAGGGTTAAATTATGTGTATTTTCAAATCTCCCGGAAGGGCTCTAATTACATCCTGTATGACTCCTCTGGGTACCTGATCTATTGTAGATACCATATTGTCATGGGATACAGTGAGAGAAAGAGCTTCATTTGCATGGGCAGGGTACTCCCCCATGTGGATATTTTTAGCTTGCCTAAGGAAATTTGCCAGCAGTGTGATTGGCAATAATTCTCATCTAATCTTCATCTGCTGTTAGTCATTACACTGCTTTGTGCATGAAAACTGGAAAATTCAAAATTGAGTATAAAATATTGATTTAAACAGCATACACATCAATGGAAGACTAGATTTTGGCAAGAAAAAACAGAAGCACAATTGTAGAGCTAGCCTGACTTTCTAATCTTACATCTGTTTCAGGAAGGAGAGCAATCCTGTTGTTCAATCCCTTCTGCAGAAAATGAATGAAAAGCAAGGAGTGCTGACAGGTAGCGTATGAAGTCTACATGGATGTGCTGTCATTTGGAAATGTACAAAAAATGAAGTCAGTGCAGTGTCTAAAACTATGATTGCATTCTTGTGCAATGGATTTATGCTAGTGAGTGAAAAACAGTAAAGACAGTGTGATCTTAGGGTTATTCTGTGACTTTCTTGTCTTTATTCTTCGAATGAATGATCAGAGGGAAAGATGGCTACTGTTGGACAGAAGGCAGCATTTAGCTGTTCCTCATTCACAGCTCAAGCCATCTAGATTCATCATTCCCAAACTCTAGAACTGATCCTGCAGGATGCTGAGTGCTCTCAGTTTCCATTGTTTTCAGGAAGCTCTAAGCACCTTAGTCTCTCAAGACCTCATCCTCCAATTTGTATGAGGCAGAAATGGTGTGGGGAAGAAAACTAAGGGCCAGATCCTGATCTGTGGCCAAGGAGTACTCACGCAGCTCAGCAATGGTGGAGGAGGGCAGTGTTGCAAGAGTGCTGCATGTGTAACCCATTTTTCAACTGGCTGGGTACGGGGCCCCTACCCGGCATGCATTACAGCAGTGGTGCTGGAACCCTTTTAATAGTGGGGTGCTGAAAGCCAGTCCCCTTACCCCTGTCCGTGCCCTCCCCCCCCCAGCTGGGGCCAGCAGCCAGGATCCGAGCCTGGGTGCAGGGCCGGGGAGTGGAGTCCTGGGCATGGGGGCCCAGGAGCGGGGTCCCGGCATGGATCCCCAGGCCCAGCAACTAGGGAGCAGGGCCGGCGGTCGGGACCCAAGCCCCAGACTGGGGCAGCACCCCCCGCATCCCTAGTTCCCACGCCTATGGATTAGAGTTGTCTGAAGGCTGCACTGATGACCAATGTTACTCAGGGCTGTAACAACAGTCAGTCAATTGCCAGGATGTCCCAACTAGTCACCTTTCTCCAACCATACATTGGTAACAGGGAGAAAGGGTGGCATAGAAATCACTGTTGTGGCTCTATGCTATCTGAAAATTTCCTTATACTGGGAGAGTAGAGAGATCTTCTGGTAATCAGCTAAACTGGCTTTGTGCCACAGGATCTGGTCCAGAGTAATTGTGTCTTAATAAAGGGAGTTTGGCCTGGCTAATGAGTAGGTGAAAGGGGTGAGATTTTAAAAACAATAGTCAATAGAATCAATGGCTTCAGAGATCTTGCTGAAGACTGAAGATAGGAGTCACAGAATGACTAAACTGGTTTGTTAAACCGTCCAGTGAAATTCTGCCTCCTTGGCCCCAACAAGTTCAGTACCAAATTATCCTATTACTAAATTGTATCCTCACAGACTTTAAACTTATCAAAGATTTTTACTGACACACTTGAAAGTTTGTGTCCCTCCAACTCTGATCTGAGATAAAACTAGAACTAGCATTGACACCCTTTAGGCTTTGTCTACACTATTACCCATTGCTAACAGTGGGCGTCAGCCACGGGCAAAGTGAACTGGTGCTCAACTCAGCTGCAGGAGTAATTGCGTTTAACCACAGGTTCTGAAAGGGTGCTAAAGCCCATCGGGTTAGCCTCTGTGAAAGACTGCTGATCTTCCAGTGCTACCAGTACCACACCCCCAAACAGATCCATGCTGGGATATTGCTAGCAAACCCAAAAGAGCAAGGGAACTTCAGAGACTAAATAGAATTTCTGAGAAGGTTAATCTACATTATTTATGTGCCAAATGCCTCCCTCCCCACCTAACCACCCACTTACCTGACCTGGTTAGTGGGGACATCTAGCTGTTACCTCTGGAGTAGCCTCAATGTTGATTTTAGTTCTGCGGTTCATCTTTAAGATAAGCTGGTAATTGCCATGGTAACAAAAATCAAACCCTAAAGTGTATTTCAGATTTAACTCCATACACTCTTGAGCCTCTTCCTTATGTCTCATTTGAGAGTTACATAATTCAAAAAAAGACATCAGGGCAGGCTTCAAACTCTGCAGCTGGTTCAATGCCCTCATGTCTAGAGTGCCTCTTTAGAGCTACCAAAAGGTAACAAACAACTATTTTCAATTTGAACTGCATTCTTTAAAGGCACCCTCCATCCACATACTGAATCTAAATAGTTCCTTTTATTTTTAGATTTAGTGCTTTGGACAGCTGCTCAGGTACGAATAAAACCCTGAGAATGCTTCACAATGCAAATACTTTAGCTATCTCACTGCCAGCATAAATAAAAGCTAAATATAGGTAGTCAAAATACTACATTTTGTTTCAGTTATAAACTTAAAAATGTTCAAAGATCAAAATCACTGTCAAATAGTCAATTGCTTTCCCCACTTCCACCCTATATTTATGTCAAATGTAATTTTGTTGTCATGGTTGCCTAGTCAACTGATTAAAAATAACATTTCACTAATCTCAGAATATCAGATTTATAGAATTTATTAAAGCCAAAGCACATTCATCATGCTTCATAAAAATAATCAGGAATGAAGAATCTACATCACTAGCCACACTCAAGGTTGGACTAGACACTCGTCTCTTAGGGATGATTTTGAAATGGTGAAATCAATTCTTCCACAATGTAGGGGACAGACTACATGACTCACTAGGGATCCCTTCTAACCCAGTGATTCTGATTCAGCCGCAGCACCACACAGTCTGAGGCCTGTTTTGTTAGAGTATTCCTAATGATATACTAACGAGGCTAATATTTTTTCCTATATTAGTTGGGTCCCATCCAAAGCACTAAGTAATAAATTATATGTTAAAAATAATCTGTATAAGCAACATGTAATATGAATCTGAACTCAGGGAAGAACTACAGTTTGCTAATAACATGCTCACTAGATATTAAAAGACCTCCTCAGTTGCCTTAGCAAAAGTGCACTTTCCTTTGCCTTCCCTTGTGGGCAGAAAAAAAAATTGCATACAAGTCTCAAATCCATAATAAGATATTTTCTTTTAAACCCCTGGCATTCGATCCATTTAAAACTTAAGCCTCTACCAGTAAGATTCATCAAGGGCCTGATCCAGGTGCCATTAAAGTTAATGTATTGACTTCAATGGATTTTGCCTCTGGCCCCAAGTTAAGTATATACTAATATTTTTCTTTTGCTTTCTAGGATATTGTATAAAATTGCTGCACCAAGCTCAAGCCCTGGACAAGAGCAGCTGAGTGCACTTTGCCCCATTGACCTATAAGAGAGAGTGCCTGCCAGAAAAAGAAAGAAATTTGTTGAATATTTCTGAATTCCTGCTGAAGATTAAGAGAAGAGATGGTTACAAGCAAATATAGCATTTTACACAAGATGGGAAAAGACCCAAGTGTGACCCTAAGAGCTTCTCAATGCCAACTGGCGAAGGGTTCACTGTTCTGTCAGCAACTCCTATCAGGTGCAGGGCCGGCTCCAGGCACCAGCTTGCCAAGCAGGTGCTTGGGGCGGCCACTCTGGAGAGGGGCGGCACGTCCAGCTATTCAGCAGCAATTCGGTGGACGGTCCCTCACTCCCACTCGGAGCGAAGGACCTCCCACCGAATTGTTGCCGCAGATCGCGATCGCGGCTTTTTTTGGTTTTTGTTTTTGTTTGGGGTTTTTTTTTTTGCCGCTTGGGGCGGCAAAAACCCTGGAGCCGGCCCTGATCAGGTGTGACCAGCTCACTACACCTAACATACTGCTTTTATAGTATTTCCAAAAAGCATCTTGTGAGGTATCAAATGAAAGTCAGTGACGCACTGATGATTTATATTATTGTGTAATGTTTGTATTAACACTATGTGAGGAATTATGTATATCTACTAATACTAAGTTTTAAAGTCGGTAACCAAAGGAAGAAACAAGTTTTCTTCCAGACAGGAGGGAAGGTAGTTATCTCTCTGTCAAATGTAAATGTAATATTTTCATCCTCTGGACAGATGATCTAATCTCCCTCATAGATTTCTACTACAATTTCAACAATCAACACCCATCCATCAAACTCTCTTTAGAACACTCGTGGACCAGGATCAACTTCCTGGACACCATGCTTCAACAGTGGAACCCTGCAGACAATTATATACAAAAAACCCACAGATCACAATATCTACTTTTACAGTCCAAGTAACCACCCCAAACATACCAAGAAATCTGTTATCTACAGCCAGGCATTCAGATACCACAGAATATGGTCTGAGGAGTAAGTCCAGGATACACACCTTAACATACTTCAAACTACCTTCAAACAAAGCCATTCCACCAGAGAAGTAGATTGCATCATGTAACCCAAAAACCCCAAGAGAACCTGCTTCAATACAGGAAAAACAAAATCCCTCTGACCACACACACCTACCCAGCCTCACTAGTACCTATACGGAATCTCATTGAACAATTACAACCCATATTCAATGGGGACCACATCCTGAAAGAAAACCACACACTCTTTTTCTGGTCTACAAACAACCGCACAACCTCATCAAGTTCATCACCACAGACCAGGACACACCAAATCAGAGGCACCAGACAGACACTATCGTAACAGATGCAAAACCTGCAGGTATATCTCAACTATTATGATGACCAATACCCCCCACAACACACCTGTCAAGATCCATGGGTTCTACACATGCCTATCTCCACATGTGGTGTACCACTGTACCTCATCCATGCACTAAATGTTCCAGTAACAACTATGTGGGTAAACCAGACAATCACTATACTTTTGAATGAACTCAGACAGAAAAATGATAAAGGATAAAAACACCGTATGCCTCATGGACTTCTCATAAAACCATCAGTCCATGTCTGACCTCTCAGTCCTCATCTTCAAAGGAAACTTGCACAACAATTTCTAATTGCTAGATGCTAAAAAAAAACCAACACATGATCCTAATAAAGACACGGTATTTATGACTTATTATAACAATCTGTAACCCACTAAGCCCCCTTCTTTGTCTTATGCAGAGGGGTTAACTGGCCACTTCACCTTGAACGGTGTCTCAGAATGTGTGTTAGCTACTTATGCTGAATAATTTGTTCCACCTTGTATTTAGCTGTGACACTCTGAGTATGTTTCCCAGATCTGAAGAAGGGCTCTATATAGCATGGAAGCGTGTCTCTTTCACGAACAGAAATTGGTCCAATAAAAGAAGTTATCTCACCACCTTGTGTCTCAAATGTAAATTCAGCATAGTGAAGCTGATAGAAAGGAAGCTCCATTTGCATGTAGAATCAATAGGAAAAACAGGTTGCCAAGGGAATGTGAACTCAACATGGTGCCAGCACACCAAAGAACAAACAACAGGGCAGAGAGTGTTATCTGGGGGTGCACTTCAAAAGGATACATTTTAAAGGTTACTGGGCTATAAGAGGAAGGAAAAAGAACCCCTTTGTTATCCATTTACTGAGGAAACCCCTCATAGCATGTAGAGCAATAATGAAAGTCTGGATCCTGGTATGACTGAAAACTAGCAAGCTCTGCAGAAAAGGTTTTAGGTGAGAAACTGCTTTAGATAACTTGAGTACGTTAATCTTTTGTTCTAGTCTTGTAGAAGTGTGTTCTTTTTGTTTTATTTGTAATCTGTTCTTTTTAACCTTGCTCATTACATCTTTGAATCTCTGTTCTTTGTTAATAAACATTCTCTTATTATAAATTCATCTCAGTGCTGTGATACTAAATGTGCATCCTCAGTTGAATCAAGCAAGTGGGTGTGTAGAGTGTCTCTTTGGAGACAGCAGACTTGGTAATTACTATGCGTGGCCACTGATGGGCTTGACACTATAGGGAAACACTTCTGAGGTGCTGGGGTACACCAAGTGTTTCTTATGAGTTGGAGTAAAGGCTGGCAGAGCTGAGCAGATTGTTTGGGCAGCTAACAGACTAGGGTGACAGGTAGCTACACCAATTTAACACCTGCAAGTCTCTCTCTCACTTAGGTAGAGGGTAAGAAGGTGACTTACAGTCCTGACCATGCTGAGAGAGTGCCACACTAAGGAAAGCAGCTTTAGTACCATGAACTTACCAAAACAGCTTGTATATCTTTAATAATTATTTATAATCAACCAGAAAATACTTCAGAATAATACAGATTGAAATTCCCTACTTACACAAGATTGAGATCTTATTAATCTAAGGTTATTGGCTTCAAAATTAGATCCACAACGTCGATGAATACATGACAAACAATTACACTGGTATTTTGTTTAAGCAACAGTTCTAAAGATGTTCATGCTATTTTCATTTTAAAAGGCAGTACTAATTAAATGTTGCCCATGGAGATATTTCAACAATCCAGCAATCACCAACTAATGTAAAACATCCCTGCATGTGTGCTTGACAACCATTAGGCACCACTGGCATTCACAAAACCCCTGCTCAGCTGCAACCCAACTGTGGAGGTCCCTAAATTCCCTACGCACCTGAATTTTTGTTGTAAAAGTCCCCTCCCTGCCTAAGATTCTGCCTCTGCATGTGCCAGGACACCTCTCTCTCACCCAAGCCCCGAAGGACCCTCAAACTAGGCATTGCCCCACCTCCTATGCCTGCAGGCCCAATGCAATAGGGTTAGGTTCAGAGCACACCTAACTCCGCACAAGACAGCAATGGAGGACTTTACATCGCCCCTCCCCCCACACGGTTAGGGTGCTCACCCAGGATGTAGGAGCGGCTGGTTCAATCCCCCCTCCCCCCGCTTTGCCTGATAAGGGATTTGATTGGGGTCTCCTACCTATCAAATAAGTGTCCTACCTAGTGTTCTATGAGCTATTCTGATGTGAGGTTCCTTCAATGTCTCTTGCATATTTAATTATTTAATATGCAGTGGAACAGCATCAGCATTGGGCCTGTGAGAATGAGAATGTTCCAGTGGTTAGGGCACTCCCCTGAGAGAGAGGGAGACCCATCTTCAAATCCATTTTCTGCCTCCAGCAGAGGAGGGAATTGAACCAGGGTTTCCCTCATCCCCAGGGAGCGGGAGGTGACTCCTCCAGCTGTTTGGTGAGGAGTTAGGCATGCACGGTCACCTTTCTTGCAAGAAATGGCTTTGGTGCCTGCCTCCAGGAGCATTCATGGCTGTGAATCCCAAATGGAGATAAGTGCCTCACTCTGCCCTGGATTTAGATGCACTCCTCCCCTTGACATCTGCTATTGGCTAGCTTAGGCGGCTCAACATGCTGGCTTTTGTGAATCTTGTTCGTTGTCACACAAGTCTACCCCTGCATTATATAAAGAGCTTGGGTGCCTAACTCAGGGTTAGTGGATTCAACCTGGGGAGGCTAAGCATTTAATAGTTGGGTGTTGCAACATTTAGGTCCTCTTTGTGAATCCAGCGCCTAGTTGTTCTTTGTTTAAAGAAAATTTCTTTATTATTGCTCCATTTCAGCTTCCTGAAATGTAAATTCTTTGGGTTATGTGTAGAGCCCTGCGTGGATTTGTATCTGCAAATTTGTATCTGCATCTGATCCATGATCTGCAAACATGGTCCACGGATATCCACAGATATAAAGCGGATATACACAGATTTGCAGGGCTCTAGTTATATGAATCATTGTGACTGAGTACTTGGACCTAAGGTAGTCATTAGAATATAGTATATAGAAGGCAAGTTTCCTCTTCCTCTCACACAAAAATTAAAACTTTATGTCTACCATGATTGTACTGTATTTAATACACATCTTCCATGAAAACTTAATCCAAGGCTCAACATATTGATTCAGTTTTAACATACCGTATACCTCCCCCTCCCCCAATGTATTATTTTAGAAGGAAAAATAATCTGATTTTAGGTTCTATTTGAAGGTAATATTTGCCAATTATAATGTCAGTATAGAACTTCCACTGTGTTATAATTAAGTTCTATGTAATTTAAGAAGGCTTACCCTGCAAAGTCCTAAACTGCTATCATCTGTATTTTACCACACAGGTAATATTATTTTTCTGGCTAGGAAGGGAAGTACTTATCTGTTCCATAGCACCTGTTCCTGCTGTTCCAGCATTTGGGTTGAGATTGAAAGTACATGGTATTTTGCAATCTTTCAGATAAACCATATATAGAAATAGGTGATTCATATCTAAAAAAAGAATCAAATAGAGAAAATTGAAACAAGCTTTTGATTTGCAGGCAAAAATTCAAACAGTGCCAGAAGAAATGCGTTTATATCTAGACATTAGGATGAAATCTTGGCCTACTGAATTCAATGGACAAACTCCCATTGATTTCAATTGGGCTACCCTAAAACATAAAAACAGCCATACTGGGTCAGACCAAAGGTCCATCCAGCCCAGTATCCTGTCTACTGACAGGGACCAATGCCAGGTGTCCCAGAGGAAGTGAACCTAACAGGTTATGATCAAGTGATCTCTCTCCTGCCATCCATCTCCACCCTCTGACAAACAGAGGCTAGGGACACCATTCCTTACCCATCCTGGCTAATAGCCATTAATGGACTTAACCTCCATGAATTTATCTAGTCCTCTTTTAAACCCTGTTATAGTCCTAGCCTTCACAACCTCTTCAGGCAAGGAGTTCTACAGCTTGACTGTGCGCTGTGTGAAGAAGAACTTCCTTTTATTTGTTTTAAACCTGCTGCCCATTAATTTCATTTGGTGGCCCCTAGTTCTTATATTATGGGAACAAGTAAATAACTTTTCCTTATTCACTTTCTCCACACCACTTATGATTTTATATACCGCTATCATATCCCCCATTAGTCTTCTCTTTTCCAAGCTGAAAAGTCCTAGCCTCTTTAATCTCTCCTCATATGGGACCCATTCGAAACCCCTAATCATTTTAGTTGCCCTTCTCTGAACCTTTTCTAATGCCAGTATATCTTTTTTGAGATGAGGAGAGCACATCTGTACGCAGTATTCAAGATGTGGGCGTACCATCGATTTATATAAGGCCAATAATATATTCTCCGTCTTATTCTCTATCCCTTTTTGAATGATTCCTAATACCCTGTTTGCTTTTTTGACTGCCGCTGCACACTGCGTGGACGTCTTCAGAGAACTATCCACGATGACTCCAAGATCTCTTTCCTGATTAGTTGTAGCTAAATTAGCCCCCATCATATTGTATGTATAGTTGGGGTTATTTTTTCCAATGTGCATTACTTTACATTTATCCACATTAAATTTCATTTGCCATTTTGTTGCCCAATCACTTAGTTTTGTGAGATCTTTTTGAAGTTCTTCACAGTCTGCTTTGGTCTTAACTATCTTGAACAGTTTAGTATCATCTACAAACTTTGCCACCTCACTGTTTACCCCTTTCTCCAGATCATTTATGAATAAGTTGAATAGGATTGGTCCTAAGACTGACCCTTGGGGAACACCACTAGTTACCCCTCTCCATTCTGAAAATTTACCATTAATTCCTACCCTTTGTTTCCTGTCTTTTAACCAGTTTCAGAATAGCCAAATCTGAATAAAGCATGCTGCATTTTTAAAGCCAGTAAATCTTCAGATTAAAAGTAATATATAATTAAATGCAAATTAAAAGGCCCAATGGTAATAGGACATTAAATTTTCAAAATTAAGCACTCAAAAGTCAGGAGAATCCAAAAGGTGACATTTCTCATGTAGCATTAACTCAGCTGTGTTGCCCATCCAATATAAGAAGCTATACTTTATTAAAGGAACAACAAATGAAAAAAATACTTTTAACAAGGAATTGGAAATACTGCTAACAGGGCAAGATGGCCAAGTTATTTTTGTGGAGAAAACCTTATTTCCTGAACTTTCAGCGCTTCACTCACAACTTTATCATTGCAGTAACATTAC
>NW_020664447.1:5892368-5911084 GCF_002925995.2 Terrapene triunguis
AGTTTGACTACATTTATTTCAGAAGCATTTTGGCTGTAGAGCAGTGTTATTATTATTTGTATTTAATTTGTCTGCAGTTTGTTGGTTTGTTTTTAGGAAAAGTCTACAGTTAGTATTTTGCATGATGTACAAGCCTCTTGATCTTGCAGTCTCTTACTTCAGCAGCAGATGAGCTTATAAATTCTTATAGCAATCTATCAGAAGCGCACACCTAAGAGCTTAGTGGAATTTTCTACTGCATATGCTCAGTTCTGGATTCTCAAGCATTCAGATCTTATTTTTATTATTTTTAAAGTTAGCAAGCACATATTGATCATTAAGGCTTTGTAATGGGGTGCACTCACCTCTCGCAAGCACCCCTGGTCGAGCGTATGCGTGTCTGAAGTTTCCTCTTCTCACAGTGACCCATTTTGGCCACTGCACTTGTCAGGGTCTTTGGTTACTCAGCCCTCCGGCCAAGTCAAACTCTGTGCATGTGCAAAACAATCCCACCCCTTCTGGGATACACAATCCAAAGCAGAGGTCGGTAACCTATGGCACGCGTGCCAAAGATGGCACGCGAGCCAATTTTTAATGGCATGCTGCTGCCTGCTGTGGTCCCGCTCAGCCCGCTGCCGAACCCTGGCAGCAGGCTGAGCCAGGCCCCAGCAGGCAGCAGCGTGCCACTAAAAATCCTGCCCGACCCAGCCCGCTCTTCTCCGCCCCCCGCCTACCGCTCTCTCTGGCGGGGGCGGGGGCAGGGGCAGAAGCAAGCTTGCTCCTGCCGGCTGCTGCTGTACTGCTGTACAGCAGGCTCCGCCGGCAGCCAAGCTTCCCCCTCCCCCGCCTCTTCCCACAGCATGCTGCATGGAGCCCCGCCTTCTCTCCCTCCCTGCCGCCGATGGTCCTTGCGAGGGAGGGGAGAAGAGCAGCCCCAGCGCCCTCGCTGCTCAGACTGGTAAGGAGGGGAAGGGAGGCAGGAGCGGGGCCTTGGGGAAGGGAGGCAGGAGTGGGGTGTATCCCTCCAGCCCCCTGCCCTGAGCCGATCAGGGCAGGGGGCTGGGAGCACCCCCCGATCCCAGCCCACCCACCCCCAGCCCTCTGCCCTGACCCCTGCACCCCCCTTGCACCCCAGCCCCCTGCATGCCCCCCATGACCCCATCCCTGATTCCTGCACCCTCCACACATACCCAGCCCCCTCACACCCCATGCCCTGACTCCTGCACCCTCTCACATGCCCCCAGCCCTCTGCCCTGACTCCTGCACCCTCCACACATACCCAGCCCCCCACACTCCCCGCCCTGACTCCTGCAGACCCCTGCCCTGACTCCTGCACTCCCCACACCCCATGCCCTGACTCTTGCACCCCCACATCCCCACCCTGAGCACCAGGTTGGCAGCGGGCTGGGACCCCAGCTGGCAAGGGGCTGGCAGCCAGAACCCCAGACCGGCAGCGGGCTGAGCGGGGCCGGCAGCCAGGACCCTGGCTGGCAGGAGCCAGCGGATGGAACCCCAGACTGGCAGCGGGCTGAGCCGCTCAGCCTGCTACTGGTCTGGGGTGCCGGCCCCGCTCAGCCCACTGCCGGTCTGGGGTTCTGGCTGCTGGCCCGGGGTTCTGGCTGTCGGTCCCTTGCCAGCTGGGGTCCCAGCCGCCGACCCGCTGAGCCCGCTGCCAACCTGGGGTTCTGGCTGCCGGCCCCTTGCCAGCCGGGGTTCCAGCCGCAGGCCCCGCTCAGCCCACTGCCGGCCTAGGTGAACGGAACCCCAGGCTGGCAGCGGGCTGAGCAGGCCGGCGGTTTAAAATCAGCATTTTAATTTAATTTTAAATGAAGCTTCTTAAACATTTTGAAAACCTTGTTTACTTTACATACAACAGTAGTTTAGTTATATTATATATAGACTTATAGAGAGAGACCTTCTAAAAAATGTTAAAATGGATTACCGGCACACGAAACCTTAAATTGAAGTGAATAAATGAAGACTCGGCACACCACTTCTGAAAGGTTGCCAACCCCTGATCCAAAGTGTCCCCAATGTCCTGCAGCCCTCCCTGAGCTAAGTCTTCTAAAACAGTCCAACAGGGCCCATCATGGTACCCTCACTTGGTCCGGCTAGGTTGCAAGGCTTCCACTCTGAAATTGAGTCGCACCCCGAGGGCATCTTCCCCAGGGACTCCTTACCTCTACTTGAGTCCTCAGTGACCCAGCCTTCCTGTTGAGCCACTCCTCTCCACTCCACCTCTGCGGTTAAGTTTCTCCCTGCAGCCAGGGGTATCTCCCAAGGTGACGGCCGGTTTAGCTTTCCTCGGCCTTCCGTCCTAGCCCGGTCCCCTCTAGGGGTCGAAATCTTGCTTCCAGGGGCCCCTGCCATCTGTGTTGGTGAGGCTGGCCCCTGGGCGGACACGTAGTTCTCCATTAGGGTCAGGGCCTCTATCAGGTTTGACGGCTGATGGCATGTCACCCTAGCTGGGAGAATCTGGATGAACTGTTCTAATATGATAACTTCCACCACCTGCACCCCCGTCTGTTTTTCTGGGTCTAACCAGCACCAACACTGGTTCTTCAGACGCTGGGCCACTACCCAGGGCCGGGCTCCAGGTGGGTCTCTCTCTTTGTGAAACCTCTGGCGGAATGTCTCAGGGCTGATGTCTAGGGAGTTGAATATGACTGCTTTTACCTTAGTGTAGTCTAGTGCTTCAGTGGGGTCCAAGCTCTGATCGGCTGCTTGCGCAGAGCCGGTCAGGTGTGGGGCTATAAAGATAGCCCAATGTTCTGGTGGCCAATGTGCCGTGGTGGCCACCTGTTCGAAGGTGACAAGGAAGGCTTTGGGGTCATCTCTGGGGTCTTTTTAGTGAGCTAGATGGTCAGCCTGGTAGGACATCTCCTATGGGTCCGGCCACCGGATGCCCAATGGGGCTATAATAGTATCGCCACCTACTGGATCAGGTGTGCTTTTTGTGCCTGGTGCTAGGCTGCCAGCTCCCGAATTAGCTGTTGTTGCTGGGCTGAAATCTGTTGCAGTATCTGCCATTAATGTTGATGAGTTACCTGCTGTTGGTAGCTCTCCATTTCAGCAGCTTTTCTGAGACCATGGCCTCTTTAGGATCATTCAGTTGGTAGTCCAGTTACCCACATTCTCCACCATGTCTCATTGGGGTTCAGGTCTGGTCCCAGCAGCACTGCCTGATGGCAATACTCTGGGTTATGTTGCCTAGTGGAGACAGTCAATGGCTGTGTCTCCCAGTGGTGAGAGTCAATAGCTCGATCACCCACTGGCACGAATCAATAGCTGCTTCGCCTAGCAGCTAGTGTCATTGGGTGGCTGTACCGCCCAATGGCAAGAGTCAATGGCTGGGGGCAGAGAAATCCAGGCCCTCCCTGCTCCACCATGTTCCAACACAGGACCCATTGAAGCAGTTATTCCAAAATATGCAGTTTAGGGGATTGGGTGCTCCTACACCTGCAGCCTAGGCCACTTCCTACACTGGCTTCTGTTCCTCTGTTGGTGTCAGTGGTTCCCCTCTGAGTCCCTTCTAGAGTTCTATGCTCCAAAGGACTTTCCTCTTGCAGTTGGAGCTCATTGTTGCCAATCTCCATCACTAAAAGGCTTGTGGCAGCTTGGTGTTGAGGGCTGGGCCCAGCTGTGTGGGGTCTTTGCGGCTCCTTAGCAGGAACCTGCACCACACAACTGCTCTCCTGTTCCATCCACCAGACTGAGCTAAACTGATCCCTTTTGAGCTCAGCCTTCACTGTAAGCATGCCCAGCAAGGGTGGTAGGGGGGGCTTTCTGGCCCCAGAGCTCCTCCTTAACCCTTACTTCCCCAGTGTGGGTTCATACACCCTATCACAAGGAGACAAAGCAAGCAGGTGGTTTGATCTGTGTGGTGGGTCCTTGCCAGGCCAGCCAGTAAAAAGCTGGACAGAAGACTGTGGGTGAGAAAAACCATCTTCAACAAAGACTATATCTTGCTAGAGTAAGTCAGAGGTTTAGAGGTGTGTTTTCACTTTTGTTTATAACCATTGCTGACTATCTCTCTTATACTTGAACTCACTTAAAACTCTTTTTTGATTAAATAAACTTTTTACTTTTTTTCCTTTCTAAAATCAATCCAGTATTGGGTTTGACTTGATGTGATTATTAACTCCAGTTAAAGGAACAAGCTGCTGTGCTTTTGCCTCTTTAAAGGAGCAACAGCCCTTATTACTTCTCTGAATGTTCCAGGAGGCTAGACATTTCAGGGAAGATGGTTTTGGAGAAATTTGGGACTAGGTGTGTGTTGGGGGTCACTTGGCTAGTAGTACCTAAGGTTAATGGAGAACAGAGTATGGCTGTGGTGTAACAAGCAGGTTGCTGGAGTCAGAGATGCTGAACTAAGGCTGCTTAACACAGACACTCAGTGCATGCTTATATGCTGGCTGGGAGTGTCCAGACAGGGAGCTACAGCAGCAGACCATTCTAAGTCACTCAGTGTTACATGACAAGCAGTGACACAACCTCTCACTGGTCTGAATTGCACCCCAAAATAGGACAGCATGTGCTCACAGTAACTGGTCTGGACGAAGGATGATGTTCTCCGCCTTGGAGGGGGCTGGTACCAGAATGATTTCTGGTATGACACGGGGCTATAGATCCTGAGGTATCTTAACATAGCTTGGAGTCTTGATGAGTGGAATGCCTCATCCATCCTAAAGCTAAACAGATCCATTCCCTTGAAAGATAGATATTTGATGATTGCTTGGACATCCAAGGGATGCCTGCTGCCTGCAAAAAAAGATGCTCAGAGTATCAGGATAGTTGTGGCCATGGACCAGGTGAAGCTCCATATCAGATGTACAATGTTTTGGAGAAAGAGCAACAGATGGAGCATTTATTGGGGATCTGAGCTTCCCCCAGGTAGCAGAGACATTTGTTACACCAGTCTATCAGGGGCAACTGGATATCACACAAAGGGCAGAGAGCTTGGAGTCGAATTTTCATTGGTTGACTGAGGATTCTATTTTTGCATGTTGGAATTTCCAACTAAAATGAAGAATTTAGAAATTTATTATTTGTGAAAAAATACTCTTCACCTAAGTCTAAAGCTTAGACCAAACACTGAGTAAATGGGGCATAGGCCAGGTTCTATCTTGCTGCTGTGGGCAGTAAGAGAGAACTGAGGGAAGGTCAGAGCTACATGGTTATGCAAAAGATTCTGAACTTACATTCACACCTACAGCATGAACTATGCTGACACAGACACAAAGAATAATTTTTATTATTCCACTGATCAATCTCTAGTGTGGACAAATCCTCATGCTGCCCAGGGAATTTGAAGTAGGAGGACTTTTGGCTGCTCAGAAGGATCACACTCTCTCCAATTGTTAATTCATTCCAGATTCTTAGGAGGACTTGTACCTTTTGTGGAAGGTGGTCTTTGGTGGAGAGATTGCAAGGAACTCTGAGTTTGGGTCCCAAACTTCTGAAAAATTGTCTGCTGAAGCTGAGCAGATACTGGCCTCATTCTGCCTGGCTACATCCAACAGGAAAGCAGAAGGCAGCTTGAATTGAGAAGTCTGTATTTGACCAAGGGCATGGCTGGAAAGGCTGAGTCTCTGTAATCCTTCTATTGATTGCTCTTCTTTACTGAAAATCCCCCCCCCCCCGTTCTTAGTCCTATTTGAAGAAGAGCACAGACTGCTGAGATCCACTGTAGTCAGCGGCAGTTGCGGCCAGAGGATGTAAGGAAAAAGGCCCTTTGCAGGGTCCCATAATGCCATTCTAAGCTCCATTTGTGTGTGGTCCAGCTGGTGTATCAGGTGACTCCTCCTCTCCTGCCAGATACTGCTACTGTAATGGTCTTTGATGCTTCATTTCCATACTTATTCTAGATGTCCCAAATTGGGAGGAGTGGAAATCTGATGCTTTAATCCCTTTACTGCAATACTGCAGCACAGGACAGGACAGGGAAAAATGTGTGTAGCGGGATTTTTCCCTATGCTGTGAAGTTTGGGAAGCAGGTCTAAAAACTGCCCATCAGCTACACCAAGAGACAGCTCAAATTAGGCAATTTTCTAGAAGGAACTAGTATTGCAGTAGTACTTAGGACCCAAGCTCCTGCACCTGGCCATCATTTTTGTAGGAACCATTTAGATAAAAAGATGCCTTTCGGCAGTTAAAAGTAATTGTTCCCCAATCAATGATTGGTATATTGTCTATTACTACTGCAAGCCAGAGATAAACTCCTTATGTGAGAAGAGGAAGCCATGTAAAGCGGTAATTTTTTTTTTTTTTTTACACTCCTTTAACGCTAAGGAAGTTGTTCCCATGTTTGAGCCACCATCTTGAATAAGTTTGCCTGAGATTCTAAGTTGTCTGCCACTGACTTAGATCAGTGGTCTCCAAAGTGGGGTATGCAAGAGGATCCTGGGGGGTTCGCAGCAGGAGGAGCGCTTTTTTTTTGGGGGGGTGCGTTGTCAGGCGGGTGTCTAAGCGGCTTTTTTGCGCTTCGGCGCAGCAGGGGGTGCATGCTCAAAATTTTTTTTACAGATAGGGGTGTATGATCAAAAAAGTTTGGAGAGCACTGACTTAGATGACAATCTTTCTCCCCCCTCCCCCAATCTTCAGTATATGATGAACAGTATCTGCTTCAATTTATGTCCAGCTGCACTAACATCAGGAAAGTGATGTTACTTAGAAGAGCAAGCTTATAGTAAACCTGACAAGCATAAGTTGATTTTGTCTTTAAGTGCACTTTCACCATTAAAACAAATATTGGTAAAGAAGATTGTATACATTTCACTAGGGACAAATTGGCAATGAGATGTGCAACTGTTGAAAACGTTCCATAGATGCCATTTTGAGCCTGCAGTGATAGTTTAATATCATTAAACTGCTCAAGTTTGTGGCCAATTGAATAGTCTGAGTAGAAGAGAAAACTACAGTTGATGTTGCTCACTTTCTGCTCTGATGGGGAGTAAATAGCTTTATAGTTAGAGAAGGCAACAATAAGGGGATACAGTTGAAGCTTCATTAGTAAAATGTTTTACAGAGTTTAAAATGTTAGTAATATGGATAATGAGCAGTACATAGGGATAACTAACATCAATGGGTCCTGGCACCTCCACTTGCCCTGTATCTAACCCACAGGGGGTTCTCAAACTGGGGGTCAGGAGCTGTCAGCCTCTACACCAAAGCTCCTTTGCCTCCAGCATTTATAATGGTGTTAAATATATATAAAAAGTGTTTTTAATGTATAAGGGGGTTGCACTCAGAGGCTTGCTGTGTGAAAGGGGTCACCAGTACAAAACTCCGAGAACCCCTGATCTAACCTACATTATATTGCTATAGTTGCTAGAGAAAGGTAAAGAGAATTAAGGATGTATGTATGGTGAAACACCTCCCAAGAGATGTTTAACACACACACACTGGCAATTGCTATTTTCAATACCAGCTTTTAGGCCATATTGCACTACTTGAAGCCAGCCACCCTCCACCCCCAATTTAAATGATATACTGAGCATGCTTCTAACCCTTGTGAGAACTGCACCCTCAGTACCAACCTAAAAAAATATACCTACTCATGGGATGAGCTACACTTGAGCAACATAATTCAGTAGAAGTGACATTTAGGCACTTGAACACTTTGTGTAGTCAGTTATATTCTTGCTTTCCTTAAGATCTCATCTACCAGAAAACGTAGCAATTTAGTGCTTATGTAAAGTTCTCCTTTCATTAACATTTCATTTAAAAAGTTACATAAGTGTGTTTGCAAGCTTGTCAATACTATTTCTCTAGTCTAGTAGAAGGCAATAGCTTGTCCTTCAAGTGAGGAAATCCTAAAATTTTAAATTGCTTGTAAAATACTATTACCATGACCATGCTGGATCAGGCCAGTGGTTCATCTAGTCCTCCTGTCTCATGCTAGCTACACACTTCACAAGAAGATACAAGCAACCACACCACTACAAAATGCAGTCACCCAGATTTCAGGAATTAGTAAAAAACTTGCCGTGATGAGGATTTCTTCACCCCCCCCACCCCCACTTCCCAGTATCTCATCTTAAAAAAAAAACAAAAAACAAAAAACCATGTAACAGTGTCTACATATTATGAAATTGCACTGATATTAAATAAGAGTTAATCTAAGTTAAATTGGCCCTAACCCATCAGTAGACATAATGTAAGGGTGACATTTAAGCTAAACTGCAAAAATCAATAAGGAATATGTTTAGACAGCCACATAAGCCACTCAAACTCCCTTGTAGACACTGTTTAAAAGTTGATTTAAACACACAAATTTAACTTGTAATAGTGCAACTTCCCTCATTTAGGAAGGCCTCAGCTCTACCTCACCAGATCACCATCACCTCTATACTTTGACTTCACTACATTTGGATGAAATATTTTTAAGGAATCCAATTAGCTTTGGCTGTCAAAAGGTTCTTCTACTGGGAGACATTTGGAAACAAGTCAAGTATCACAATGTTTATTGATAGATACAAGTATATAAAATCAGGGCATGAACATGTCTTGATAAATTAAGTAGACTTAATTTCAATACTATAATAAGAGGGACCAATTCAATTTCTCACCATTTTATGTTTCACACCCACAAAAACCACTTCCAAGGGCATTTAACCACCTTTCCAAACTGATCAGTTTTTGTGCAAGTAAACCATGTTTCTTTTAAAAAGACTTGTGCACTTGCCCAGGCTCAAGGATATTAAAATCTAGCACATAAAGCCCATTACTAGAGGTAGAATTACAGGCAATATACTATTACGGCAACAACCATCGATTACAGTTAAGGATTCTCTGTAACAACCAAATGGATAATCAAATATTGCAACGACTCAAGTATTACACTGAGCAAAGTGCATTTCTACAGTATTCAGTGTTGCTATTCAGTTTTCTAACTTAACAGCCTATGATAACTGGCAGCAAAGAAAACCCTTGCAATAGACTGCTTCTGCTTGAGAACTTATGATGTAATTATTGCATGCTGCTAATACACTGTTATCTAAACATTAAAGATACTCTAAAATATTTTATGGTAGACTATGATTAAGACATACTACAAAAACCTTATGCAGAAGAACATCCTATTGACATGCTTCTGCTTTAAATATTGTGAAACATTACAGCGGAATGAATTTTCGCAGTGGTTAGGTCAAATGCAGTTACATCATAGCAACAGTGTTTGCACAAATTTAAGGCTTTGGCTGGTTCTTTAGTCAGCATCTTCTTCAGATTCTTCCTCTTCAGCAGTTTCCAGCCAGGTTAGCCACTGGTTTACCTGCAATCATATCAATGCATTTTCAGAAGCAGAAAGAGCAGACTGCGTGCGCGCATATACAAATTTCTACATCTCGTTCATGTGGCTTTCCCCTAAAATACTAGCATAAAAAGCATTTATTTTGGGTAGCATACATGTCATCATTGACCTTTGCCCCTTTATTGTGTGTGTGTGTGTGTGGGGGGGGGGGGGGGGCGAGAAGAGGAGAGTGCTACTTTATCCTGCCTCATATTCCCTTCCCCAGCCCAAATAAGAGCATTTCTAAATTAAGCTAAGTACTTAATATTTTTACAATAGGGTTCCCTGAACTCATCAGCACAATGGAAGTAGGCAAATATATACACTGAAAAAGATTTTTTATAAATTTCTGCTCCATTATACACAGTTTTACCTGGAATAAAGCTTTGCCCTTCCCTGGAAACTCTTGAGTAATATCCTCTTTCCATGCCAAAAAGGCTTCCTCTTCAATAATTTCCATGTCGTAGAAATGAACAAAAAAGCGCAGTAACATGCCTATAAAAGAGGGAGACACACAAACACCAGGTAAACCAATTCAATATTAGGCATATTGAATTCCTCAGAAGCAGTTTCCCGAACTATAGAAAGCTCCATGCAAGGCTGACAATTGCACGTTAAATGAAGTTTCATTAGGTAAGTATACTGTTGCACCCAGGTGGTAAAACTTTAAGCACATCCTAGTTATAAATGTAGCAGATGCTGCTATTATTATAATAGAGTGCCCTTTGACAGACAGGTTTACTGAACACTTCACGACATGGATGGTACTGACTAATACTTTCCCTCAAATACAGTAGCAAATATGTAAATATGCAAATACATTATTCATACCTTTTGGAAAGTTGTTGTTGTAGCAGTGCACCTGAAGTGCATACAGAGCACTCACTTGTAGATCAACATGGTCATGAAGAAACTTCTGCATTACTGGCTTGAAGGAAAGAAGCAGTTGTTTTTCCTGTTCTAACTGCTCTTTAGAAGGAGCAGATGAAGAATCTGGTTCGTCATTAGGCGGGCTCACTTCACTTGAAATATACTGCAAGAAACTGGAAGTAAAAGTTGTATGAAAACATTTTGAAATTATATTTAAGACTAGTGAATTACTTTGACAATGTGAAAGTAGCTGTACAAACAAGCACTTTTGTCAGTTGGTTAAATTCACTATCAATTTTTTCCCTCACTTTCAACTGCTTAAAACTCCCCATGTTAAACCCAAGACCAACAGGGTCCTATTTGGGAAAGTACTCATTGCGGGAGGAATAGCTCAGTGGTTTGAACATTGGCCTGCTAAACCCAGGGTTGAGAGTTCAATCCTTGAGGGGGCCACTTAGGGATTTGGGGCAAAATCAGTACTTGGTCCTGTTAGAGAAGGCAGGGGGCTGGACTCAATGACATTTCAGGGTCCCTTCCACCTCTATGAGATAGATAGGTAAGTTATTTGTGGGCCTGTTCATCTTCAGATGCAAGGAATCCTAATCTGTTTCCTTGGACTCTGTTAGGGCACTGAAGGATTTGAGAATAAGGTCATGATTTGCTATCTAGAGCATTCTTTCCTTCGGTCGTAGTGCTTTAAATAGCATTAAAAAGAATTCATCATGAACCCCCTCCTTGTGTACCATCTTGTCTCTATATCCTCCTTGTGCAGGGTACACTTTATTCCAGCTATGTGGATACTGCATAAGCCATTAGTGAGCACAAGTCCATTTTTAACATGTCTGAACTACTAAAAAGTATGATAGGTTTGCTCTGAATTAATCATCTCACCTGGTCATCAAAATATTCACAAATCCCTTATCTACATGAAGTTTGGGTGAAATGTTGTCTTTAATCCATTTATAGATGGCTTGAGGGGATGGATCCAACTTTATTTGCTTCAACAGTTCCTTCTCCAGTTTCAGAAGTGGGAACAAGAAACTCAGTCCTTTCCCTTCCAAGATCTCCAGCATACGATCCTTATTCTGATCAATTTCTAAGAAAAATTGAATGAAAATTCTGAATAACTAAGACAACTTTTGAAGTCAAACAATGGACCAAACCAGCTTAGCTGAGAAGGAGAGGTTACTTACAATTACACAGTAACTGGAGTTCACAATATTTTGCTATGATGGGTGCTCCAGGTAACGATGTACATGCACCCATGCAGACTTGGAGATTTTTCTACTAATAGTGCCTATGGGTCTGCACCTGCACTATATGCCTCCTTGTGCTCTGGTATGAGAGCATACAGGGAGGAGCAGACTATGACACTCTAATTCCTTCAGAACCTCACAGCATAGTAAGACTCCAAAGCAAATGGGAAAGGAGATAGTGACAAAAAACATATAGGGCCAAGACATCAGGACGAATGCCAATTACTATATGAGTAGGTTTAAACTAGTGTAAATGGTGGATTCTATGCAACTTCAAGTCTTTAAACAACAGCTAGATGTTATGGGCCTATTAAAAGGAGTGGGTGGTCAAGGTTCTGTGGCCTGTAATGTGCAAGTCAGATTAGAGCAGGGGTTCTGAACCAGGAGAGGTGTGTGTGTGCGTGCGCAAAAAAGAATCACGAGCTGTTAGCCTCCACCCTCAAACCACACTTGCCTCCAGCATTTATAATAGTGTTATATATATATATATATATAAAAATAAAAAGGTGTTTTTAATGGGGGGGAGTTCACTCAGTCTTGCTGTGTGAAAGGGGTCACCAATTCAAAAGTTTGAGAACCCCCTGGATTACAGGATCATGATGGTCCCTTCTGGAAGTCTATGCATCTAAGTTAAGTAACCTCTTCTTTGAGTTATTATTCCTATGGATGTACCACATAAAAGTCCCAAGCAGTTCCTTAATGTGGAAGAGGGTCCTGTACCGTGTAGAACAGCTTCAAAGGCTGTGTCCACTCTGAAGGCATGGAATAAGGCATAATGCTATGAAAACGTATTAAGGGAGGGTCGGGTGGCTGACTTGCAAGTGTCCTTGGTGGGCACCTTCTTGAGGGCAATGGAATTAGATGAGCCCTCATGGAGTAAGCAGTGACTCAAGGGGGTTCATCCCAAAGGGCAAAATGCACTGCCATAGCCACTTCAGTCTGAGAGGAGACTGAGTGACCCCCTCCAAAGGGCAGAGTTCAGGGAAAGCCCTTTGAAGGGCTTACTTTGATAAGGACAGAAAGCCAGGGCTCATTTTATATCCTAGGTATGAAGACTGGTCTTTGAACCTTATCCAAGTTCCACTTGTCTAGAGAAGACAGCTGAATGTCCTGACTGATGTGGAAGTGTGTGGTAGGCCTGTAACGTTTAACTTTGTCCGAAAACAAAACAAAACAAAAAAAACCAAACAAACACCCCAGCATATGGTGGGCCAGCCATGAAGGCTTCCAGTCCCCCATTCCTTCTGGCTTAGGCAACTGCCACAAGGAATGAAGTGTTGAAGGACAGATATAGTAGTAAGCAGGTTGCCCTGTGTTCGAAGGGAGATCCTCTTACTGTATTAAGCATTAAGCTGAAGTTCCAGGGTAAGTTGTGGTCTTACAATGGAGGGAACTGATTAAGGAAGCCCTTAAGGAATCTTGCTGTAGGATATGCAAAGATAAGGGGTTTTTCTGAGTGGCAGATAGAAACTGGCAGCTAAATGAACCTTGACAGAGTTCAGGAACAAGCCCATCAATTTCAGGATTAGTACAAAAGCTGAAGATAGATTTCCTGCTATTTAAAAAGGACCTGCAAGAGTAGAAGTACTCCCAGATCTGGTACACTCAATATTATGCATCTTCTACCGATTCTCCCCCAGATATCTACCTACACATAGAACCAACAGAATTTCAGGAGAACATTCCTGCTCTAGGCCTGAGAAGCAGGGATGATAAGCTAGGGCAGGTTATGGAACCCAACTACTGGGTCAGAAGGGCAGTCAGAAGAAGGTATAGAGACAGACCAGATGGGTCAGTTTGAGCAGGACTTTATGGATCAGTGAAATTGGAGGGAAGACATGTAAGAGACCCCAGGGACTAATGTGCCAGAAGACCATCTCCCAGGGAGTCACAACTGTATCTTCCACACACACTGTGCTCTGAGAAAACTAGCATTTTAAGTTGGAAGGCATGGCAAAAAAGTCTACCTGGGGAAGGCCCGTTAAGGCTGATCTTTCAAAATAGCACGTCTGTCTGCTCTCACTTATGATCTTGATGGCACTACTAGCCAAAAAAGAAAAAAAAAAATATATCTCCAATTAAGAATGCAATGGCACGCAAACATCCTCATCTCAGCATTCATATAGACAACTTGAAGAATAGCATGGATACTATATCAAATATAAGTCAGTGGGGTAGAAAAAAACCTGATCAATTTAAGAAATTCTGCTATGAGAGTTATTTATTAACCGACATCCCCCTCCCCAAGAATGTTTCACGGCATTTTCCACCCTAGTACACTTTACAGAAGTTGAAAGATAAAATGATTAATATGTCACAGTAAGTATTTTGATTGCTTACCTGGCAACATCTTCTGCATGTTGACTTTGCTTTGTTGGAAGAGTTCAGTTAGCCATTCCCGGTCTTGTAACTTAGCTAACTGCTGAAGGCAAAGCAAGAAGAGGGGGAAATGGGTGCCACTCTCCAGTGGTTGAGCCAGTTCTGAAATGCTCACCAGTTCTGAAATAATGGCACGGGCTGCAAACTGTGCTAAGTAGGATTTCACCAAAGGGATGTCTACCTCCAGTTTGGGACACTGGTCCAATACATTCAGGAATGCCTAAGAAAGAGGGAAGAATATTAAGTTGTCAGCAACATGATTAGTCTAGGGAACTACAAGATGAAAAAACCTTACATGCAAGGACTTTTCTTTCTAAAGGACACTAACTACACGTCCAGTGGAAAGTGTCTATTATTCAGAGTAGTACCTATATTTACTATAGCAGTGGTTTTCAAACTTTTTGTATTGTGATCCCTTTCACATAAGCCTCAAGTGTGACCCCCCCCTTATACATTTGGGGGGGGGGGGGAAGAAGGACTTAAATTAATGGGGGCTGGGAGCTGTCTGTCCCACAGAGCTGATAGCTTGCAATCCCCATGCAACCACCTTGCAACCCAAAGAATTATGACCCCCAGTTTGAGAACCCTTGTACTATAGGATATTGGGGGGAGGGGGGGAGAAAGTGTTTTCCAGTCCCTAAGCATCAAAAAGAGAATCTTTAACTCAAAAAACTCCGAAGCTACAACATGGAGTACCTGCATGAAGTTGTCACTAGTGGCTATTCCTTCCTGTTTGAGTAAGCTGATCAAAGCACTTGCTTTCTCTTTATCTTCATCTGATCGGTCTAGGGATTGAATGATTACTTTGCTCAACATCTCAGGTAAGAAGGGCTTTGGAGCCCTCATTTCTCTCACACCATTGATAGCATCATTTGCATTTCCATTGTTCAGATAGTCAGTCACAACAGCTTCCTGAAATAGAAATGAATCTGAACTCCACTGATTTCTTGCAGTAGCTGTGTCCCATTTGGAACAGAGTACAACATTAACTTACAGTGAGTTTAAGCAATTCTTCCTTAGAAGGTGGCGGCTTTTTACTGATCTTTGCAGGCTTCTCTTGAATAAGTGGTGGATTTGTTTTGAGACCAAGCTGAGGAGGCTTGAAAATAAGTGATAAAGTTAGGGTAGTTTCAGAAATTAAATATTTGGTTACATTTATTCAAATCTTTTACTGAAACTACAGCCAGAAGAAAATCCTGTATTCTTTCCAACAGTTTTTTATATACGATTGTGATTTATCTTGATGCATGTGCAAGAGCTACTTTAGTTGTCAGCGCTTTAACTGCATACATATTTATACAGAGTTAAACAATAGTCACAGTTATCAAATTAGGATATTTACCTGTCCCAAAGGTGGTGTCTGAGTGCGTGGTGGTTGTGCACTGGGAGGAATCATAGTTATTTGGGGCTGAAGCTTTGGCACTTGGTTCTTATTCATTAGAAAAGATTGAGCAGGTCTCAGGCTAATCTGTAAGAAGACAAATCCTAGCCCATCAAATTGCTGAAGTTCCCTGGCAAGTCACTAAATAATCAGAGTATCTCACAAGTCCTGCTAATGTAGTGTAGTGACTCAGGACAAATTTATTTTTGTAGGCCTGCTCTTGATCTCATGCCAGTTTTACACTAGTGTATTCAGTGGGATTATTTCAGAATTTACACTAGTAAAACTGTAATCAGGATTAGGCCACATGTGTACTTCAACGCCCAAGAACAACAGGATGAACTAAGGATAAAAGTTCCAATTTGAGACAAGATGTGTTAATATAAGGTGCCTGTATATTTAAGTCTTGGCTGTTGGTTTACAGTATAAAAACACAATATTGCTAGTTTTAGCCTTGCTTTGGTATTTTGATGACTGCAATATAGACCCAAAGTGATTTGGTTTGGAAACAGATGCATGGCTATTAGATAAGCCAAGATTTAAAGGAAAAATATGCAAGTTGACATCTCAGTGACTGTGTCAAATGCAGAGTAAACTTTGCATTATTGTACATGCATATCAGTTTTCACATTGACGTAAACCACTCCCCAAAGAAGACAAAAAAAAAAAAAGAGCCTATATTGTGACTAGATGAAGAGCTCCTTTATATGAAAGGCCAGAGGTATTGACCTTGCTTTAGGAAAGAAAAATCCTGAGAAATTGCCCTCATATCTCATAATCTTGCTCACAGGACGCTGGACACCCAAGGATAATGAGGGGTTAAAGTGAAAGGAGAAGGGACAAAGAAGAAAAGAGGAGGAGATAAGAAGCAGAGGTCCAGCATTAGTCCTCGTAATAACGCGTCTTGCTATAATCATTGGGCAATATATTAAGAATGCTGCAAGTAATGTAGGTATATACCTCATCTGCATTAAGCTGTCCTTTCTTAGAAAACCGAGGTGGCATATCCTTCGACTGTCCTTGTTGCTGGGATAACAGTCCCTGATTCTGGTTATGGTAGAGCTGGCTTTGCCCCTATTTCAGAGAGAGAGAGAGAGAAAAAGAGATAGAGAGAAAGAAGTGCAGATGACGGGGGTGCACAAAATATGGTAGTAGTACCAAAGGAACTAGAAGTTCAATAGAAAATGTTTGCCAGGGAAGGAAGAAAGAGGAAAAAAAGTAGTGTATCTATCCCTAAAACCAGGGCCATAGATTTAAAAGAAAAATTGACATATTACACACTTCTGACTCAAAGTCATAAAATGTGCACCTTCCCTGGCAATAAAGAAAGAAGTCTCCCTTGCATCAGTCTCTCTTCTCTCTCTCTTTTTTTCCCCCTTTTTTTGGAGGAGTGGGGGGAAGAAAACGACTGCAGTGTGCAAGAAGTGCTTATTTTCCTACCAGCTGTAAGAATCTTATACAATACAGATGACCAGCATCCATCTGGAAGCCTGCACATCTGTCTCAGTCTAAAGAGATGCCAAAACTAAGGTTTCAGATATACCTAATCACCAAAAGGTCTTCCTTACCTGATTTTTCAAAAAAGATTTGCCTAGATCTCCAAACTGGGATTGAGCAGGAGGCATGAGGTGTCCCCCATGGCCATTGAAAAGTTGATTTGAACGATGACGTCCCATGGTTGGTGAAAATCTATCCTGAATAACTCCTGGACCAGTACCAATTCCGCTACCTGTACATAGGAAGGTGAATGAGAACGTAGACAGTCATGTACACACCTGACATTCAAGAGAATGCTACTGCTGCCACGGCAGCTTTAGGATTTCAGTTTACCTGGCATTTGTCCAAACATATCAGCAAGCCCTCCAAGTGGGTCCCTGTCAAGTTTCATCCTGGGTGGCATAAACGGTCCCTCCAGAAAGAAGTCGCTTCTCATCCCTTGAGCCATAGGAGCAGGAATAAAGACTCCCAGATCCTTCAAAGACAGATTTAGAATCTTAGTCGGAGTCCAGGAGTTTGACCCACTCCTTCATGCAAACATGCCGTAGATGACCAATAATACATCATTACATTTGGTGCAAATGGACGTGGAAGTACTTACTTTTACTGCATCTTGACGGATTTGATTGATAGTCTTTGGTCCATTGTCAAGAAAAGCTTTGCGAGGAACCCAGTTGTGTTCTCTCAACTCCACAGTATCCTAAAAGGAAAAAAGCAAAAAATTAAAGGGGATGGGGTGGGGGAGAAGAGACAAAGAGGGCAAGAAACCAAACAGGACTGGCACTCTTACCTGCAGCAGGAAACGAATCCTTGCTGGCAATTCCTTACTTAACATCAAGGAGCGCATACGGGCAAAGTACTGATCCATTAAGGACTAAGAGGAGAAAGAGGCCAAGTTTAGCTTAGTTGCTTAAAGTTGCAGTTTCCCCCTCAATAATCTCTCTTTTCAGTATCAGTATTACAAATTACATTTAAAATGTGGCAGTGTTCAAATTATCTAAAAATGGTAAAGAGAAACAGGCTGTTGTCCTCCCCTTCTGTTTCCCATTCCCTTAAAGGAATGGTTTGGACTGGACTGTAGCTGAATCCCTAGATTATCTTCTGCCCAAGTCACTCTGAGGCAAAGGTCAGAAAAATCAGTCAATACTATTTAGCTTTGTAAACATTCTGACAGTGACCAGCTACTAAAAATACCTATGAAGACAAGACAAGTCAACCTTAAGAGACATAGGGTAGGAAAGTTATAGGCCACAAACATATCATAAGACATCATGTAACTAGTTCCTTGCGCTTAGAATACAATTCTACAGCATTTCTGCGATAAAAATTAGTATTCGGGTACATAATTCCTCAACTTTCTAGAGTGAAAATTGTGAACAAGCAACGTATTTCTGCCCCCCCCCCCCCCCATTTCCCCCCCCCCCAAGGGAGCCATTAAAAAAAAAAAAAGTGTTAGTACTTCAGTTTGAAAGAAAGACATACCTTGGCTTTTGCATGGTCTAGTCTAGGTCCCACTGTCCTCATTATCTGACAGAGGCACTCCAAATCCTCCCCCATATCCTTGAGTTGGACTCTCTTCTTCTTTTCCAAAAGCTAAAACATTAAAGAGGGATTATTTCCATTAAGAGGGGGATCTTTATACAGACAGTTATGAGGTTAATTCAAAATACAGAATGCTCTCCCCCCTCTCTATACAGGCCTGTCTCATCTTACGCGGGGGTTCCGTTCCGCAGTTAGTGCGTAAAGCGAAAACCACGTATAATCAAAATTACACTGAGTTGAATGGCGGGCAGAATCGCCCGCACGGTAAGTACAGTATTAAAATTGTTATTTTTCTCTTTTTTGTGTTTTTGTCAACCGCGTAAAGCTGAAATCGCACATGTTAAATGCGCGTAAGATGCGACAGACCTGTATAGAGCCTTATCCTGCAAAATACCTGGACCAAATTAAAACCCCATCTTGGAGAATTCTTATAGAACTATTAATAAAGCTATGTACTGCACTGTCATTAACTATTCAAATTTTCCTACATACACATCCAAAAAAAAAAAAAAAAAAAAAA
>NW_020664447.1:5911484-5911961 GCF_002925995.2 Terrapene triunguis
CTTGCATCTGAAGAAGTGAGGTTCTTACCCACGAAAGCTTATGCTCCCAATACTTCTGTTAGTCTTAAAAGGTGCCATAGTATGTTTCTAGTACACTAATTGATTAGATTTTAATTGAAAACTAAGATACTCTATCAGGACACTAACAGAGGGCATTTTTAAAACTGTTTTATTTGGGGCAAAGTACCCAAAGTTACAAGAGTCACTCTTTATGTGTGACTATTGTTCCAGATGGACTCCTGGTATTTCCTAACCTCTTATAGCCTTAGAGAACTCTAATGTCTTGTGTAATCATTCCAATGTTAAAAAAATACCCTCCTCCTTCCCCTCCAACCATCTCGGAATCTATTACAGCCTTACAACATTGCTACGGAATTTAAGACAGTAGTTGTGCCTGAGCTCACACATCTTTTATTTCATGACAATGAGCGTATTTTGTTCTGCCTCAGCACCGGGGGGGGGGGGGGGGGGGGGGGG
>NW_020664447.1:5912061-5922413 GCF_002925995.2 Terrapene triunguis
GGGGGGGGGGGGGGGGGGGGGGGGGGGGGGGGGGGGGGGGGCGGTCACAGCATGGTGTATGTGTCTGGACTAGATATCTCTCAAAGTCCCTGCCAGCCTCACTTCAGTTCACCTGACTATATTTAAGTAATTTACATAAAGCACAAGGATGGGTAGTACAGTACAACTCTTATTTTTCACAGTATAACTACTACTAGTAGCAATGTTTCAAAAAAGCTACACTATCACTTGGCACTCAAAGTGTAACACAGAGTCCCAAGACCACCTACAGAAATATCAGAAGCGTTTGTGGCTAGTAAAGGCCTGCTTCAGATTAAAAGAAGCCTTCACATCGTGTACTACTGTAGAAATCTTTACCAGGAAGGGTTGTTTTAATATATGAATAGAAGTTAAATGGTCATTAGTTAGGCTGCTGCTTCTCTTCAAGTTGTAATCCCCAATACGTAATAAAATTAAGTTTTGGGCAATTTTCCTTCATCTATTTGGCCCTCTTTTATATATCAGGAACAATTCTGAGACTTAAACCAAGATTATTCATCCTTTACACAAAAACCCTAGTTTTAGAACAATCACTTAGATATTCTTATTGAATACTAAATTCATATGTACTTAAAATACACCTGACTTACCAGCAGTATGATCCCTTTTAGGATGAGCTTAGACTCTACACCCACATTGAGGAGCTCAAGGCATAGCTTGTCAAACTTTTCAGGAGTAAGTTTATTTAGTATGCTAGAGGAAGAAAAAAGTTAGAGGAATCAGTTATGTTTGTAAAATGTTCACATAGCCGATACAGCTATTTTAATTTATGTGAGTTGGGGTTAAGATTTGAGTTGTCCTGGTTTTTTTCCAGTTATCACTTTAGACAAGAGCAATTTACTTTGTGTGTTTGTCAACTAGAGGAGGCTTTTTAGGGCACACAAGAAATGCACTCAGCAGCAAACAGAATATAGCAATCTTAAACCCTCCCCATTACAAGTTTTTTACATGATGCAAGGCAGATAGTTCAGATTTTCTCCTGCTCCACCAATCCCTTACAGAAGACAGCTACTCAGGAATCTCTGATCAGCTTCAGGAATACTCTCTTATAAGTTTATGAACATGTATTTGCCCCTCCTTCTAACCCTTCCATTAGGAACCATGTATTTCAATTTTAACCATGCAAGACAGCGGTTTTCAACCTTTCATTTGTGGACCCCCCCCCCCCCCACACACACACAAAAAAACACACCCAACAACCCCACACACAAACTTTTAACAGAGGCATGGACCCCTTTGGAAATCTTGGATGTAGTCTGCAGACCCCTGGGGGTCTGAAGACCACAGGTTGAAAACTACTGGTATAAAAGTACTTATACTACAGGTTGATAAGATAATATGGGGGGGAGAAGGGGGGGGGAGAAGGGGAAGGTAATTTTTAGCACTCCACTTTGCCAATCGATATTAACCTTAAAAATAATAGACCAACTTACCCTCTTACTTTCCTGAAGATTGCATCATGTCGTTCTTTGTCATTTGCGGAGTCGTCATCTCGTCTAGTGCTTCGTGAAGGAATCCATTTCTGAGCGTTTTGCCCTGGGGTTTTCCCCAGGAACTCGCTATATTTATTGAAAAATATAAATAAGGCAGTAAACTGAGAAAAGAAGTTTTTGCTCAAATGTTGTCATAAGCAGCATAAGCTTTGAATGTCACCTTAGATTTAGGTTATGAACCTGCAACTGGTTGCGCAATAGGTGCTCCCATAGCCTATGGGGACATTATGGAGACCCACATACTTCTTTTGCGGGATTGGGTGTTCTCTAGTGTCCCCACCAACTCTTCTCCACACCCCCTTGACTTCATTTCAGTTAAATGAAATCTGCTTATCATATTAGCACTAACCAGTTAGTAATTGCCTACAGTTAGCCAGTCTAACTAGAAAGGAAAATGTCTCTCTCTAGTATACAAAGCTGTAATAAGATTTGTCAGTGTTATCTGTTAGGAAGTTAACAAAAGCTGACAAAAGTATAATCACATGGTGTCTTAGAGAAGTCTACAGGTTTGAGATCAATAATTGCTGTTTGACCCCTTATTTATGGCTATATATGTTTTTACCACCAACATGGCAATATGACATACCTGTTGCTGGCAGTCTTGGGATAGTGCTGAGGTGCACCCCTACTACCTCCTCCGCCTGAAGAAGCACTGTTTCAGAGAAGAAAATATCCTTATTCAAGGCTTTTCAAAAGTACTCTCTCTAGCTCAGGCCTAGCTACACAATTTTTTTGTTTATTTTATTTGAAAGTTTAGCTATACATCCTTCACAAACAGAAGTTAAAAGCGATACAATTAATCTGTCACTTAGCATATAAAACTAACTTAAAATTCTCATAGAAAGTTGAACATATATATTGCCAGTCATTTTGCTTTTGAGTTATTTTACAATAGTCTGTCATTGAGGGGAAAAACAAACACTCTACCTGAAACGAGAAGCACCCCCTTCTGCAATCGCACTCTCCACTTTGGCGGCTTGACAACGAAGAATCTTCAAAAGAATAATAAATTGACAGGGTGGGGGGAAAAAAACCTAGAACGACAAATCAGAGTTCACATTACAATTATTTGCTTGTGCTTATAACAGTTCTTTTCTTCAGCAGGATGACATCTATCAACACAAACCACATTACTTGAGTTTAACTACCTGCTTTTATTAAAAAGGAGTCCCCCAGAGCTTAAATACAGCTTGAAAGTCAGTTTATTCCTTCACTTATGTGCAACACTTGATGACATCAGCAACATAAAGCAATGTAGGGACATCCTCAGAAAGCTCGATTATGTGACCATAATCATCTCTCTTGTGGCCAAAAATAAGATCTAAATTCTTGTCTGAGACACACCTTTTTTTACAGGTTACTTTAAAAAAAAAATTCTACAGTCTGATGTCATATTCGCTTAAGAGTTTGTCTAGTTTTAAAATTAAGATTTATTTGTACTATTGTGAAGTTTGGCAGGAACAGCCACGCAATAATGTCAAATCTAACAGGAATGCATCCTAAAAACTGTAGTGTGAACAGATGTGCCAGATCATAAAGTGTTTAATCCAGGCCTATTTAAGATTACGTGAATATCTAATCCATATAAAAGATAGTCATTTAACTACAGAACCGCTTTAAGCCCCATTTGCCTCATCCCTACAAATGGTTAAGATTCAAAGATGGAGGTAGTTTGATCATGCCCAGAAACGTGGGTGGCCTTTAAAAGATAAATCAGAGCAGTACTCATCATGGAGGTAGTCTGCTCTGAAAACAAAAGATCGAGCATCTGAACAGTTCTTTGTTTCAAAATTTTGCTTCTAACACCTTTTCTACTGGCTCAACCATTTTAAAAAATTAAGTGAGGAGATAAAGCATGATGGAGCCCAGAGCTCTCGTCACCAGAGGGTGAGACCATGAAAGGTCTTTTCCCCCTGAGGAAGTCCCCCTCCCTCCTATGCGTGTTTGGCAGGTAAGCGCTACCACCTACTCTTTAGAGATACTTTCCGCTTGAGCAATACACCTTCGAATCCTGCCCCGGCAGCTCTTTCCCCCCCGCTTCTCTCCAGCCGCCTGCTCAGGCAGGGGGAAAGGGAAGGGAACAAGAGGTGGCTGCAGCCGAACAAAAGGGCTGCGGGAAACGCAGGCGGCAGCCGCGGCGCCCCCGCAGGACACAGGCACTTCCCCCCCTCCCTGCCGCACGGAGCCCCGAGCGCCCCCCTCCCCCCGGCGCCGCCCGTTCCTAGGCTCAGCAGGCCGGGCCGGCTCTTTGTTCTCGGCGAGGGAAGCAGGAAGCCCCCAGCCCGCCCTCTGCAGGGCGACGGGCCGCCCCCCCGTTACACGCAGCCCGCGAGGGCCTCGCGCCCAGACAAAGCGCTTCCCCCTTCGCTGGCGCAGGGAGGCACCCGGGGGAAAGGGGGGAGTTCCTCCGGAGCGAGAGGCTCATCCGCCCACCCCCCTGGGAGGGGACCCTATGGGGGCGATCAGGGTCTCGAAGGCGCGTCCCCCTCTTGGGCAGGTCGGGGTCAGGGAGTCGCCCCTCCCCGGGGCAGATCAAGACCCCTCACCCTCCATCCCGACATGCGCGAGGGCAGGCAGCTTCTCCAGGGTTACGCGGGAGCCAGGCTGCCTTCCCCGGAGGACTCGGTTCTCTGCTTCCCCTTTACCCCGCTGCGAGCGGGCTGAGGCACCCTTCCAAGGGCAGAGCCAGTAACCGGCTCCCTCCGCCGCGCCTCCCCCCGCCCGGCCCGCAGCCAGTCCCTCCCCACGGCTTGTCATCCTGGCCGGACGGGCTGCGAGTCTCTGCCCTTCGCCCACCGGCCGGGGAGAAGCCGGTCCCGGCGGCCGGGGCCGCCATTTTGTAGTGAAGAAAGAGGGGGAGGCAAAAAGAAGATGGCGGCCATTTTAGCAGCGGCCATTTTAGACAACAGTACCCCCCAGCGCTGTCCGCCGGCACCGGCTTTCTCACCTTCCCTGGGGCCTCGTCAGCTTCACCGGGTCCCGGCGGCTACCAAGGGCGGGGGGAGAGGCGAGAGAAGGGAGGGGGAAAGAGGGAGCCGGGGACCGGGGTAGGGAGGGGGGGGAACGTACGACGCAGGACGAGCCTCCGAATCAGCCAAGCAGGAGCAGCCAAAAACTTCCTTCGACCACCTCCATAGAGATCCAACTCGCAGCCGCTTCTAACGCGCACTGAGCAAGCCCCACTAACTTTATTACCCTGCGCGCAACCTACCCCGCCTCAGCACACCGACAGCCAATCGCCGCTGGAGACCCCGCCCACCCCCGCCAATCAGAGCAGAGGAAGAGGCGGGGACAGAGCAAAGATGGGGGAGGAGCGAGCAAGGGAAGCTTGGTTGAATAGCAGCACCTCCGCAGTGCAGCACCGGTATGCGCTAAGGCATTTACGCCGACGGGCTTGCGTAGCTGACTGGGTGAAAGGGGGGCGGTTGCGCAAGTGGCGCAACCATTCAATGGGGGCTGCCTGCCTGTCTCTCTTCTTTGCTGTGTGTTCCTATAGTTCTCCCATCAAGCAGGCTCCTGCGTCAGGAGGGTGAAGGAGCAGTCCCAGTGCATTACATCGGGCTGCCCTGCTCATAGCGAGCAAGGGGAGGGGACGTTTTACCTACTATACACTACTACTCATCCTCTCTGACCAGGTTGAAAACACACTTACATACTGTTGCCACACACTACACGAAGGGTAGACAACCTATGGCACGGGTGCCGAAGGCGGCACACGAGCTGATTTTCAGTGGCACTCACGCTGCCCGGGTCCTGGCCACTGGACGGGGGACTCTGCAATTTAATTTTAAATGAAGTTTTCTAAACATTTTAAAAACCTTATTTACTTTATATACAACAATAGTTTAGTTATATATTATAGACTTATAGAAAGAGACCTTCTAAAAATGTTAAAATGTATTACTGGCACGCGAAACCTTAAATTAGAGTGAATAAATGAAGACTCGGCACACCACTTCTGAAAGGTTGCTGACCCCTGCACTACACGGTTATACATTGTGATCTGAGCCTGAAAACAGCTGCATGAAGGACCATTGCCATGGGGGCTACCGGGGTCTAGTCCCCTGCATCCAATTCTAGGGATGCATTCCCTCTTTAGAGGCCACCTAGGGTACAGTAGATGGATTCAGCTGGTAGAGCTGTTCAGTCCATTGCATGGCATCATGCAACTGACATGGTTGACGATGATTTAGGAGGCTGATTCTGACTTGCATGGTTTATACTGTGTTTAACAATCAATCATTCTTGAACATGGTTGTAGCTATGATAGCACAGTTGGATGCTTTGTCAGGGAAGGACTTTTGCTGCTGCTACGACTGAGAGCACATGCACATTTCACAATGCAGCTACGAGGCAGATGAAAGATTTTCCTTAGATTATAAATCACAGTTCTTTCATCCTCTTAACTGATATTTTTGCACATTATTTTAGAGTACAGTCTTGTCAATAGTAACCGTCATTATCGGACATGCCAAACCTGCAAAAAAACAAAAAACAAACCCAAACCGCAGAAATTGGGCTTGTTTTTTGCTTAATTGGCTTGAGAGTCGCTTGTTGGCTAGTTTTTGTCTTGTTGCCCTTTTAAAAAAAAAAAAAAAAAAAAAAAAAAAAAAAAAACAACCCACCAACTGCCCCCAGCAAGCAGGGGGGAACGAGTCGGGGGGCACAGCGGGCCCATGCCAGTCCCAGACTGCATGCCAGGGGGAATCTAGGCACAGGTTTTTGCCCAGAACTGTGATTGTTCAGCTTCCACGACACACTTCGAAATATAGCTATTCTCTCAAACTGTTTTTTCCTCACTTTTCAGAGGGTGGTGGCAGAAATAAAATGACATGTTTGAGTAGATATAAGGATGGTTATAGGAGAGTGAGTTGGGGGGCAACTGGGAGAATTCTACTTATTGACATTGGTCCAAAGTGCATGTTATAAAGATCTAAAGATTAAATTAATATTTCATATATGCAGCCTGAGCTTTTAAGGAGCATACATTAATCACGTAAAATAAACAGAGCCCTGATTGGAGCACTAAACTGTCAGCTATAACTATGACCATGTTAAAAGTTGTGAAGCATGGTAAACTATGCTTAGCAATAGTGTTCAGGGCCAACGAGGGCTGGGGGGGAGCCAGTACAAATTAACGGGGCCTGGTGGTCTAGAAGGGGACCTGGGGCCTGGCTCCCCCCCACCCCCATTCTGTCAGCCCTATTTAGCGAGTCTGCCCTTGCTGGGGGGCCCAAAAAAATTCTGGGCCTGGCTTCCCCCCTCCTCTAGTCAGCCCTGTTTAGCCGGTCCACCCTTGCTGGGGGGCCCGAAAATTTTTTTTCCACCGAGGCCCAAACGCGCTCTCGGTGGCCCTGAGTGTTGCTCCTTCTTACAGTCTCAGCAATCTGGCAAATGGTAGCAGAGGTCTAGGCCAAGGGCTTTGCAGGCCAGTACCCAGCAGAGGTTGAAGATAGTCCTGTACTCTACCTAGTGGTTACACAATACACTAGTTCTAGAAAAGTGGTGGTTAGATGACATGAAGGGTAATCTCTTCTTCCAGGAATAATAGCCCAACTTCAAGGCCTGGTTCCCAGAGAACTGTATCTCAAGAATGGACTCTAAACAGAGCCAAGGCGGAGAGCAAACTCTCCTACAGCTCACACAGCCATTTCTTCCTGGACCACTGACCTCTACACAGAACTTGCATAACCCCAAACTAACAAACAAACAACAAGTGCCATCCCAAAGCTGAACATTTGCTTGCACACTAGAAGAACTTGGAAGACTGTGTAATAGCACCACCTCATGATGTGTGCCATAACAATATTATAATTTTCTAAAAGGCTTGGTCTACACTACAGAGATAAGTCAATGTAAAGCATCTTACGTCAACCTAATTATGTCAGTGTCTACACTAGAATGCTGCTTCTGCCAAAGTAAGTGGCCTGCTACACCGACATAACTCCACCTCCACGAGAGGTATAGTGCTTATTTCAGTGTAGTTAGGGCAGCATAGTGTAGCATCTGTGAAGACACTGTATTACTTAGATCTGCTGTTGGCTGTCATTCTTGACAGTTTCATGGCTCCAGCTGTAAACCCCAGGCTGCTCTGCTGAGCAGGAGGCAGCTGTGAAACTGACAAGAATGTCAATTTCACTGCTGGTAGGCTTCCAGCAGTGAAACTGAGCCCCTACTTGGCTCACAGCTCAGGCTGTCACCCTGGGGAGGGTGGGTTACTCCACTATGAGCTCTGCACTGCTGTCAGTGTCCCACTTCAGTCATGCAAGTGCTCCTGGTGAGGATGTGCACCATCGGTGGTGGGTACAATAGTCCAGGCAGGTTAAGCCTCCCCTAACCCAGGCCATAGTCCCGCCCATGCTTTGCTCCAAAGTCCCACCCTTGCTCCCCCGAAGCCAGCAGGGGCTGAGCTTGGGTCGGCGGCTGCCCCAGGCCACCAGTAGGCCCGAGGACCGGGCAGGACCAAGCACTGGCCCAACCCTCAGGCTGCCCCAGGCCAAGGGCCAGGAGCAACTTAGGTCAGCCCTCAGGCGTGCCAGTGGCGACTCAGCCAGCTGGCAGGCGGGGGGGGGGGGGGGTCAGGCTCGTGCTGGCTGGCAACCAGGGTTGGCTCAGGCCATGGCTGAGGGGTCGGGTGATTTGGCCAGGGCTTCTCTGGCTGCAGGGGGAGGGGGGGCCCTCAGGGCTCTGGTGGGCGAGTGGGGAAGGGGCCAGGTAGGTGGACTATCCTTCCCGAAGGAGGGGGGGGGGGCCCTCACCCACTGCCCATGATGTACACTATGGGCAGAAGGAGGGTAGCATGAACACCAACAGCCAATTGAATTACTGCGGTGGCTGTAGGTCGACCTAAATTAAAATCAACCTAATTTTGTAGTGTAGACAAGCCATGATACAATTATAGCTTGCAGTTCCGTGTTTTGGGGGGGATGAGGCTTTTAATTTGTATTGAGTAAAATTTACCCCTGCACTGAGTGCCCACCTCAGGCACTATGCATCATTTAAACCAGTCATAGGAAGGGCAGGAAGTCTCACTCAGCTGGTTGAAGTCAATGGGAGTGTGCTTATATACACTAGTTCAAATAAGGCTGCATCTGTGGCAGTATTAGGTGGATTCCTAGGTCATGCAGGATCCCTAGAAGCTACAGAATAAATGCTAGACTGACTTTAACCTCCTAAAGAATCAGGATCTCTTCCTTTTTATCACAGCCCTGGATGGGTCATGCCAGAGGTTTCCTTAACACTAAACTTCCACAAACACCCACATTAGCTCTGGACAATCACCTACTGTGCCTTTTTTTTTTTTTTTTTAAAATATAATTAAAGCTGGCATGACAGAAGCATAGGGCAAGTGATTGAGAAAGTGACACACTAACTCTTGCACCCTGCAGCTGGGAGGTCCAAACAAATGGCTTTACTGGAGGCCTCTAGTTTTCCAGAACCAATTCCTGTTCTTAATACTTTGTAGTAGGCTCCCAACACCTTATATCACTGTCCAAAAATTTATGTGAGGCCTACCATGGCGCACTGATATAGGCCTTTGTGTGTTTCCTCTTCAGTAGGATGACATTAATCCAAAGTATCTTCCTCTATCTAATAACAATAAGCATTAACAACAGTTTACCTATAAGATTCTAGATGAAAAAACCTGAACAGACTATTAAAAAAAAATTTCATGCACAGACACATATGCTGTATGTAGGCAAACACACGTAGGGACTGTTAAAAAAAAAAGAAAAAGAAAGAAAGAAACTAGGAAGCTCAAGATTTCTTTATGACTTGGGGTAGAGGAATATTTTTTTCCCCTCACTTGTGTTTTGTCAAAAGGCAGCCTCTCCAAGGAGCTTTACAGCAAGGGGCTTGAGCCTGCATGGGGTTCACACAGGCAGACCTCTGCACCTGTCCACAGCTCCAGTAATATCAGCAGGGTTCCATGTGGATGTAGGGTCTGCGCACACAGAGGCGATTGTGAGATCAAGGCTTAAGATATTAAAGCATAATTATTTAGGGTGGTACACCTCTACCTCGATATAACGCTGTCCTCGAGAGCCAAAATATCTTACCGCAGTATAGGTGAAACCACGTTATATTGAACTTGCTTTGATCCTCCGGAGTGCGCAGCCCAGCCCCCCCCCGAGCACTGCTTTACCGTATTATATCTGAATTTGTGTTATATCAGGGTAGAGGTGTACCAGGCTTCAGTCAAGTAAAAGATTTTGAATAGTAGTACAGAACAGATCCAAAAATTTGTGTTCTTGGGGTTTAAAAAAAAAAGTGTTAGTACTCAGAATTTTGGAAAACCAACTTGAAATGAGGGATTGTGTTTTGCTTTCAATTACAGGACATTCCCCTACAGAGCTTGCAGCACAAATATTCCAGCACTGTGCTAGGGTACAGGATCCCAAAGTGGAAGTGAAGTAGAAGCTCAATCATTTGACTTTCTCTAATAAGTCTTTGTTGGGCAGTGGGTAGAAACCACTATTTATTTATTTATGTAAGCAAATTATGTCGGTGTTGATTAGCAGACCATTGTATCAACCTCATTAGTTTTTTAAAAAGCTACACTACAAAATATTTACTTATATTATAGTAAAAAAAAAAAAAAAATAATGAACGTTAAACTACAATTGCTAAATAAACTAACAGAATACAGCTCATGGTGCATGATCCTTACTTTTTAAATTGTGCTTGTTCTCTTAGGCCCTGACACTGCAAATGTGCATGTAAGTAGCTGCGTACATAAGTTAGGGTTACCATACGTCCGGATTTTCCCGTAAATGTCCGGCTTTTTGGGCTCCAAATACCCATCTGGGGGAAAAGGCT
>NW_020664447.1:5922513-5944618 GCF_002925995.2 Terrapene triunguis
TGCTGGGCGGGCCGGGGGTGCTCGGCCGGGGGCCCGGGGGCCGGGCCGGGGACCGGCAGTGCTGGGCGGGCCGGGGGTGCTCGGCCGGGGGCCAGGGGGCCGGGCCGGCACCCCAGAGCCTGAGCCGACCCAGGCTGGAGACGCCGGGGGGCCAGGCTGGGCCGCGCCTCCTCCCCCCACACCCCCTTACCTGCTTCAGGCTTCCTGCGAATCAAATGTTCGCGGGAAGCAGGGGAGGGGGCGGAGTTGGGGTGGGGACTTTGGGGAAGGGGCGGAGTTGGGGCCCCGTGGAGTGTCCTCCTTTTGGAGGCTCAAAATATGGTAACCCTAACATAAGTAGTCCCATTGACTTGAATGAGACTATACAGGCGCATAAGTGTTTGAAGAAGTGGGCCATTAATGTGAGCCTGCAAGGTGTTGAGTATCTCTGGAGAGTTGGTTTCTCTTCCTCTTTACTACTGCTAAAAATGTTGGCAGGATAAATTAGGCTTTGAAATACCAGTGTCACATAGATTGCCCATCTTAATAGTACCACCAACCAACACGGAAGGCACACCATTACTCACGTCTGAGAGCTGCATAGCCCAATCACTAGTACAGTATCCTGCACATCTCTTACTTGAAGGGGTTTCTATATTATCCTACTTTGCTCCAGACAGTCAGCCATATGTTAATCAGTTATCAGTTTCAGTACCCCCTTTGACCGGTCATCTGTGGTCCTGATGACTAACTTATGATAAAGGTTTCTCCAAACTACCCTATCCTCACACCTTTCCTCCCCTTAAAATATCATCTTTTTTCATAATGTCACTTATACTGAACACCAGCTACTCAATGTCCGGAAGAATCCAGAGCCAGGACTGATCTAGCTATACCTCTCCTCATCAGTTGCCTCTCTGTGGGTATGGAATAAGTTGCCTCTTTAACAAATAGTTATTATCTATAATCTTTGTTCCATGTTTTGTGCCATCTCTGTGACAGGTTTTCCTCTTGCTGCTGCTGTTCATTGGCACCTGGATTGTTCCTTAAGGTGGGGTCCACTGCCTTTTTTTGGTAAAGAAAGAAAAAAAGGTTTAAAGAAGCCTCAACATCCTTTCTTCACCCTACATCAGAAACATGATTTTCAACATGGACTGCTAACTCCGAAAGTAAAAACTCAGTCTGGTCCTCTAGAATCTAAATCCAATTTCAGTACCTGCACATTGTGACTTGGTGACTAATCAGGAAAGCTAAGACCCTGAGAAATGCTCTATGTGGGTGTACCCTTACACTCATTCAAAACCCCACTAATGTCAGCGTACATCCCCATTGACTGACATGGAACAGTTGCAAGATTAGGGAAGTTTACAACCCATCACTGAACATTCAGAAATATCTTTTTATGTTATCAGAGTTTCAGGGTAACTGCATCTGTATTTCCCACTCCATGGTCCCTCAAAGGGCACCTGCTGAAAGGTTTCTGGCTCCTAGCTGTCACCAAGCCTGGGTAGAGACCCATCTCACTCCCTTCTGACCGGGGTTTTAAGGCTGCACAACTCCCTGCACTATCTTCAGCAAGTTAGTTTGCCTAAAAGGCCAGTGCCTGTACTTCGCTTTCTCTGCAAGGGCTATGGATAGTGTATTGCCAGCACTGCAGTTCCAAGTTACCACACAACTCTTTCCAAGAATAAATGTGTTTCCTTAAGTAAAAGCATTATAGTGAAAACAATGAAAACTTTACCAGAGGTCACTGCTACTACAGCATAAGGCTCTGGTAGCATCAGTCCTTCAAACCTCACAACTGTGGAATTACTCACTCCCCAGAAAATCCATTTAACATGTACGGTCCCAAAAATCTGTGCTTGTCTGGCACATTCAAAAATTTCTCGCAAGCCCCCTCTTCTGACCTTCAAACAACCCTCTCCCCCCCCCCACTTCACCAAGCTCATCATCATCCCACAGACCAGACCCTTTCAGAACAGATGAAAAACCTGTAAACATATCTCCACTGCTATGAGGATCAATACCCCCAACATACCTTTCAAGATCCCTTGGTCCTACATGCCTCTCATAACATGCATTGGATAAAGGTACACCACATCAAATGCCACAACAACTATGTGGGAGACAATCATGCTGGTCTCAAATGAACTCACACAGAAAACTGATAAATGACGAAGACATTTTATCACCCAGAGATGAGCACATTTCACAAAGCAATCACTCCCATAGCTGATCACTCAGTCCCTGACGTCAAAGGAAATCTGCACAAACACCTTCAAAAGACAAATCTGGGAACTTACATTCATAACTTTAATGTTGCCTCTGTAAGTTCATAGTGTCCAACAGTTTTATGATTCATTACAATGTGTAACACACCCTACTGCCTGCTAACCCTTAACTGCCCACTTCATTTTAAGTCCGTGGTCTCCAACCTTTTTACACCCAAGATCACTTCTTGAATCTAGGGGCAACCCAGGATCTACCCCCCCCCTTCCCCAAAGCTCTGCCCTGCTCACTCTATCCTCCCCCCCCCATTGCTTACTCTCCCCCACCCTCACTCATTTTCACCAGGCTCAGACAGGGGTTCGGGAGGGGATGCGGGCTCTGGACTGGGACCGAGGGGTTTGCTGTGTGGGAGGGGGATCTGCGCTGAGCCTGGGGCAGTGGGTTCGGGTGAAGGAGGGGGTGAGGGGTGCAAGCTCTAGGATGGAGTTAGGGTGCAGAAGGGGACTCTGAGCTGGGGCAGTGTTGGAGTGCAGGAGGGGGTACAGGCTCTGGGAGGAGGGGGTCAGGGTTGGGGCTTGGGGTGCAGAAAGAGGTTCAGGGTGCAGAAGGGGGCATGGGGTGCTGACTCCAGGAGGGGGCTCAGGGTTGGGGTGCAGGAGGTGGTTTGGGGTGCTGGCTCTGGGAGGGGGCTCAGGGATGGGGTGCAGCATCCTGCTGGGCAGCACTTACCTCCGGCAGCTCCCAGTGGGCAGCGGGTGCAATGAGGCTAAGGCAGGCTCCCTGCCCTATCCTGGCCCCACACTGCTCCCAGAAGGGGCCAACATGCCCCTGCGGAGTGACAGGGGGCACGTGGCTCTGCGCACTCCCCTCTCTGCAAGCACCGCCCCCACAGCTCTCCCGGCCAATGGGAGCTGTAGGAGGGGGTGCTTGCAGGCAAGAGCAGTGTACAGAGGGAGACTCCTGGCCCCGGAGCCACGCTGGCCGCTTCCAGGAGCGGTGTGGGGCTGGGGTAGGTAGGGAGTCTGCATTAGCAGCAGCCACACTGCACCACAGGAGATCGCGATCGACCGTTTGGTGATCACTGTTTTAAGTGGTCTCCTACAGCATGCATGAACCTCTTATGGTTAACAATCTGTCCCTTCTTATATATAGCTTAGACACTTTGGTTACCTTCTCCCGACCTGAGGAATAACTTAGTAGAAGGGACAAGCTTTCAACCTTCACAAACAAACAGAAGTTGGTTCAATAAAAGTGGACTAAACCTACCTTGTCTCTCTTATGTCCTGGAACCAACATGGCTACAACACTGCAAACAACATTTCAATATAGTAATTGGAACTCTTTACACTTCTCAAGTGTCACATCTACCCCAGATGTGTCTGAGCCATCAGAGTTTTGCTTTATCTAGTCAGCTTCTGAAAATCAAGCTCTATATAAATTAGATCAGCATCTGGATTTCCTGCTGCTGCTACCCAGCACCCCACTTAATTCTCTATCACATATATTGGCAGCATCCCCCCCCCCCCCAATCACCCTCTTTTTATGCACTGGCCTATCAACGAATACTCACTGGATTCCTCGGATTTTACAGTCAGGATTGTGTGGGATTTTAGTGGGGTTCTTTGTAGAAATGTGGAACCCAAAACGTAAAATGTCATTGTTTACCCAGGAGCTTGCCATGCTTGTTTAGGGTAAGTGCAACAACCTGACAAGAGACCAAAGAAGGCAAAAAATTTACCACCTCATAATTTTACTGGCTAATGATAAATTATGCCCCAGCTTTACCACATGGGTAGGCAATCACTAGACCACCAAATATTAGGGGCATTGATGTTACAGCAATAACTGTTTGTGTGGATGACGGTGGGCTGCTATGGGTGGGCATTTGCTAGTTTGCTTAATGGTAGCATAACTTGAGCCAGCCCTGCTTTAAATTAGTACTACACAAGATCTTATGCACAGTTTTGTCTATACAGTCCAATAGCCTACCAGTGTGCTCTTCGTTTCAACAATCCCATTTAAAAATAGTGCATATTCCGAGCCAAAACGCAACTATAGTAATACAAATATTTAAATATTCGAATCCTTTTTAAAGCTAAAATAATGCATATGTCCTCAGTATAGTTTGAGCTCTTGGGGGGAAAATGATGGCCCTTTATTAAATGTTGTCTACTGGTATACAGGACCCACAGAATGCTTAGAGTCACCATCTTGTTAAAGTGACAGCATTTTTATAATATTTATGATCAGAGAAATTTCTATACTGGGGCAATTTAGTTCAGTATCCTGTTTCTGCCAATGGCCAGGACAAGTTTATTTAAAATAAGACGTGATTTTAAAATCCGCAGTACCTGCCTACAGAAGAAGCTTTTTCCCCCCCACCTTCAGTTAGTTAATGCTTGACTTATGCCCTAAAGCACAAGAGTACATGCACATGGGTGTATATCCCTCATCAGTTTGCATAATCCCTAATGCAATGGTAAATGTTATTTTCCATTTAAAAAAATAAATAAATCTATTTGAGACCCATTAAGCCTTTGGCCCCACACTATGTCTCAGTGAGTTCCACAGATTATGCATTGTATAAAATATTTCCTTTTATCAGTTTTAAATGGGTTGCATTTTAATTCCACTGAGTGTGCCCTTGCTAAAGCAGAATGGGTTTTGTGCTGACCCCTCCCTTTTGGAGCGCTGCATATAGACCTACCCTCAATTTGTCTCTCTGGCATCTTCTTGTGGCCGTCTGGCCATCAACTCAAGCTCAACATGGCTAAAATAGAACTCTTAATCTAAACCCCACAAAACCATCCTCACTACCTCCTTTCTCAATCCTCGTGGACAACACTACCATTCTACATGTCCCTATAAGGCCCATAACCTTAACCATAATCTTCAATTTGGACCTCTCTCCAGGTCCTCACATGGTCACATCCAACCAAGATCTAAGTCTTGCAGATTCTTTCTGCATAACATCTCTAAGATACAGCCTTTCCTAAAACAAAAATATTGTCTCATTGGTTCCACTTGTCTTATACTTAGATAGTAAGCTGTTTGGGGCAGGTACTGTCTTCTTGTTCTGTATTTGTTTAGAGCCTAGCACAGTGGGGTCTTGGTCCACATCTGGGACTCCAATATACTATGATAAATATAAAATAAACTAATAATCATACTGACTTCCTTTGTAAAGCACCTGGAGATCTCCTGATGAAAAAGAGCTAGGTATTATTATTATAGAAGTGTATTTTCCTGAGCTCTTTCAATCCAAGTGGTTTAGGGGTACATTGGTGGGGAAGTTTGCACTGTATTTGTTCTGCATATTAAAAATACTTCATTTCTCAACATTGGTAACCTGGTTTATTTCAGCAGCATGACATTTACTCAAATGAGGAGACTGTTTTCTTACCTTTCATGAATTGAAGATAAAGTTTTTAACAACTGTAATAAAGGACCATAGGTGTGTATTTAAGTTCTATGAATTGTTGGCCCACATTCTCTCCTGGGCTGTTTCCATTCAGCACGGGAGAGGGAGGACCTGAAAGGGAGATGGTTATAGTTACCTGATTCTCTGGCCAGTTCTGAGCCAGCTAGGCTTTGTCAGCTAGCAACAGTCCCCAAAAACTATCCACCAGCTGCAGCTTGCAGGAGCACAGCACACTTCTCCACCCATAACACATTCCAATTCTGGGGCTGCAAATTGGGGTAAGAGGGCGAGGAAGGCCCTAGCTATATATGCCTACTGTGGCTTGCCTTACAGTGAGGGAATCTCTTGCTGGGGAACTGTGTCTAGTTTCTGTTCCCTTTGCCTTGCCTAAATTGTACAGAGAAAACAGAATTGGCTGCAAAATGTCTCCCCCTTTATTTATTTTAATCCAAGGAGCTATACTAATTGCACAGCACACTAGTAGAGTTATTGTGGTTAATGCAAATGTTTTGTTGAAAATGTTATAAAATTCAGATTTTATGAGGCTTAGATTTTAGACCAGATGGGCCTTCACAGGAACCTCACATTTTGGGATTAGGCATGTGTTGTTTGTTTCACATTTGAGTACCTATTGGTTCCGGGATTAGAGTTGGTTGCAGATTGAGGTCAAAACTGGAAGGAGTCTAATTTTCCAGATCCAACTAAAATGCAGGCTTAACTGACCTTGCAAGATTTCAATTAATTGGGCTGATGTCTCTGAAGAACTGCTCATAAAATTGTGTTACTGACATATTTGAATCTATGCACTGGCTTTTTTGAATAAGGTACCCGAACTTGAACCTTAAACCTAATCCAGATCCAAACAGACTCCTTAGCTCATCTCTACACATTTAACAGTGGGAAATTGTCTTCCCTTTGGTCCTCTCCTACTACATACTAATATTATTTATATTATATATATATATATATATATATATAAATAAAAGACAGACCATATTCTTCTCCATTTAAGCTCTGAACACACAGGGCCAGATTCATCCCTTGTGTAACTACTGACTTCACTAGAGTTACACCAGGGATTAATTAGGCTCACAGTACATTACAAATACTATATACTTTATTGATTTACATTGACTTTATTGACTCATGAAACACAGCAGTTCTCAAGTGGAAAATTAAATGAAAGTGGTATAAAGAGGAACCTGATTGTTCAGAGTAAAGTGAAGCTGTTTCAAAAACCACAGTTGTATGGTTTATCTAGCTCCTTTAGAAGATAAATTGATGTTCCCTACTAACAGTATTTGGGGAAGATTTAGGATGATGGGAGCAGGTGATTGACATCAGATGAAAGGAGACAGTCTGGTTTGACCACTGCTGCAGTGAGTAAGATGACTAAATAGAACTGTCCACAATAGCATCCAGATTTCCACTTCTACCCTCCACCCAGTGGTTACAGCAATTAATTTGCAGTATATAGGTTACTTAAATTAGTCCTGACTTGTGCTTACTATGCCCAATTAGGAAAGGTCTTTCTGGAGTTCCTCACATTGGTCTCCCTAGTCTTGTCTTCCTTAAATAAGAGTTGTATGTCCTCAGCCAACTCACCATTTATTCCTCTTCCAGATAGTTACTATATTTAGCAGTCATTACAAGACTGCCCTGAATCAACCTCTTTTCTCAATGAGAATTGGCCATGTACATATACACACACTGTATTCCCTGCAGGGCCGGCTCCAGCATTTCTGCCGCCCCAAGCAAGTAAAAAAAAAAAAAAAAAAGCCGTGATTGCGATCAGGGGCGGCAATTGGGGAAAGAAAAAAAAAAAAAAGCCACGATCAGCGGCGGCAGTTCAGCGGCAGGTCCTTCGCTCCTAGAGGGAGTGAGGGACCTGCCGTCCCCAAATTGCCACAGGTGTTGCCCCCCTCCCTTGGCCGCCCCAAGCACCTGCTTGTTAAGCTGGTGCCTGGAGCCGGCCCTGATTCCCTGTCTTCTAACAGTTGTAGAACCATGACAGGACTTTACTTCTCAACTGGTTGTTATCAATTTTCCTTAAGAGCAAGGCAGCATGGCCCATCAGGTAAGGCACTAGACTGGGACTGAGAAGAGTTGAATTCTAGTCCTAGTTCTGCCACTGATCTGGTAAGTGAACTTGGGGCAAGTCACTTCACTTAGCTGTCTCTCAGCTTGCTCATCTACCAAGTGGCGATGCTATTTTAAGTGCTTTAAAAGCTATGGGTAGAGTGCTGGAGTTTGGGTATTAATATTAAAGTCTTATGAGAGTGGCATTATAAAGTCTTCTTTTCCCCTTTTCAGCATTTCCCATCCCCATTTATGTCCTACCTTTTCATTTTTCCCCTCTCATTGTTTTCTGCATCTGCTAGCCCATTGGAATACATCATGTTATTGTAGCTGACATAGTTTTGGAGCACCAAGTAGTGGTTTCCAGAGCCAGTTATTTTATTAGATTTTAATAGAGTGGAGACTGGAGATACTGATTTCAAGTAGAAACAGCTGTGGACAAAAAGTTTTATTTATTTTTAAATACTGATTTTTAATGTTCATGGGAGGGGGAAAAAAGAGCAATTTTTCCTTGTATATACTCAACATGAATGACCTTATAGATTACAACGTTTAAATCTTACTACACTGAGAATGAAGAAGGTTGTTTCTACTTTAACTATAGCAGTCATTCTCAAATTGGGGGTCAGGACCCCTGAGAGGGTCATGAGGTTATTACATGGGGGGGGGGGGGGGGGGGGGAAGAAAAATCAAAATCGATCAGCCTTTACCCTAAACCCTGCTTTGCCTCCAGCATTTATAATAGTGTTATAAATTAAAATATATTAAGGGGGTGGGGGTGTCACACTCAGATGCTTGTTATTGAAAGGGGTCATCTTTACAAAAGTTTGACAACCACTGAACTATAGATTTTCACTATTCGTGTATTAATTTAATGTTGTGAGATACATTTCCTATGGTGTCTGCTGTTTCTTTTACTTGGCTTGTTGCATTTTGCTAAAAAAATAAATTAAAAAAGTCTACAAAATGGCTACCCTGTTTTTATGTTTTTGTCCTTAAAAACAAAGTGCTAAAGATCCTTCTTTCCATAACAGCAGTTTATATGGATACCTTTATCCATTCTGTTCTGATAACGAGATACATAGTACAATGGATTTCTTCTGTTCAAATGCCATTTTCAGGGAGCACAAATCAGGTTTGTTAGACAGCACACAACAGAGCTCAACTGAACAAAAGAAAGAAACTGACTTGGTACTTGGCTATCCTATCTATTGCTTCAGCTTTTGTTGTTTCTTGACTAAAGGAGCAATAATATTCATATTTAAAAATACAGAAAATTCCATAGGTGATACTTTGTACAGAGGGTCAACTCCAGAAAAGAAAATAGCCCCAGGAAGGATATGGTTTAAAAGACTGACCAACATTTAGTATCTTGCCAAGTTTTGTATGTTTTGGCAACCATACAAAAAGGAAGAGAAGAGTTTTTTCATCAGATATTCAGAGAAAAATGTGTGTGGTGGTGGGGAATTATATTCTCTGTATTGAAAAGAAATGAATTTTGTGTACAATGTTTCCCTCCATCCTTTTTTCTTTGGTATGTTCTAAATTGGATTGCAAATTGGTAGAGAAGGTTAACTTGTGAAAGTGAGATTTTTTTCCCCCTCACTATCGAGCCTTATGTCCAAGTTGAAAGAAAATGTTGTTCTTCAAACATATAGTATTCACAAACAGAAAAACCTACCTGAAGTCATACCTCTGCCTGCTAGCATCTGGACACTGGATACTATGCCTCCTCCAAAGGCCCCCCTCTCTCTCTCCTCTGACTACCAAGTTTGCATAAAATCTCCTGGGCTTCCTTAGAGTACCTGATTAGGCATCTAGGCCCCAATCCTGCCTTATAATTCCACTTTACAACACCTGTGTGAGATCAGAGCCAAGCATTAACTCTGCTTCCTAGAAATCAAATACAGCTTCTGTATCTCGTCACAGGGATTATATGCACAAAGACTTTTAAACAGAGTTGTGATTTCATGCTCTGACCCTATTCCCAATAGGTTTACCAAAAATTCTGAGAATTTTACAGTGCCTCAAGTTCTGCTATTTGTGACTCTGATATATTTAACTAATTAGTGACTCCTCCATGACTTTATCTCTCATTCCAGGGAATTTCTATTTGACAGATGTTTCACAAGAGATGATTGAGCTATTATACACATCCAGGAAAATTTCAAACATCCATCACATACCATCCAGTTTTTAGAAGTTAGATTACTTGTGTAGTAGAGTTAATATTCCAGACCTATTCCAAATGTTATTTCACTGATTTAAATGTTTTTGGCAGCAAGAATTAAGTCTGGTCTTCAAACTTCTCTATTAAAAACAATCATTAGCACAGTTCCATGTTTCCAGATGTGAAGCCACATCCAGAATATTCTTTATCAGAGCTGCTAAATTAAACAGCATGATAGTTCCAAAATAATATATATTGTTCATTAAAGTAGTGACAATTAATTTTTATGTCATAATTTAAAATCATTTTCACATGATCCATGCAAATAGTAACAAGGCATGTTATTTTCTTTGGGTCTATTTAGCTGTCGAGGGGGAGGAGAATCAATTAGTTTAGTAGCTGTGCTCTAGGCAGGTATGTCGTCAATCAGAACAGCAATTCAAAAATATACCTTTGTGGCTTGAAGTTTTGTTGGATACTAAATATAAAACACAGCTATCAGAAAGTCCTACACCCATTACTTTTCTTTATCTATTTTTAGAGAGAGAGAGAGAGAGAGAGATAAAATAGTCTTTTTACTGTTGGTACCACTAGATCTTAAAAAGCTTGGCACTGATGTTTCAAACTACTCTGCCCCTTGCCCCCTCCCCCTCCCCCCTTTTTTTTTTTAAAACATAGAGGAGAAGCTGTCACTGCTGCTTGTCTCCCCTCAGAGTTGCTTCACTGCTGCTACTGAAGGGGGTTCATTGCTAATAGCAACAGGGTTGGCCTGGAGGAAACACTTTTGAGCAATTCTGTTGGCACCCTTTAGATGTTGAATGATGCAATCTAGCCTTAAGAGGTGCCATCTGTCAGATGCTACAACCTATTCATTAACAAATGACAAGTGACAATTGTAATTGCTACCAGTAAGAATTTATGATTAAGTGATTGTATTTGTCCAGATTGGTGTACTTTTGCAGAGTTTCATGAAAGGGGCATGAGAACTCACTCAAAAGGACCAAGGGTGCTCATTCTAGGCTCCTCAGCAATCACCTCTCTTGGTTAGAGATGTGTCTCTCTTGACTGTGTGTTTTTTCTGGCTGCATAGTTCCCTGCTTATACTGTGATATTCCCAGAAAGCCAGACTGCCTAAAGAGGCCAGCGTCTGCATTTTGTTTTCTCTGAACGCTACATACAATGTCGTTGTCAGCAATGACGAGTTACCATGCTGTTCTTTATAAGCAAGCACATTTATTCTTAAGGTGAAAGCATGATGGAGTAAATATATTAAAAACAATAAAAGGGCCTATACGCATGACAATAAACTTACCAAAGATCACCTTCCAACTCAAAGAAGGGCTCTGATTAGGAGTCAGTTCTTCAAACCCCACAAAGGGTTTTTCTATGGTTACAACACACTCAGCTCAGAACCAGAATAACCATGAATAGTTCAGTCTTTCCTTTATACAGCTTGGGCCTTTGATCTTGGCCTCATGTAACAGGTGATCATCAGTCAAAGGCCCACTCCTCAGGTCGTACCTTTAAAAGGTTGGGCTTCTGCATAATCTGGGGTGGGGAATTTGCATTCACTGCCCTTATATATTTCTCAAGAAATCCACTTTACACATATTGTCCCAAAAGACCATTGTTGTCTGCACATTGTTCAGTCTAGTCCTTTAATCATCCAGGGCCCCAATAATACATAACCTTTGCATTTAATACAATTGATTCCAAAGATACTTAACTTAATTTGATAAGGTTTTTCAAGGATATTGCAGGAAATTGCCATATCCGTTACAGCTGAGACTAAAACGACTTTTAAAAAGAGGAATCAAAGACAGAGGAATGGGACAGAGGTGCCTTGCACATGATGAAAGAGGATATCCCCTGTAATTTTTAAATATGGTCATCTAGACTGTGAACACAGATCCCAAAGTTTGTACACACAAAATGGGCACATATGCAGAATGAGTCAGTGTGTACTGAAATTCCTGTGTGGATGTTCAAATGAAGGATTTGTGCAAGCATTTTATTTGAAAGGGGGTCTCAAAGAATGAAATTATTTAGCCCAATGGAGAGAAGAAAAATAGAGGAAGAAGGAATCTGATCAGGGAAGGGGGTGTATATGTGTCTTACCTATGGCACAGTAAGAATTAGGCACTTATTCAGTTTGCTGACTTTTAGTTTTACGCCAGATAAGAAAACCACTTATTTTCAGCAGTAAATATTAAATCTGGGGAATATATTCACAGGATATTAGCAAGTTAAATAGCTTTCTGAATTTTTGCTGTTGCAAGATCTAGATCAAAAAGTTGCATTAGGTGTAAATTCTCTTGTATCAGGGCACAAGAAGATTGCCTGCTGTAGAAGCAAAAACACCTTCCCCTATGCAACCAGCCAGGTGCTCTGTGGAGGCTGGGCAGTGAAATGTTTTGCTTTCCTATGCTGCATCAAGCATTGACCAATGTCAGATGCAGTATACCTGGTGCATCATGACAACGAGTTGCTGTGATATGCTAAGTCTAAAAGCATGCCCACATCTAACTGCTGCACTGATTAAAAATGCCACGGGAATATTTCTGTTTGCAAGGAAAATTGCTTTTAAAAGACTAGCAATTTTGGGAGTATTAATGTTTGACAGATTCCCTTTCTTATAAAGTGACATTAAAACTATTTTATTATTCTGTCATCATTGTCAGGTTTTTCAGGCTCCTCAGCCAGTTAATGGCAAGAGAATAGGAGATTTATATTGAATTTCACTAGTTCAATCTTTAATCTGAATCAATCACCTGAAGCCTGGCTTACGTGGCTCAGCATGAGGCAAAATGGGCGGGGGGGAGGGGAAATAAAACTATGGATTCTACCTGTATTAATGAGTTATTGGGCCCAGTCACCACCACCCTGCCCCCCAAAAGGAGAAAGCTATGGGAGAGGAAATCTTTGAGGTTTCACCTCATATTGTTCCCTTTGGGAGAGTCTGCTCCTAAATCATGCAAATCCCCTAGACATGTGTAGAACTTATGCTATGAGAATCAGCAGGAGGCAAGCGCAATCTGTGCAAAGGCTGTGTGCATTTGTCAGGGCAGGCCCACAACATTTTGGCACGTGAGGCGGGGAGCTCAAATGACGCCCCCATACCCCCTCTCTTGGGCCAAAACTTTGAAAGGTCTCAGTTCTGCCTTCTTCCTGTTCTATTCCTCTCATGGTACTGCTCTGCTACCTACCCCAATAGAGGAGAACTAACAACTTAAAATGCCTTGTTAAAAATTTTTAAGTAAACACTTAACTTTCAAACACCTGAACAGCAAATGTAACTTTTCTTGTCTGCATAGTAAACACTGGCATTTTTATCTGTTTGAATAATCAAAGTGGTGCTTTCCGTGCCTTCTTGAAAAGGCAAAGATTTGAACTGCTTCCTGAAGGTCCACGGTCTGGGCCAGCTCATGCTCTATTGAGATGGTTGCAAGGCCGACCAGCCTCTCCTGTGTCATTGTGGAGCGTAGATGTGTTTTTATTAACTTCAGCTTGGAGAAGCTGCGTTCTCCACTGGCAACTGTTACAGGAAGTGTTAGAAGTATGCGCAGAGCAACAAAAGCTGAAATGTATCTTTCAGTTCATCACCTAAATCACGCGCATCAATATTGCGCATGTCATCATGTGTCAACACTATTTCTAGTGCCCTGCATTGCTTGTGCAGGTCTTCTTCAGGTGTAGTGAGGAGTTTTGGAATATCATACAACATCCCAAATATACTACTGTGTTCCTTGAGCTGCATGAAACGTTCAACTGACTGTATTGCACAATCTAGCGCCTGGTTAAAGAATTCAACTTTGAATTGTTGTTTGGGGTCTCTTATGGGATTATCCCGTGCCTTGTGATCAAAATGTTGTCTTCTTCGGTGACTCTTGTATTCTTGAATGGGTGGGAAAATAGCTTCAGAGTGAAGTTCCTCTGCCAACTTCTGTGCACTCTTCAGAATGTTTTGAAATCCCTCATCTGATCGGTAAGACTGTAGGTATGACTTTGCTTTGTCCAGTTGTTCCATTGTTCCAGATATATCAAGGTCAACACCTTGGAGTCTCTTGCTTACAACATTTATTTCAAACAGTATGTCATGCCACAACACTAAGCCACACAGAAATTTGAAGTTATGTATGTTTCTGGTCATTCCATTTCCGTCTGCCACTGTTCTCCCACGAACAGTTCCTGTCATAGCATTATCCTCCATAATGGCATCTATGGCATCCTCTATCTTCCCAATTTGGTGTTTGATAGGCTTTATTGCCTCCACTCGACTTTCCCATCGTGTGGCACTCAGTGGTTTCAGTGTCAGAGATGTCGCTTCAAAATTTGCCATCGATGAGTTGATGCAGAGAAAAATACATAGATGCTCTGAATTACATTAAAATATTCAGCAGCCTCACTAGAAGCTGATGCTGCATCACTGACCACCAACTTCAATGAATGAGAACTGCATGGGACAAAAAAAGCTCGAGGGTTTAACTCTCGGATCCGTGTCTACATTCCTCTGTTCTTTCCTCTCATGTTGGCACCATTATCGTAGCCCTGACCTCTCATGTCAGCTATCGCAATTCCCGTATCTTCCAGATTTTTAAGAAGCACATTTGTCATATCAGCTCCTGTAGTATCATCAATGTCAATACATTCTAGAAAATGCTCGCTGACAGTCACCATTGCAGGAACATTTTCATTAGGTTCTGTTGTTGTTACAAAACGCACCATTAAAGTCATTTGTTCCGTATGGCTGAAGTCAGGTGTGCAGTCCAGAATAACAGAGTAATATCTTGCTGACTTCAGATCTGCCACCATCTTCTGTTTGACTTTTGTTGCCAGTAACAGTATGATCTCATTTTGAATTGTTTTTCCAAGATAGTGGTGGGTGTACATTTCTTGGGTGGTGACTCTGCTTAGATGCTCCTGGAGTACAGCATCAAACTCAGCCATCAGCTCCACAATTTTAAGGAAGTTTAAGTAAGTTTGGCACATACAGCTGATCTGAAGTGACATACAGTGCTAGGTTTTCGGTAGCAAGCATTCTCACAATGGCAATAAGCCTTTTCAGAACATTTTGCCAGTAAAGAGACTCTGATGCAATCTTCTCTTGATGCTGATCATCTATGGTGGTCTTTAACCTTAGTCTTATCTCAAGCTCTTTCCACCAATGGAATGCTCTCTGGTGATTTGCTGCCTTCTCATGGCATGCCAGATTTCTAGCCAGATTTTTCCAGTCCTTTGTTCCTATAGAACCCAATGTGGCTGGAACATTAGACTGGAAGAGTTTGCAACAAAAACAGTCTGCAGCATTCTGGGTTTTTGAGTACATAAGCCATAGCCTCTCCACTTTGTCACCATTGGGGACTTCACACCAGTAATGTGTTGGATGGAAATTTCATGTTCCCCAAAGACAATGAAAATAGAAGTGTTTCACTTGCTGTGGGCCATGCAGTACAAGGAAGTCCCTCAGGCTACTGCTCAAGTGGGTCCACAGTCCTGGATCATCTAGACTTAAGGAACTAAACTCAGCAGCAGCTGTTTCTTACGCCTCCACCACACTTTTCTGATCTACACTTTTCTTCAGGAATGTGCATGGTTACATCCATTTGAGATGGAGATATGGATGCTGCAGTAGCTGCCAGGTCACCTGCACTCTGACTAAGATCAGGCATCTTCTCACCACTCACATCTTCACTGGGGCTGGAAGGTTCACTGTGAACATTTGTGTCTATGTATCTCAGGAGAGCGCCTTCCTGCTTAGATAGAAAAGCTTCCTTTTCTTGCTTTCTTTTTCTGAATGCTGCCCCAGAGTGGCATTTTCTTCTTTCACTCATGACTGCTGTTTTGTGCCAGCTATAGTGGCTCTCAACACTCAATTGAAGGGGACAAAAAAGCAGGCTGGTATCAGGGCCTGAGTGAGGAAAGATATCACCGTCTTAAGGGCCTAACTGGCTCCTACTACTTCAGTTGACTGCCTGTTCTCCTCGAGTTGGCGCAGGGAAGCAGCAGGAAACAGGAAGCTCTCGGAGAATCTGGTGTTAATCAGTCCAGGCTCCTGGGGGTGCTAGAAAGGTACATAAGAGGCTGCTCCTCCTCTCTCTCCCTGCAGCTCCTGCTGCTTTCTGTTATTCCCTCTCACCTTTTCTCCTGCCTGCCTGTTATGTCTCTTGTGCCCTCCTTCCTCCAGCACAGCACTCCACTCCACCATCTCTGTGCATCTAGAGCAGAGAGAATACATATGCACCAGCAGCAGACACAAATTTTCTACTGGTGCCTCCCCCGCCCAGTCTGGCACTTGAGGCGGCCACCTCAGTTCGCCTCATGGTAAGGCCAGCCCTTGCATTTGTGCCAGTTCTGTGTTCCCAGTCCCTCCAAGTTTTCTGACAACTTGGAGCCAATGGGGCCAATATGCTAGGGTTTCCCCAGCCTGCAGCTGCCTTGGGGGAAATCTATGCCAGGGGTGAGTGTGTAGAAATTTGATACAACTTAGGGTCCTATTAGCTTCTCTGTGGAATTTCCATGGGGCAAGTGTGAGTGGGGACAAGGCACTTGACCCCAGCCCACCCATTCCTTGCTTTTAGATCCCTGGGTACATGAAGTGCCCTCTGCAGGGACTAAGGACTTTGGTTGAATGTGCGTGTAAATACTGTTACAGTGAGTCAACACGCAGATAATAGGACCAGCTATGCTCCCACTATTAGGGGTAAGTAAATTAGTGAATATTATGCAATAAGTAGTACAGTAAAACAGGAATGAAAACTACTGCCATTATATTTATATTGCAACACACAAAAGCAAGTTAATTTATTTACCATGACTTAGATCTCAGAGTCCTTACTCAGGTCTACTCTATCCTAATCTTCTATCATTGTAGGTAGTTATATAGCCTCTATTACTATAGTATCTAAGCAACTCCCAGGTCCTTTTACATTGTAAGTTACATTTACACCCAATGTAAAGCCCCTTTACACTGCTCTTAGTGTACATGAGAATCAGGCCCAAATGTAATTATCCACAGAACACCCTTGTGAGGAAGAGATTGAGGACTAATCTACCCTTAAAATTTTAGATCAACCTAGCTAGGTAATTCAGGGATTTGAAAAATTCATACCCTGTTAACACATACTTAAGCCAAACTAACCCAGGGAGTAGAGGTGACTAGAATTCTTCTGTCAACCTACCTACTGCTGCTCAGGGAAGTGGATTAGCTACATACATGGAAAACCCCCTTCTACTGATGTACAAAGAGTCTACACTATGGGTGCTAAAGTGGCATAACTGCAGTTGTGCTGCTGTAGTGCCCATAGTATAGACATGGCCGTATTATTTTCTATTTAACAAATGTGAAATGGAGGCACAGAAAGATTAAGTGAATTGCCCATGGTCACACAGGAAGTCTGTGGAGTTACTCTGGATTTACACTGTTACAGCTGAGGATAATCTGACCCAAGGTGTCTGCTCCATGAATATTAATAAAATACAATATAATAGACAAGAGTTCAAATATGGACAGGAGCAGATGCTGGTAGTGATGAGGTCAGTTTTGGAAGAGGGTCACTGTTGGAAGACTTTGTGAAAGAAGAGTGGTTTAAGGAAGGACTGGACGAGGGCACGAGAGAGGTTGCTGACCTTACTTTTGGAATAAACAGTGCAGGGGTAGACTAGCCCAGGGTGCTTGTGATGCTGACAGACTATCATGAAAATGGCATTTCTTCTTGCCTGGCTGGACCCACTTTCTACCCAGTCAGGCAAGAATACAGGCTATTTACAATGGGATAATAAAAAGGCCAATGCAGGTTCTGCTCCGAAAAGACGACATCACTACTGTGACTTATTCTTGTAGCATAGGATCCTGGCTTGTGATCTTGCCAGTCCAGCCCTTAAACAGTGAAGAAAAAACACTTTGTTCTACCAGAATGACACTGACAGAAGAGACCTTAAATACATTAAAAGGCATCAGTGAAATTAAAAAAAGTTTATATTAAATAAAGAAAAAAAAAAGTCAACCCAGAGTTCTCCTCCCTCAGCAGCACAGTGAATGCTAGCTGAACATTCCATTATATGATGCAATATTTTCCAAGGAAAGACATGCCAGAATGTTCAGCCAGTTTAATTTTCTTTATTTGTATATATAGCACCCAAGCTGTGGGGCTGTACAAAGTTAAAAACAACAATTAAAATAAAGACAGGCCAGTTGGCCAAGAGAGACACAGCCAATCTACTAATAGGAGAGGGATAAAGAAAAAATGTAATCATTTGACTGAACAGACTTAGGCGCTTTGTAATATTATGTACTATATTTGCTTTGCATCACACACTCTGGATAGACTTTGCTGGACATGGTTGACTTATGCTGGCCTTACATTACCTGCTCTATACTAGTCTCCATTATATCTTTTTGGTATAGTACAGAAGGTTGTGCACTATTTTGTTTTTAAGTAGCTTATATTCCATTCCCGTAACAGTGTCTGTCTGCTGGCTTGCAGGAGTCATATTGTATTGCTAAGCAACGAAACAACAACAAAAAAATCCTTGTATTGCTCATTTATTGTATCCATGCCTGACCCTGCAGTCACCAGCTTCATAAACTACAAATGTAGATGTATTGTCTATTAGTACAATGTATATTATATTGTATATTAATATTTTCAATGTGTCTTGAAAACTGAATTGTCAAACAGTCCATCAGCTTGGAAAAATAGTACTGAATCCTTTTAGTATTTAGGGGCCCCATTCATCTATCAAGGCCTCACTATGCTTAGTCCTGTGCAAACACATAACAAAGAGTTTCTACCCTGAATAGCTTGGAATCCAAGTAAAAAAATGGGAGATAACAGGTGGATACAACAAACAGATGATGGAGCACAAGGTAACAATGAGACAAGTAATCAGTGTGTTAAGCAGTGGTCATAGCATGCTAATTGCCTAACCATTGTCAAGTTTTTGTAGGCATCAGGGCAGAAGCACTGCAATAAGTGGTGCTTGGAATATGCAAGAAATGGAGAACTGGGCCCAGAATAGATGCACTATCACTACATGTTTTGTAAGCTTCTCCAACTGCTCTGCCAATCCTGAGTTGGAGGGAGCACTTCTATGGAGGAGTTGATAGTTCAGTCCCAAATGCCCATCCAGACCTTGACCTCTTTGCTGAGACTGAACAAAAGTTGACAGCTAGTGCAGCTATGATAGAGAACTGTTTTAATGATGTGGACTGGACTGACACCACCAGCTACATCTGACATAGGCCACTGAAAAGCTTTGAGTAATACCAGCCAAGCCTGGATTCAGACATGCAATATGAGTGAAAGGCTCTTCTTTCCATTACTAATCACCCAAGCTGTCCAGTCCTCCACAAAACAAAGTTAATTAATATTATGAAATGTAATAAGTTAGAAATTGTAAGGGAAAATCCCTGAGTGCTTTATGGGATTTGGATAGATCTCCTGTAAATATTAAGGAGATGAGAAATATCCTCTTATTAATTCTAGTCAGTCTCTCACACTTTTACAGTAGATGTTCTCAGCCATAGAGAACTGTTTTTAAGTTATTTCACAGATGAAAGGATATTGAAAAACCAATAGTTTATCAAATAAACACAAGAGACAGAAGCAGCATTAATATTTACAGAAGAATTAAGTGTTTATGCTGTGCAGAATCCTACAATTTGCTGAGCTAGGCCTGGTTTCACTGAACCTACTGAGCTTTGTGCAAGACAATTTTCTCCCTAGTCATCACAGCATCCTCTAGATTGTAAATATTGGTATCTATTCTTTGTATGGCTAAAGAATCTAGAGCACTATACTATTCAAGTTTGGACATTTCTAGTTCAGTCTAGTTTGACACAAGAAACAAGTGTATGCATTATAGCATTAACAGATAGCAACTGTGGAAAAAAAAAAGGGGGGACAGGGGGTGGGAGGTAATAGGCACCTATATAAGAAAAAGTCCCAAAAAACGGGACTGTCCCTTTAAAAATGGGATATCTGGTCACCCTAATGCATTACCTTAGAGAAACCACTTCAGGTCTTTCAATATGTGACCATCCAGTCCTTTCCATAGCCTTTCCCCTGACAGTGCTTTAAAAGGAATAGCAATCAAGAGTTTTACATCCAAGCCAGGGAGGTGTTTTATATTAAGCCACCACAGCGCGCGCACACACACACACACACACACACACACACACACACAAAAAGAACTGTTAGCTGTGCCCCACCAAACACGTCATCCTTGTATTCCTGCCCCATACCACCATATAGGGAGACTGGGTATTGTTTTGGGTGAAGATGAAGTTGAGTGGGTGGGTGGGGAAACCTCAGCAACACGACACCAGAGAATCTGAGAAAAGCAGCAGAAACCAAGACGACAGCCAGAACAAGCATTGGGAACATGGTTCTGAGTAAAAGACAAGAGAAACCTTTTTGGGTAGAATGGTGCCTGAAACCGTATTGGAACTTTGAGCAAAGAAACCATCTCCTCTTTGTAAATAAATAGGATTACATCAAAGTATTACCTGACTCCATCATCAATTTATCCCCCCGTGCAAACAACCCACAAGACTCTGAATATTGGTGAACCACTCTGGTCAAAAAGGGCACAATACCATCTCTGCCTAAATGAAATATCCCTAACTTCACTTATATACAAAAGGATTTATGCAACTGCATATATTAGGCCCTAGGTGCACACAGAAGGGGAGATCATGCAGAATGTGGGTGCTCACAATCCAGGTTGCCTTACTCATGCAAGTGATCCTATTCACTTAAAAGAGACTACTCGCATAAGTAAATTAAACAGAATTTGGTTCATGACGATTAGGGAGATAACACAAACAACATATTTTAAACTAAAAGACCACCATCAATCATTTCCTTTTTAAAAAGCTATAATTACAGGGAGTGAATATCTGCAGAAGTATGGATTTTAAACTGAGTTTAGACAGATTTGAAATTTCCCTGTACTTCCCACACTCCATAATATGGAACAGTGAACATTAGATAAGGTTTAAGACCTTGTGGGCTCTCCTTTTAACGCAGACTACGTAATGCTACAGCATCGGTTGCAAACAATGTAATAACACTATTGTTAGCTGAAATTTTTGAATAATTATTGTAGAATGTAAATGTTTATAAGTATGGTAGGCCTGCAATAAATAGATGGTTCTGAAGCAATCTTCAGGATCCAAATGCTGATGAAATTACAATCTCTCTCAAAAAGGCGTGTCTTTTGATACTGCTGCTGCCGACTATAGTTTAGCAGACTTCAGTAGGAATGGCCAGCACCTGGGAGCCTAATTCTGCAACTTTTACTCAGCTTGAGTAGGACTTACACATACCACAAGACCCCCTGACTTCCCTGGGACATCTTGATAATTAATTACTATTAAACAGGAGTGACATTTACAGAACTAAGCCCTACTCTCTCAAAATTCAAACTCACTTTAGATTAACCAAATTCATGGTACTCTGGTGTGCTCACGTTTGATTCTGTCTTCAACAGGTTCTCAAGGCAAGTTCATGGCATACTGTGGAAGCATGGAAAAAGCAAACAAACAGTCATCCTGTATTAGTGAGAGAAGATCTAATTACAAGATGTTCATATTTGTATAATGCCAAGCATATTAGCAGCACTCAAACAATAAGGCTCCACAGTTATTCCAAAAGGTGCAGGCAGACAGCTCAGCCTGAGATTGTTTTAATACTGGTCTTCAGAAGGATACTGAATGCCTTTTAATTCAGATAAAAGCAAGATCAGGAACTTAATCCTGTAGTTCTTAGGCAGCAAAATTCCATGGCAATTTGTTTCAATAGGAGTTCTGCCTGCATAGGGATTGCAGAATGAGGCCCAACATATATTTTCTGTTTATGGTGCATACTATCATTGCTACCATAATATGTAATGCACAGGTAAATGAAAGAGCAAGGTCAGGCCATCTTGCTTTTTTACCCAGACTTTTGATAAAACTAGACCAATCAAGATAAGATTTCCTCATGCTTCACTATCTCAATTATCAGAGTTCTCACAGGCATTCCCAGATACCTGTACTGGGTATTTCACATTAAAAATAAGGGCTATCTGCTTTGCACTAGTGTAATCAGTCAATCTCTGAAACCCAGGGCCGGCTCCAGGCACCAGGCACCCAAGCTGGTGCTTGGGGCGGCACCTGGAGGGGGGCGGCGCAGCGCTCCGGCCGCCGGGGAGAGCGGGGCCACAGCCAGGCTCGCCGCCCCCCC